>NC_136517.1:63132320-63654820 GCF_053919585.1 Euprymna scolopes | reverse complement strand
CTTACAATTGAATAAAAAAAACATATCATAAAACTTTAATTAAACTTGGAAATACGATTTAAAAAATAGCGCGGATCAGTAAGTGTTTGGCCTATTCCTATTTTTTTATGGTTTATATATTATTAATTAATGTTATTATTGTGGGGGAAAAGAAGTAAAGAGAGTGAGACAGAGAGTCAAATTTACAAGGTTCTTTCGTAGAAAATATATCAACATAACAAACAAGGTTATAAAAGGAAAAAAGATTTTTGGAAATATTTTCATTGAAAATAATAGTTCATTTATGAGTGAACAAAAGGGGGAAATTAGTTTGAGATTTCGAGGAAGTTTGAGTTGATAATTCAAGAGCCGTGATTAGTTCACGGGTCTGTAAATCGTAAAGAAAACTTCCTCACTCAACTATATAAAATAATTTTCACTGAAAGTTTTTGAGTAGAGTTAATTAATCACTCTGGAAGGTTCATTGAAAAATGTGAGAAGTTTTAAAATAATTATTTTCATAAACTTAATTTCAAGTGAGCATATGATAATAAAAGGGGGAATGCAAAAGTTAGTTACTGTTTCTGTGTGTGTGTTTGCCTACATTGTCTGATTAGCTGACTGTTATGTTCAAAGTGTTGTCGTGTTAGAGTTGAGTTGCAGACAGTAGTGATATATGCCTTCCAACACTATCTCTGAATTTTTGTTAACTGTTTTTTTGGGAAAATACAGAGCTCTTTTAAAGATTCTCATCGGCTCCCACAGACACCAAATTTCCAACAGCTTGGAAAATTCTCTGATTGGTCAGAAAATCAAAACATTGAATTTTTAAAGTAATTTAGTAAAAAGGCGCCTCTAGCCGCATGCGCAGAAAACGTTTCGGGGCACTTGAACTGCCGGCAGCGAGAGAGTGAACATCATAGCTCACCATAAGTGCATAGGTAACTAAAATTGAATAAGTATCGAAAATTTCATGAAAATATACCCATTAGTTGACTTTTTGAACATGGGTATATTTATGGCTTCTACATGTTTAAAATTATCGATAATGTAAACACGATTTTGGTTTGGTATCACATTTTCATTATTTTTGTACACTGTAAAAAATTTTTTTTAAATATTACTAGTTTATTTGAAGTTGTTTTTTTTTTTTAAATGGTAAAAAAGTTATAATAAATCAGATACATAAAAAATGAATAAATATATTGACCTTTCCTTTCACTTAAAAATTCACCAAAAATCAGGAAATTAACTAAATTTTAATGAACTTTTCAGTATTTATAAAATAATGATTGCAGAATATAACGAATACATTATTTTTATTTAAATCTTAGTGGAAATGTATTATTTTGTTTAAAGTTATGGTTTTCAGTAGTAAAAAAAAATGCATGGATTTCTGCTTTTTTTTTTATGAAAATAAAGCATCATAATTTGTAACAATTAAAAAAAAAAATTTTTAGATTATAGGTTTCGCAAAATTATTATGCGAGATTATATTTCCCTTGCTTGCATTGACTGTAGTAAAGCATAAGAACAATTTTTATATAATCTTGAAAAATAAAAAAAAAATTAAAAGCAGAAGCATAGAAGAATAATCAAATTAAAAAATAGTAAAAATTCTACAAACGTTCACGATAGGAATTTACGGATGCACGACTGTGGGGGGGGGACAAACAGCACTTACCTTGCTTTAACAATCTGACGTCATTTTCAAACAACCTTTCGGTTGTCTGAGATTTTGAACTTCCATATAATCCATGTGACGAGGACTTAGTTTTGTTTTGGTTGAACAAAATGAGATTCTCTAGCTTTTGGGGGAGGGGGGGTAATTAAGCTTTTATTTATTTATTTTTGTACAAACAAGGTGTTTTTTTTTTATTTAATATCTTAGGACTTATTTATCTTTCAAAGGATTTTTACAATGAATTTATTTAACTTCAAAATTTAGCTGAATTTGTTAGCTCGCCGTGAAAACATTTTTATACCCCCCCCCCCCACCTTTTAGAAATTAACTTTAATCTTTAATTTTTCAAATGCAACCAAAAAGTAGTCGGAAACCTACAAAAAAATGATAAATCAGCTTTTAAAACTATATCCCTCCTATCTTTATTCCACCGTTTTTGCCCGTACCTATAAATTATATTTAGCGGAAACTGCTTTTAAAATATAAGTTAACTTAAAATTGAATAAGTACAAAAAATTTCATGAAAATCTGACCATTAGTTGACTTTTTATGTTTATGGATTCACTCCATTAGAAACATTGTTTTAGAGCGTCGAACACGATTTTGGTCTCGCATTTTCATTATTTTCATATGCTGTAAAGTTTTTAAAAAAATATTACGAGTTTAATTGAAGCTTCTTTTAAATGGTATAAAAGTTATGATAAATTAAATCATAGTTACATCGTGGTACATATGGTGGGGGGGGGGAGTTAAACCTGCGTCTAGCGTTGGAGGTACCTAAAGATTAGTGGCATACCTTATAAACAAACAAAAAAAGTTAAATTTTACGACGTGCCCCAGAGTATTATAAACACCCCAACCCTATATGTTAAGAACGAACGGCTTTCTAGGTTAAGTGGGTCCGTTCTTAACATTTGGGGGGGGGGGGGTATTCCGAAAGTTGTTAATATTGGGGCGGTTGGGATGCTTATACTACCCTGGGAAAGGTCGTAAAAACATACCCCCCCCCACAAAAAAAATTAAAAGATTATTCCTTATAAATTAAATACAAGAAAATAAATAATGACAATATTATTTAAGAACAAGTATTTGAAAAGAAATAATGATACTTATGCAGAGAAGGTACCGTGCTGAAATAAACATTAAGAAACCCATTCTTAATGTGGTGAGGAGAGAGCGTTTTGGGTACTGGTCGCGGTAAGAGTTCCCTGCCAAACACCCTCAAAAAACAATGACTTCTCCCCGCGCAGGCGCAAAGGACATGTTTTAGTTGCCATAGTAACAAAACTTTTTATCGACATTGTTTTACTGTTTATGAATATTGAAATAAAATACATTACTACACATTTATTAATAATATCTCACTTTTAATCACTTTTATCGACTTTTTTTTACTCTTTTTAAATGACAACGTTAATGTTTATGAATATTGAAATAAAATACATTACTACACATTTATTAATATTTTCTTTTTTTTTTACTGTTTATGTGTCAATTTTATCGACTTTTTCTTTTCTTATATTGAAATATTATATATATGAAATATTGAAATTATTCTTATATTGAATATTGAAATAAAGGACATTACTACACATTTATTAATAATATCTTCTTGAATATTAAAATAATTTCCCAACTTTTTTCATTTCTATGTGTTTTTAGTTTTGTGTGTTGAATGAAACTTTTTTTTTTTTTTTTTCATTACAACAATAGTTATCGACCCCGGTTCTTTGGCTGACAAACGACATCTGTCGGCGGTTCTTGAAATTTACTTACCACAAAATGGTGATAGAATAATAAATTTACTTACGTTTAATCAATGTTATTTTCTTTTTTAAATAGCATTTTCTTTTTAAATGACGACGTTTTTACTGTTTATGAATATTAAAAGAAAAATAATTACTAAACATTTATTAATAAGAAAATGGGTGCTAGTGCACTTATGATCCGCGCTATATTTTAAATCGTATTTCTAAGCTTAAAGTTTAATGTTCTTAACATGGGGGGTGCAAATTCGCCTAAAAAAGTAGAATCTCATTTTACGGAATTAGCTAAGAGTGTTAATTTACAATAACACCTATGGCACCATTGGCACTTCTGCATGTCAGTAACATGAAGCGAATGCGTGTAATTTAGTTTCAAGAACCGCCGACAGATGTCGTTTGTCAGCCAAAGAACCGGGGTCGATAACTATTGTTGTAATGAAAAAAAAAAGTTTCATTCAACACACAAAACTAAAAACACATAGAAATGAAAAAAGTTGGGAAATTATTTTAATATTCATTTTAAGAAAATGCTATTAAAAAAGAAAAAGTCGATAAAAGTGAGACATAAACAGTAAAAAAAAAAAAAGAAAAAGATATTAATAAATGTGTAAAACGTAGTCATTTAAAACAGAAAAGAAAAAGTCGATAAAATTGACACATATACAGTAAAAAAAAAAGATATTAATAAATGTGTAGTAATGTATTTTATTTCAATATTCATAAACAGTAAAACAATGTCGATAAAAAGTTTTGTTACTATGGCAACTAAAACATGTCCTTTGCGCCTGCGCGGGGAGAAGTCATTGTTTTTTTAGTGTGTTCGGCAGGGAACTCTTACCGCGACCAGTACCGCGTTTTGTAACTATTCTGTACTTTCATCTAACAATTTAATAAACAAAAATGGCGTAAAAATAAAGTTTAACGTTAAAATCTTAATGTTATAACAACAACAACAGCACGTACCTCGTATTCCGCATAAGTACCGAACACAACAAATAATACATACCTTTTTTTGCGGAATATCATGCTCATCTTGATCCCAACAACTTGTCAAAATGAGATGTTTGTTTTTTGTCGACTAAAAACTTTAACGATACACAACGCACCATCGATTTAATGTCTCCTTTCTTAAATAAATCTTGACTTTTGCTAATGTTGAATTGAAAACAAAACTTAATTTCCTGTTTAGTTTGACAGATGAAATCTCCAGTTGACGTCTTTTACTGTTGTTTACAAAAATAAGAAATGTCTTCCTAAAAATATAAAAATAAAAATCTTAAACCCTAAATCAAGCAGTTATTTAGTTTAGTAAAAGCAGTTTCTTCTTTAAATCATTTTTAAATAAATAAAAGTTTAAATCTGCTGTTAAAAGTTTGTTTTTATCTCCTCAAAGACTTGATTATGAAAGTTGAACTTTTTCGTAATTTTCTTTATCAATTTTTATTATTTAAAATATTTTAATCTATACATTTTAATAAATTAAATAATTACATTTTTTTTTAATTCAAAAACGCTTATTCAAAAAGAAAAGCATTTAAAAACATGAAGCGTTGTTAAAGTTGAAAAATATTTTGGTAATTCTTTTTAATATTTTAGGTGAAAAAAACTTTTGATTAAAAAAATAATTTAAAATATTCGCTTTGTACAAAGATAATTTTCATTTCGTATAAAAAAAATGTTTGGCGAAATAAGGTTTATTTTAACAATGGAATTTAACTTTACACGTCAGTAAAATCATGGTTATATTGAAGTTTTTAGCTTTAATGCCTGCCAAAGTTAAGCGATTAGTTTTGTCTCACTTTGCAAAGGGTGACGAAACAAAATATGCCGGATTTTCTCAGTTTTGTTTTTGCGGACTTTTTCTTTTCTTTCAAATATTGTAAATTCAAAATCATAGTTTTAAAAGTTTTTTTTTACAGTTTAAGGTACTTGTGCACTTTTGTCACCGTGCTGAAATAACGTTATTTTGAAAGCCATTCTTAACATAGAGAGGGGAGGGTTTTTTCTAACTATTTTATGCTTCCACCTAACAATTTAATAAAAAAATATCGTGAAGCTTGAATTTAACCTGAAAAAAAAAATCTATTTAAAAATAGCGCGGTGACAAAAGTGCACAAGCACCCAGTTTAATGTTTTAATTAAATAAGATAAAATAGCTAAATTAGTTGTTTCGACATTTGTATTTTTATGGTTTTTGTTTCAATTAGAAAGTTGCCAAATGAGTAAATGCTCTATTTTTTTTTTTTTAATATAAAATTGCTTATATCATTTTTCAGTTTTAAATACATTAAAAAGGATTTCCTTATTTTTAATCATCTTTAAAAAAAATCAACAAAAGTGTAACGAAATCCGTTAAGTTGTTGTTTGTGAAGTTGTCATTAAATGAGCTGCTTACGAAATCATTCATTTCAGTATGAATTTCTTCAAAGTTTAAGACACGACGGAAGAAATTTAAGAGCGATTACTTCCGCCTATCCCGGCTGTTTCTAACGACAACAACAGCAACAATGTCGAATGAAACTCACCTGTGTCCAAAAAGTTAAAAAACGAAAAGCAATTATATCAAAATTGAAGACGGATCAGACAGAAATAATCACTACCCTCGCCATTTAAAAAGAAATCCCCAGAAATAGATACATAAATTAAAATATATATTTGAAATAAAGGAGAGAAGTAACTTACTCCACTCCTCAAGCAGATATGTCTTTCTTAAACAACACGCACTAAGACTTAATAAGACATGGCCGGTTTTGGCTTTATTTTTACATTTTATTTATTTTTTTGTTGGAGTACCATGTTTTTATTTTTAGAGTTATCTTTCCTTGTATTTTAAATAACTGCAAAATATGGCATGACAAAAATAGTTAGCATTATTGATAAAACATTACGCTATTTCTATTCTGTTTTTTTATCGGGCCATTTTAAAAGATCAGAATAAAAAAATAAGGAACTTTATAAATATAGAGAGCTAAGGATTTTTTTATTATTATTATTATTATTATTAAACCGGAAGTGAGCACTACCATCCGGCATGCATTGCGGTCGGCCATTATTGGCCACCGGAAGTTGACAAACTTGCCGTCTCATTTACCGCTGATCGAAAACCAATTTTCACGTCTTTTATTTGAAAAGTTAATAGCTATTAAAAAAAGTGAAGAAAAATGTCCCGGGGAAGCAGTGCTGGCTTTGACAGGCACATCACTATTTTCTCTCCTGAAGGCCGACTTTATCAAGTCGGTAAGTTACATTTTTTTTTTTTATTCTGATGAAAAATCTAATAAATGTGCTTCTTGTCTGCATTGCATTTATCATTTTCTTTATTAAAAGTTTTAATCACAAAAAAAACGTAAATCTTCGTTTAAATATTTAGAAAACCAAAATGTAACTTTTTTTTTGTTTGTATATTTTCACTGCAATTCTTTTTTTTTTTTTTTTTTTAACTTCACAAAGTCTAACTCGTTCCGTATTAAGAAAAACGGTCTTAATTCAGTGTTATTTGTAGAAAATATCCATATTTTAAATAAATTTTAAAAAATAATAAAATATACAAAAATCTTGGTATATTTTTATTTTGGCGACAGTACCCAACGTAGTATAATCACCGCCAACCTCTCCATGTTAAGAATGGCTTTCGAGGTTGGGGTGTTTGTTCCGAAAGCCGTTCTTAACATCGGGATGTTGGGGGGATTATGCTATACTGGCTACTGTCGTAGGTACTTATGCACTTATTAAACCGTGCTGAAATAATGTTATTTAGCAAGCAATTCTTAACATGGAGAGAGGAGGGTGTTTTGTAACTATTGTGTATTTTGACCTAACAATTTAATAAAGTTGAAAATATTAAAAAAAAAAAAAAATAGCGCGATTCAATAAGTGCATAAGCACCCTGTCATAAAAAAAAAAAATATATATATTTTATATACGAACGTGAGACGGGCCTTAAAGTAAAATAATACCCAAACCCAAATCTTACAAATTTCAATACTTGTGCAGTATACGAAACGTGCTGAAATACCGTTGTTTAGAAAACCATTTTAACGGGGGGGGGGGCTTAACTATTCAGTATTTTCACCTTTTACTGTAGTAAGATACTGTAAAAATTTAACTTAAATCCTATTTGAAGAGAATAGTACGATTTGTAAACTGTACAATCGCCCAATTTTTAGTTTCTTTATTCGTATTGAAAATGTATAAGAAATTTCTTTCCTACCCGCTCAATTTTCCTCCCTGCAGAAGCAAATGAATTCCACAAACAAAGCCATACCTTTAAACTCAAATGTTATTCACAATGCAACAGCAATGAAAGTTCTTTGGTTCTGGTAAGTCCTTTGCAAAAACGGTGGCCGAATTTGCTTCCATACGCATGGAGCCTTTAGTTAGAATTCTTTTGTTGGAATGTTAGTTCATTATTCCTTTGGAAGGATCCATGTTGTACATGGAGAACACGACGGGAATGAATGCGCCCATATTCAGGCATAAAGTGAGTCCCATAGAACTCATGATGAAATAACATAAGTTCCAATAATCAGATAACATACCGAACGGTAGTAGAATGTCCTCCTAGGTAGGTTCAGCAAATAGGTTGTCTCTGTTTGTAGAGTTGAGTCCTTCGTTCACCGACTGAAGGAATTATATTGGCTCCTTTGACAGAGGTGCCACTGGGTTGAGTCTAACCCGTTCCGTCTTTTTTCTTAGACTGAAAAATAAGCATGAATACAAAAAGGGTGCCAAGTCAAAATCACCTGACACATCCAAATTTAAACTCATCACAGACCGGCTAGCAAACTGTGTAGGTGGCCTAAAAGAAACATGGCGGTTGAATATGGAATTTCTCACAAATGTTAATTACTTGTAAATCATAAAATATCTTGGTAGTGTTGGTCATATATAAGAATGACCAACAAAAGCGGGTTTTTTTTTTTGGTTTTTTTTTTTAATGCAACAACATTCACTGTTAAACTGACGACTTTTAAAGGTGCTCCTCGAGTATGCTGAAAACAAATATTTCATTTAAATTTGGGCCAAACAAGTAGTTTTCTGGATATTAAGACCTTTATTTTCCAATATAATCGCTCATTTTCACTAGCGACCATGTTTTTTTTTCTAACTAAACAAATACTAATGCGCATGCGTGTTACAAAACATCCCTCTCCCCATGTTAAGAATGGCGACTGCCACTGAAATTCATTAAGTAATATATTGGGGAAAAAATATCTTAGGTACTCGTGCACTTATTGATCCGTGCTGAAATAATGTTATTATTTAAAAAGCCATTCTTAACATGTGGAGGGGAAGGTGTTTTGTACTTATTCTGTACTTTAACCTTATAATTGAATAAAAAAAACATAAAACTTTAATTAAACTTGGAAATACAATTTAAAAAATAGCACGGATCAGTAAGTGCATTAGCACCATATCTTAATATTTGGAAAACTACTTGTCTTCCCCAAACCCGGAAATTTAGAAAAGCTGTCATTTTAAAGGTGAGTGTTAAAGTAAAAATTTCCCTGCCAAAAAAAAAATAGGAATGAAAAAAATATACAAACAAATGTTGGCAACAGCAAGATTAGTTACTTTTCTGCCTACTTGGATAAGTTTATTTGTGTTTACACTTATTTTAAGGCGTTTATTTTGTTGACCGATAGTTCTTTTACTGTGGATATTTTAATGGTTATTTCTGAACACTTATACCATGTACTGGATACAGCAGGGGAGCTAATCTAGCATGAAAGTTTTCTCATGAAAATTAAATCGTATGATATTATTGGACTAATATTTAATATGATGAGATTCTTCTAAGACCAGAGGAAAATCTGAGTTCTCCTTGATGGACATACACCCAAACAACATGATATTAATGCAAGCGTGCCTTATGAGTTGATCGTTGGAATTTTATTATTCCTGATATTCATAAACGATCTCCCCTGATAAAATTGTTGGAGATGCTGATGACACCACTGGAAAAATGAATGTACACGTATCTAAGGCAATGGCAGAAATTGTAGAAAACGATCTTAAATCTGTATTGGAATGGTAAATGGATGGTAGCATTTTAATGCTACTAAAACTAAGCTTCTTTCCTTTTAACAATTTCAAGAAATCTCAACTACAGATAGCCATGGATTAATAACACCCTACCTGAGAGCTCCCCGTTCACCCCCCCCCCCTAACATTCACATGCAACATGAATTGAAACATATATTGAAGACATTGCCTCTCTCTACCATACTAGAAAATTACTTGCACCTGAGAATGTCCTATATTTCTACAAAGCCACCATTCACCCTGCACTGGTGCATCTACTATTCTCTCTCTCTCTCATACACAGGATGCAGAAAAGAGTCGCCAATCTAATGGGTCCCATACTATCAACCAATATCCAACCTCTGTTCCATGACTGCAATGTTTTACAAGTATTTTAATGGAATGTGCTCATAGTACTTGTGCCCCCCCTCGGCATACATAACCCTGATTAACCTGACAAGCAGCAAAGTCCCATCTCCTCACTGTTTTATAGCTTCTTCCCTTGAACTGCCTCCTGTTTCCAGCTTCCCTGACTGTACTAACATGCAGAAGATTAAATGCAATATGAAGAGACATCTTGCTGCTCAATTCCCCACGGGATCACAAATAGTAGCACCTTATGTCCAAGTGGCATTATAATATGCCTTGTTTGGTGTGAATAAGAGTAAAATAAAAAATCTACATAAATGGAGAATTTATTTGCTAGACAGTATCATTGTCTGGAAGAATTTTTGGTGCTTATTTAGAACTAGCTTGGGTGCCCGGGTGTTTGGAGGCGTGTGATGAGCAGAAAGTGTTAATAGGCAGGCAGGCTCAAACCCATATCACGAATGGTTTAAAAAAAAAAAAAAAAGTGACGTCTTTGCTGTTGAGCCCATCACCAAACCGGAAGTGACGTAGGTTTAAATTAAGGCTAGACGATCAAAAAGAGGGGATGACTTTCAAAAATATCGGCGAAAAGGCTACCCCTTCCTGTAGAAAAGTGCCCAGTTGAGCGTGAAGGAATTAATGTTTTTGGCCAATTTTTCTGATATTTGTCGTCCGAAGGGTTGAGCTTCAAAATGATACTGATCTCGTGAAAATCTGTCGAAAGTTTTAGGCACACACACACACACACGCACATACATACATACATTATATATATATATATATATATATATATATAACAGGTAAGATTTATATTATAGACTAGTGTGGGTGCCCGGCATTGCCTGCGTGTTTGTCGGTGTAAAAGAATAAGTTTTGGGAGGCAGGTAGGTTCGAACCCGAAACTCGAGGCGAAAGTGGAAAAGAAAGCGTGAAAGAACCTGACATCTTACCACTCAGCCATGACAGGACAAGAAGTGAAAAGTGTTCTAATTCAATGAGTAAAAAGTTAAGTGACAGATACGTAAATTTAATTTTCATGCCATAAGGGAAACTTAACTTTGCCTGCAAACCAGTTTCCTCCAACGTGTTGGAAAACCAGCTCGCCATAAAAAGGGAAGTGTTTAAATGGATAGCAATTGTTTGATATGAAGAGTTTGACCGCATTGATCAAAGCTCATTGCTTTCTGGACGTCTCCAGTACAAGTGTCAGGGCACTGCTTTTTCTATGGATTCAGTTTCACTTATATACGGAAAAGCCAAATAAACACGCAGAGATTTAAATTAAAAAAAATTGCAAAAATAATGTGTAAAAGTCGCCCAAATTAAAGATACACACAACCTCATTTCGTGAATCTGAGATATTACAATCTAGGGAGTATATAAAAAATTCTAAGAAGCAGTGTGTCTCCCCCCCCCCCCAAAGCCTTTGCTGGACATACACAAAACGTGCACACACTAGCACACATTTTGCCTTTTATATATATAGATTACACGTGATTAAAAAAACAAATCTTTATGTACATACTCATCATGGAACAAAGATGTCATATTCAAAAAATCATGTAAATTGATCAAGTAGTTGTTTACTTTATCCAGTCATGGCTGACAGAATGAGAGTATGCTACCTCCGTGAAGTAAATAAAGGGTTCCATTTGAAATTCCATCTAAATTTCCAAATTTGACAAAATACACCTGAGGAAGGTCAGAGGTTACATCGACTGAAACGTGAAAATGACACTCAAGCTGAAGAACAGTAATCCGAAGAATCTAAATAATACAAATAACCAATCGTCATTTCCAAAATTTAGAGAAGTTTTTGTTTTTAGTTTTGTATTAGGAAAATCAAATTTTATGATTTTTTTTGGCAATTAGTCTTATAAGATAATTCTAAGTAAGATTTTTTTAATTAGTTTCAAATGAATTTAAATTAGTGATATAAATCTTGTGTGTGAGAAAGGTGATTTCTCAGAAAGATAAAGCTGGTTTTGCAAAGTGAAATAATTTAAAAAAAAAACATTTCATTGAAAACTAAAGTAACATGAAATGTTTCTCATTTCTTCATGTGAACATTTTGTAGTTTTCATACAGATTTATTAAATATGATGAGAAATGAATTTAGTTTTTCAATATGTAATATATTTAGAAATATATTGCAACTTTTAAGAAAAATCAAGTTGATCCCACTAAATAACACAAATGGTAAATACTTGTCCAGGAAATATTGCAATATAGAAGGATTTGTTATATTAAAAGTAAAACAAAAATAACATTAACAAATAATAGTTAATAAAATGTCATTTTTAATGCCAATTAACCAATATTACATATACATAAGTCATATAAACAAAAGTGTGCCTATTGCATCAATTTGAATTATATATTCATTTAGATATATCTATATAATTAGAGGTTGGAGTTATTTAGTCTTAACACGTTGCATCGGATCATAGATAACTGCCATACTGTACGTTTGCTATGCATCATCTCTTGTTCACTGTTTACGCTTGTTTGTTGATCCATGCCAAAAAAATCCAATTTTTAACATCTTTTCTTTGTGATGTTAACCTTTTATTTCCTGCAAGGAATTTTGAAATTTAATTAACTCTGCAAGATGCTTGGTAAATATTAAAAATTAAATAATGCAAGGAAATTAACATTAATCTGTTTTACTGCATCATTAACCTTTTTTTCTTTTTTTTTTTCATCCATATATATATATATATATATTTATTTTAGCACCAAACAAAAACTTGTAAGTCAGAGGTTCCCTTCCACTTCGGACTTGATTTCACCTTTGACTTTCAGGGACGTTCCACCATTAATTCAGAGGGCTAGGTCAAGCACTCCCTTCACCTAATAAACAGGAGTGGGAGGCAGTTTAGTTGAATTATTTATTTGATCTCCTTTGATTTTATTAATTTTTCCATTTCTATTTTAGAATATGCTTTTAAAGCCATAAACCAAGGTGGATTGACGTCTATTGCTATTAAAGGAAAAGATGCAGCTGTTGTTGTCACTCAGAAGAAAGTTCCTGTAAGTGCTTCATATATTGCTTTGATGTAGTCATTCATGTTATAAGCCCCCCCCCCCCCAAGGTTCATCCTCTTTTATAATCCTTATTTATTTGGATACCAAACAATTTTTTTTTTCCTGAATTAGTTTTCTTAAGTGTTAAATAAATAACTACTATGACATGTTCTTAAAAAATTGTATTTCCAATCAATTGAATCAAAAATTTACTTTTCCACTTTATTTTATTTCTTATTAGTGATATTAAGAGGAAGGAGTTTACTCCCCAACAGAAAATAGTACGACTACCACTCATAAGTTGTCTCTAGTCAAGGAATCTATATATATAAAAAGTGTGATTCTTGGTTCGTTCGTTATCAATGAAACAATGTTTCTACATTAGCAATTCAATTGAAATTTTCAGAGAGTCTATCCTTAATCAAATGTTTTTATGTTATTAAACTAAATTAATAAGTCAAATTCTAAATTAAATAAAATAAAAAAAATTTTTCATAAGTCGATTCTGCGTAACTATTTGGTTTTTATTCCAATAGTTATTTCAATTCATACAACACGATTTGACAACTCTAATCGATAAGTGAAAAAAAAAACATCCTCTAATTTTAGTCGCGTGCAAGTGACTCTATAAGTCACTCTGTCAGTAGGTCTGTCGGTCTGTCCGTAACACTTTTGTGCTTGGCCTTTTTGGTTAAGATCAAAGGTTTGTTGTTAATACATGCTGTTCTTAGCTTTTTAAGCTTTTCTTGGCCAAGATTAAAGTGTAGTATCTGTTCCGGCAGATACTGCAAGCAAAGACCATATGTGGGAGCAATCCCACATATAAGACCTTGGTAATGTAGGGGCAACCCTTCATACCAATTGTCACTATCCAGCTCCCCTACTCCCCGGGGAGTTGGTCCCCATTTTCCCTTCACTCCTCACTTTAAAAATCGGCCTTGTGCCTAATTTGCTCAGTGGGGGAGCAAATAAATACTATCTGTTCCGGCAGATGCTGCAAGCAGGGACCAGATGTGGGGGCAACCCCACATACCTGACCTTTAACCAGCTCCCATTTCCCACCTCTTGGGAGCTGGTCCCCTTTTTCCCTTCCCCCTCCCTTCACTCCTCACATTAAAAATTGGCATTGTGCCTAATTTGTTCGGTGGGGGAGCAAATAAATACCATCTGTTCCCAAGTTACTCATTTTTGATTTTTTTCAAGAGGTCCGCCACTTGACTCACCCGTCAAGTTTAAGGCTTTTACTTTGGTCACTTTTGTGACTTTACTAACCTTGGTTAGTGGGACCGACCCCTCTTTGGGGTGTCTGGACCCTTTTCGCTCCCCCAGGACCGACGCCATTGTGTGGTAGTCTGGACCCGAAAATCGATCCCTTCTATGGGAGTTTGCTGTTCTCGGGACCGACGACACTTTTTTTGGTAGACGCGACCTGGTCGGGTTAGCTTAGCATTTTTTCTTTTGGGTACTTCGTTTCCTCCTCTCCTCTGAGTTTGAAATGGTCTATTCTCTCCTCTCTTAATTGCCTGAGCAGCACTCTGACCTGCCAGGCCCAATCTTTTTCTTCCTTCGCTGCTCTCCCAGTGGATTAAGCAGACCGGGTTTTCTTTCTCGCTTCCTTGGGGTTGTTTGTGGGTAGGGTGACGCGGGTAGGGCGGATGTTTTGTTTCTGCTCCCCTCTCTGGGCAGAGATGCCTATCCTCTCTCTCTCTCTCTTAATTGCGACGCAGCACTCTGACCTGCTAGCACCCACTGCGTCTTCCTTCGCTGCTCTCCTCCTTGCGGGGATCTGAGCTGACTAATCCGACATCCCCGTGAGGGGAGGTCAATCTACTTTCTCTCTTCTGACCTCACCCACTCCACCACCCCCCATATCCTTGCATTTTCTTTTCTCCCCTACTACACTTTGGTCTGCGGCAGTGGCCAGTGCATTTTTTCCGCACGATGCCGGGGAAAAGGTGCATACCACCGCAGTTGCACCACATCGCCCCACTCGAGTACTCCGCATCGGAGGGAGCACCTTCCACAAAGGATGAAGAGAAGGAGAAGGCCAGGGTAGGGCCGCAGCCCGCGGCTACCCAGGCAGCGCCAACATCAGAAGGGCAACCAAACTAGCCCCCTGCTCCCCACGAGGGCCATTCCCCAGACCGGAGAGTAAAAGTAGCGGCTGACGAGGGAACGAGGTGCGATCGGTGTGGTACACATCCTGCGACACCCCTTCCACCTCAATCCTCGTTGGTCGGAGAAAGCACTCCCGCCCAGGCTCCCCAAGAGGAAAGGGACCAGGAAGGCGGCTGACGAGGAAAAGAGGCACCTTTCCGGGGGACCACTCCTAACGAACCCCCCTCCACCTAAATCCTCATCGGCCGGAGAAGACCCCGCCGCTCCTGCTCCCCACGAGGACAGCCGATGAACAGAGAGAAGTTGGAGACGAGGAGGCTGAAGGCAACAATGGTGGCTCACAGCCCGTGACACCCCCAGTCTCCCAGCCCTCCTCCAGCCATCAAGCACCTGCTCCCCATGAGGGCAGCTCTCCAATGCAGCAGCAGAAGGAAAAGGTAGCGGCAGCCGATCCCCTCCCCGGTCCGTCCAACACCAAACAGGACGAGACTACGGCATGGGGCTCTCCGGAGCTGGAGCAGATGACACCCGATGATTATAGGGAACTCTTCAACTCCACTTACAAGGATGTCACGAAGGGAACAACCATCATACCCCTTCCGGGACAGATTGAAAAATTGGAGAAGAGAGTTCTCTCCCTGATCACCTCTGACCTCAAGACCAGGAGTTTAACGGGTGTCAACAAAGACACCATGGTGGAAATCCTCATTGACTTGAACATTCCGGCAAGTTATATATGCAGGAGGAGTTTGTCATGTGGGACATTCTGCTCCCCAGAGAGGAGGATGCAAAAAGACTGGCCAGGACTGAACACAGAAGCAGGAACATTCGGCTCCAGCCAGTATACCTCGGCGGGAGGAACACCACTGTCTCAGTACTGAACGTCCCGTGCTACATGACCGGAAAACAAGTCGGGGCCATACTGAGTCAGTACGGTGAGGTGGAGGCAGTCGCCTCAGCCCGCGGTCGACGCAACGTTTTGACTGGGGACTACAAAGTTAGGATGGTCCTGGGCAAGGACAGTTTTGACAACATTCCAGCCATGCTCAAGTTTGGAGAGCAGATCATGACACTGATCGTGGAGGGGAAAAAACCTCACTGCTGGCACTGCCAGTTGAGGGGACACATGGCCAAGGACTGTCCTAAAAGGCAACCAGCAAACCCCCCCCCCCGGGAAAATTACCCACCAAAATACCCGCTAAAACCCCAGCAGAGGTACAAGCCGCAGCTCCAACCAATTCCAACCCGGCAGCAGAAGCAGGTTGGGCAATGGTCACAAGGAAGGGCAGACCCAACAAAAATCTGCCCAAACCAATAACGACCAAAACCCAACCCGAAATCACCCCGATAGACACTCAGGCGCCCTCTTCCTCAAACAAGAGGAAGCTCCGCGGAAGAGATCGCATCAGAGGGTCTAGAGACAGCCACAGACACAGAAGAGACAACATCAGAGGCAGCAGTCAGCAAGAGAACGACGAAGAGGAGGAAAAGCAGGAGATCCAAGGGAGACACCCTCATCCCCAAAGACAATATCCAACCAGCCGAGGCTGAGCCCCCCAAATCCCACCCCTCAAACAGCCAGAGCAATGTCCCCCCCTCCCTCCCCGAACCCCCAAGAACACTACCACGCAATCCATCCTCAGAAAGTTTGAGTAATGACCCCAAAAAACAACCTCCCCCGCCAACATACACCCCAACACCCGATATCCCCTCCCCTACTCCCCCTGCACCCACTCCCCCTCCAGTCAAGGAAAAACACACCCCACCAATCCGCATGGAACGGACAAAGAGACTCCCCTTCCTTCCAGGAGGAATGATATGTGAGACGGGCCCTCTGCAGCCAACAACAGAACAAAGGCCAGCAGAAGGTCCGTTATACACAGCTAAAAAACTTTCTTTACGTCGGTGGCGATAATGTCACCGACCCAACCAAGTTCAAGGACGCTCCCTTATTGACCACATTTATTAGAGTCAAGAAGGATTCCAGGACTGAGGCCCTCTGGGCGTGGATAGACGCCGCGAAGGATGCAATCCTAAGCCAGCAGCTGGTGGACATGGAGCATCCTTCGCTAAACAATTTAGTTTTTAAATGCGAAGGCAGTGTCCCTGTATATATTCACCCCTCCTTCTTTTAAAACTAATTTTCCCTCTGGACGTGGGAGGTGTAACCAAGAATGGAGTACCCTCTGCAGACTTACTGACCGGAAGCCTTGGACAGGCCTGCCACATCCTCACCTCCGAGGATTTCAGGCCTGTGTGTGACACTGAATAAGGTAGGTGACCATGGCTTTAAACTTGACTACTTATAATGTGAGGGGCCTCAGATGTCGAAGCAAGGCCGCGCGCGTGCTGAGAGATCTGGTGTCCCTCAAAGTAGATATTGCCACTATGCAGGAGACCCACTTTATTTGTGACGGGGATTGTCAGGTGCTGGTGAGCGATTACGATGTTTACTCAGCATATGGCAATACCTATAGTCGTGGAATCTCCTTGCTAGTAAATCGCACCTTATCAGCGTCGGTGAATGTTGGACGGGCGGGCGAGCGATTGTCGTCGATGTTGCCATTAATAGCAGTGTGTTTCGGATAGTCGCAGTTTATGCACCCAACTCCGCTGTGGAGAGGGCTTCCTTCTTTCGACGGGTGGAGGGCTTTGTAGATGATCCGGAGAAGGTAGTCTTAATGGGTGATTGGAATGCTATCCTTGATCCCAGGATAGATAAGGTCGGGGGGACTAGCAGGTCGGTGTGGTGTTACAGCAGTCTGTCTGACCTGATGGCTTCGTGCGGCCTGGTCGACAGATTTCGCCTGGATCACCCGGGGCAGGAGATGTGGACGTGGCATCCTAATACGCCTTCCTATCCAAGTACTTACTTGGATCGCATGTTAGTTAGAAGAGGCAATGTAGATTTCCTATTCCCCACATTCCACTTTTTAGGACACTTAGACCATAAACTAGTTATGGCCTGTCTGAACTTGAGCCCTAAGCCTAGACTGGCTGGATACTGGAAGTTCAACAGCACCTTGTTGGAGCTGGAGAACTACCGGTCGAAGGTTACAGAGATAATCCAACGGGCATTAGTGGGGGCGGTTACCGGGAGTAAGTGGTGGGTTAGTCTCAAGGCTAAGATTAGATGTTTCTCGGTCAAGTACAGCCAACTCCTCGCACTAGATAAGGCTAAGGCCAAGAAGCGTATAGAGAATAGGCTGACCCAGGCATTGGAGGGTGGGGACCCCCTAGAGATAGCACTAGCTAAACAAGACCTCAGCCGCTTGGCTAGCGAGCGGTACGAGGGCCAGATAGTTAGGGCTAGGCTAATGAAAGTCTCGAACGAGGCTGTTAATGTAGACGCTGTTGAGCGTAAGGCTGCTCTAAGGCGCGGCTCGGACGGGTACATTCGAAAGGTAAACGACCTGGAAGGGCACGTCCTCGTGTCGACGCGGGAGATTTGCGAGGGGTTTCGAAAGCATCTATCGGAGCGCTTCACCCAACTACCCAGACTCAGAGTCGAAGAGTTTGGCAGCTATTTGGCCGACTCGCCCTGCCTCACGGCGGCTCGAGCGGCTAGCTGTGATGGTCTTGTCGCGGAACATGAGATCATTACTGTATTGAAGCAGGTCGGCTACAACAAGTCCCCGGGGCTTGATGGTCTACCCTACGAATTCTACTTGAGGCTGTCGCCCATGTTGGTCCCTATTCTGAAGGATATGTTCAACGCAGTAATGATCTCATGTTCCGCGACAAGACCATCGCAGCTATTTGGCCGACTCACCCCGCCTCATGGCGGCACGAGCGGCTAGCTGTGATGGTCTTGTCGCGGAACATGAGATCATTACTGTATTGAAGCAGGTCGGCTACAACAAGTCCCCGGGGCTTGATGGTCTACCCTACGAATTCTACTTGAGGCTGTCGCCCATGTTGGTCCCTATTCTGAAGGATATGTTCAACCATTGGTTTGTTCAGGGCTCCATCCCTGGGCAGGTGACCAACGGAGTGATCACATTGCTGAGGAAAGGTCAATGGCATGGTGGGGAGGAAGATTTAGACGATTTCAGGCCCTTTACTCTGCTAAACATAGAGTTAAAGATTTTGGCCAAGGTTCTTGCGAATCGGTTGCAGGATGTCATCACTGACTTGATCGAACCAGACCAGAGCTATGTGTGAAGGGGAGATCGATTCAGGACAATCTTCATCTGATACGCACGATCATAGAAGGGACAGAAGACGACGCCGAGGCCGCGCTGATCAGTTTGGATCAGTCCAAGGCTTTCGATAGGGTGGACCATAGGTTCCTGGGATCTGTGCTGGAGGCCGCCGGATTTAATCCGGGCTTCCGCAAGAGGATCTCTGTACTGTATGACAGGCCGACGGTAGCGGTGCAGATCAACGGTAAGCTGTCGGAGTCTTTTGCTGTCTCTCGGTCGGTGCAACAGGGTTGTCCGCTGTCGCTTCTCTTGTACGTCCTGGCGTTGGAACCCCTCCTTCGCAAGTTAAGGGACGAGGCAACTACACCAGTCCTGCGTGGGATAGCTCTCCCTGGAGGCACACGAGCCAGGGTTTCCGCGTTCGCCGATGACGTCACCGTGTTCGTGTCTTGCCCCATGGACATTCAAGTTGTTACCGAGGTGCTCGCTCGATATGAAGAAGTTACGGGGGCCGTCTTCAATCGCAGTAAGTCGGTGGGTCTGCAGTTGGGTTCCCGGACCGGAGTAAATTCGCTTCCGGGCATCTTCAGTTGGACCAACGGCCCGGTCCGGATCCTTGGTGTGTGGTTCGGACCGGGTCACCAGCTGAAGAAAAACTGGTCAGAAGTAGAGGCCAAGGTATAATCCTCTGTTAAGACTCGGGTTGGAAGGAAATTGTCCTTGAAGGGTCGGGCAGAGGCATGTGCTACATGTCTTTCCGCTCATCCTTTACCGTCTGTCTGTACTTCCCCTCCCTGCAAAACGACGAATCAGCTTACAGGAGCACCTCGACACACTCTTGTGGAACGAGGGTAAGCATTATGTTTGCAGAGAGGTCTGTGTTCGAAATCCGAGCGAGGGAGGCTTAGGACTGCCCGATCTCCTGTGTCACAAGCACGCAGAGAGGTTGGCCTTCCTGAGCCGTTCATTGTACGTAGACGTTCCATGGGTCACTGCGGTTGAAAGCTCGTTTTCCGATCTCACACCTGACCCCTCGGTTGAAGCACAGTGGCGACCGAGGGGGTAACAAACATTCCACGCCGAATGCCGGTCCACACTTAGAGCGTTGCCGGGGACCAGTGTCCTCGAACAGTCTAGGAACAGGCTTTATCGGGAGCTAGTGGGGCGTAGCAAAAAGGAACCGCTAGTGAAACGGACGGGGATGTCGTTGGAGGAGGTTCGCTCCCAGTGCAGTTGGGCGCCGGGATGGGACTTTCTTACAAATTCGGAATTTTCCCTTACCTGGCGACTTGTCCAGAACGCACTGCCCGTCCTTGAGGAACTCCACCTTTACAATGAAGAAACCCGGGTCTACTGCCTGCGCTGCGACGAAGAGATGAGAGAAACAGCCGGTCATGCCTTTTTCTGCTGTAGCAGGCTCAAGACCCTCCTAGGGTACGTCAACGAGGTAACGGCTCGCGTCGATGCCAAGCGCTGGCTTGAACTCGACGAATCATATTTTGTGGAGAACATTGATCCGCCGCTGCCTAGGGAGAAAAGAATGGTTTTTCTAGCGATACTAGCAGTAGCGAGGATGGATCACACGCCTCAAGCGAGTCCGCGAAGGGATATCTGTTCCGGATCGGGATCTGATAGTCTACTTTAAACATCTGCTTAAAGTAAAGATCAGATGCAATTGGAAGAGGTTGCCTCGAGTGGCCTTTGACAAGAGGTGGGTGCATGACGCTAGCTTGTGCATCCGACGAGGCGCCAAGTTTGAATTTGTGTTACCACCATAGGCATGGCACATGCGGTACTGGGTCCTACGGAGCCCATCCCACTAGGTTAGACAAATAAAAAGTAAAGAGACTCTTGACTGGTGGTACAAATGAGATCCTGTCCCTTGATTTTTTGGTTTTTTGGCACTAGAGAACCTTCCGAGGCTACCCTACCACTACCCCCCCCCTATCTTTTTGTTTTATCATCCCCTGATCAACCCCTACTCGAAGGTCGCCACCTAATATATTCCCTCCCTTTTGTTTTTAACAATCTATTTATTTTACTCCCAACACCCGATATGAAGTCTTCCCAATCCCCATTAGGGATCTCCCCGCTTGTTTTCAGTGCCCCGGAAAACAGTAGGCGATCTAACTACTTAGATTAGCTTAGGGAGGGACCTTACTAACAATGCACTAATTTTATTTTTTGTACATTTTTTCTATATTTCCCACTCCCCAACACGAACTGTTTTTCTTCCAAATTCGAGAACTTTTTATTTTTTCCAATGAATTGAACTTTTTTCACACACACACACACACACACATTTTAATATATAAAAAAAAAAAAATGCGCATACACACACACACACACACACACACACACATACGGAAATTGTATATATATATATATATCCTTTTTGTAAAAACGCTGGGGTTTTCATTAGTTAGCTTTAGATTCCACGGAGTGAATGAGGTATTGTGGTAAATGTTGCCAGTCAAGAGTAAAGTCGCCACAGACTCCATTTTTACTTTAGTTACAAAGACCCTGCAACACTCCCCTCCTCAGATCTTATAGGGCCTTGTGCCTAAATTTGTTTTATCTTTTGGAGATTTTACTTTTTTAAATGTTTTAATTTTATATTGGAATTTTTTTAATTGTAATTTTTTCTTTAAACGAAATAAATTAAATATATAAAGATCAAAGTGTAGTATCTGTTCTGGTAGATACTGCAAGCAAAGGTCGTATGTGGGGGAAACTCCACATATAAGACCTTGGTCAATGTAGAGACCACCCTTCATACCAATTGTCGCTATCCAGCTCCCCTACTCCTCGGGGAGTTGGTCCCCCATTTCTCCTTCACTCCGCACCTTAAAAATCGGCCTTGTGCCTAATTTGCTCGGTAGGGGAGCAAATAAATACAGCTTTTCTTGGCCTTCTGACCAAGATCAAAGTGTAGTATCTGTTCTTACTACATGCTGTACTTATGTTTGTAACTTTGTGATATAAAGGGGGATCACTTTTCTGTATTACTTTAATGAAAAATGATCACCCACTTTACAACCAGTCAGTCTCAAAGCCATTCAAGTCATTCTCCAGATCATTCAAATTGTTTTTGAAGGATTCCAGTTATTTTTTAAGCATTCAATTCATTATTAAGGACATTCAATTCATCCTTAAGTTCATTAAAGTCATTCTAAGTCATTTACTTTTTATTTATTTAAGTCATTTCAGCCCATTTTTCAGTCATTTTAGTTTATCTTTAAGAATTTCATGTCAATCCTACATTCATGCATTCATTCATTACACGAGAGCATGCGACTAATGGCTATCGGCCTTGTTAAAATTTAAATTCACTTCCCAATTTTGTAATTTAAAACAAATTGCTCGCCAGAAGGTGCGTTTATAGTTGAAACATAAGTCAAAGAACCCTAACAAAACCATCTTTGCCGTGAAAATAATGTTTTAACAAAATTGGCAGCACACGTTTTTTTTTTTTTTTTTTTTTTTTTTTTTTTTTTTTACAGTTTCTATATAAGAAAATATGAACTTTTTTTATTACTATAAATTGTTAGGTGAAAGTACAGTTTTTATTTTTGTTTCAAAGAAAATTCACGGTACATATGCATTTAACGTGCTGAAATATCTTTTTTTTTTTCTTTTTTTTTTTGCAGTCATTCTTACCATAACAATTTATTATTACAAAAAAAAGATATCGTGAAATTATAATAAAAAAATTGTGAAAATTGAATTTAACTTGAAAAAAAAAAAACAATGCAATTAAGATTCGATTTTTTTTTTTTTTTTTTTTTACCGTGAATTGTTAGTTTAAAGTTTTTTCTTTCTTCCTTTTTTTTTTTTTTTTTTTTTTTTTTTTTTAAGAAAACTTTTCTAACAAAATTGAAAGAACACTTTCTTACAGAGGTTTTCATATGAGAAAATATGAATGTTTTTTCTTTATTAAAGAAATTTTTAGGTGAAATACAGAAAGGTTTCAGCAGATTTGCCATTGTACAAATATCCTCAAACCAGGTAATCACTAAAAGGGACTCTTAAAAGTCAACACCGGTATCGAGCAGAAGGTTTTTTTTTTTTTTTTTTTTACATGTTTTACAAACTTTAAATGGATAAAATATAATCACATAATTATTGAAAATGTGATCATGTGATTAAAATTTAATTTAAATTAACCACATTATTTAACAAATTTAAAAAATAATGCAAGATGAAGTATTACAATGATTAAATATGTTTTATTTTATAATTTAACATTAAAAACATTGAACAATAAAAATAAAATTTTGGGTACTTCTATATTTTTTGTTACTGTGCTGAAATAAGGTTATTTTGAAAGCCATTAACATGTGGAGGCTGTTTTTTTAAGTATTCTGTGCTTACACCTTACAGTTTAAAAAAAAATATATATATATAAATTAATGTAACATAAAAAAACTATTTAAAAATAGTGTGGTATAAAAAACGCATAAGCACCAAATTTTGGTTTAATTTTACAGTAGATATTGTTCTCAGACGTATGCGATGGCAGATGCTACCGTGCTATTTTTATAGTTTTTTTTTTTTTTTGTTCAGTTTAAATTAAAGTTTCACAATTTTTTTTTAAAATTGTAAGGTGGAAGCACAGAATAGTTATAAAACATCCTCAGCTCCTCATTAAGAATGGTTTTTAAAACGTTATTATTTCAGCACGGCACCAAAAATACATAAGTACTCAAAAATTTCCTTTTTATTGGGCAATGTTTTTAATTTTAAATAAAATAAAACATTTAATCATTTTAAAACTTCATCTTGCATTAATTTTTAATCACATTTTCAATCTGCTTATATTTTACCCATTTAAAGTTTGTAAAACATGTAAACAAACTTTTGCTCGATACCGGTGTCGACCTTTAAGAGTCCCTTTTAGTGATTACCTGGTTTGAGGATATTTGTACAACTAAATGGAAAATCTGCCTTCTGTGCTTTCAACTAACAATTTATTAAAAAAACGAAAGGTAAATTTTCACATTAGGTCCACCTTCACAATTTGTAACATGTGTAGGTTGGGGATGTTTATTCCGAAAGCCGTTCTTAACATGGGGAGAATGGTGGTATTTATTCCAAAAGCTGTTTTTAACATGGGGGGGTTAGGGGGTGTTTATTCCGAAAGCCGTTAATATGGTGAGGCTGGGGGGTGTTAATTCATGGCCACCAGTGAATTGTAGTGCATACTACAGGTCTTTATATCTCGAAAGCTACTTGTCTCTCCAAATTTTAAATGAGATTTTCTTCTTCAGCATAGTCGAAAACCATTAAAGGTGGTCATTTTAAAGAAAATTGTGGAGGTGAACCTAATCTAAAAAAAAAAAAAAAAATTACCAAAAAAAAAAAAAAAGATATTGTGAAATTTAAATTTAACTTGGAAAAACTATTTTAAAATAGGGCGGTACCAAAAATAAAAAGAGACAGAAAAATACTCCCTTCGGGTTTGTACTTGCACAAAGATTTGAAAAACTTGTCAACAAAAACAAATATATAACAAGTAAATGTTTTCAAAGGAAAGATAAGTTACTTTTCTACCTAACTGGGTAATTTTTAGTGTTTTTATTGGGTTTGTATGACTGTACACATAGATTCGAAAAAGTTGTCAAAAAAAGAAATGTATAACAAATATTATCAAAGGCAAGATAAGTTACTTTTCTAGAAAAGTGGATAAGTTTTTAGTGTTTTTATTTAATGTAAAATGTTTATTCTCCTCAAAAAACAGTGTTTATTTGAAAATTACAAATGGCGGCAGACTCTGTTTTAAACCCGTTAAGTTTGGGAAAATAAGTTAAAACTAAAAAAACTGTACAAATTACTGTTAAATAACCACCAAATATATGTCAGCCTATGTCACGGTAACAATATTTTGTATAGTTTTTTTTCGTTTTTAACTAATTTTTCTGCCGCCATTTGTATTTTTCAAATATACTGAGAAACACTGCATGTTTTCGAACCGATTAAACATTTTACATTAAATAAAAACACTAAAATCTTATCCAGTTAGGTAGAAAAGTAACTTATCTTGCCTTTGATAACATTTGTTACATATTTATTTTTCAACAACTTTTTCGTATCTGTGTTTAGTAATGCAAACCCTTTTTATTTAAAAAAAAAAAAAAAAAAGTTTTGGTAGGTAAGTAGAAAGGATCGAACCCGGAGCCTTGAGGTAAAGTTGGAAAATAAAGTGTGAAAAAAAACGGCCAGCAAGAAATAGTAACGGAAATATGTTTGAATTTATTTAAGTATTAAGAATTGGCAGGTGCCCATACTTAATGACTTAATGAGGTCAACTTTCACTGTGGGGCAGCTTTTTATTTACTGCGGGGAAGTCTCCCTCAAGATGTTTTTTTTTGGGTGGGGGTCATCTCTTCTTAAAAAGGAGATTGTCCAAATTGAATAGCAATTGTCTGATATAAGGAGAAAGTCCGCATTGATCAAAGCTGATTGCTTTTGCACGTTCTCGGCAATCGCACCGGGAACAATGTCTTAAGCTTCATTTCACTTTTATTATATGAAAAAGCCAAATCCACACACAGCGATCGAAAAATGTGGAATATTTAGCTTTTCAAAGTCTGGCAAATTAGACAGGCGACAACAAAAATCATTTTTGAAAGTAAAATGCTAACAAATTGTGTTTAGCAACAATTTATGAATAATATTGAATTAAATATGAATTTTTTTTTAGACAGTTGCAAGAACAAAGTGTGACTCTCAATATGAGGTTTATCCTCCTCTCTCCTCCCCCCCCAAAAGAAAAAACCTAGGTGCAATAACACATCTGACTTCCAACTTAAACATCTACGTTAATGTTTTTGTTTCTATTTTGATTTCATGCAGTTCTTTTTATTACTTCAAAATGTGTTATCTACTAAAAAGGGGAGAATATATATTTTATTATACTAGAGTTTAATTAAACTTTTGTCACCCTAAGGCTTTTTTTATATATAAGAAAGAAGCAGAAATTGACTAATTTTGTCCTTTTTTTTTTTTTAACTGGCTTTACAAACTCTTTTCCCTAGTTCAATCTAACTAGAGTTCAGTGAGTGACCTAACGTATGTATAATTAGGCATAACCAACTTTTTTTTTTATTTCTTTTTTGTTAAAGAAAAAAGGGAAATTTGTTAAATATTTATTGGTATCAAATATCTAGTTAAGTTTTCACAAATTTGAATTTTAAAGGGTTTCAGGGAATAATATGGGCACAACTTCATTAAATTTAATTTAATAAATATTAGACACCAATTAAGCAAAATTCCTTGAATTTCAATTTAAGACTTTTTTGGTCCCCAACAAAAGGAGGGTGAACCTGTAAACTCATCCGTTCGTCTGCACTTTTCTCAATAACTATGATGGACTAAGTCATTTCTTTTTTGCATAGTGCAGAACTAAAATTTACATATGTTACGGTCTAAAACTGCACTGTTTGTTCATTTTCACTAGGATTTGACATCCTCTGGGCACTTTGGGAGGAGGAAGGGGGGTCAATACTGAACTAGTCATTTTTTTTATGCCTCGTTCACTGTGCACTCACGGGGGACTATGCATGCTTCACTTGTTCTTTCCAAAAACCTGGGTCGCTACCTTTTTGAAGAAGTTGAAATCAGTTATTTTAACGTCTGTATTTTAAAATAATCAGTATTTTTTCTCTCTCTTCAAAGCCGACTTCTCATATATATCTGTATACATATTTTTTTCACAACTATAATTAGACATCTATTCTATGGCCATGAATGAACCAATATACCTATTCTTATAATTTTCAATATGCTTAATTTTTTATTGGTTTCATAGGACAAGCTTTTAGACCCTGATACTGTGACTCATCTTTATCAAGTTACGGACCATATAGGATGTGTCATGACTGGCATGACAGGTAAGTCTTAGCAAGCCTTTACTTTTTCTTAATTCTTCTACCTTTTAAATATTCAATATTTTATTTTTCATTTAAAATCTCTTTGATTAGACCAAATGTTCATTTGTTTCATTGAAAAGACGATACAAAAATGTGCTGTGTAAACAATAATCCTCTTAACAGCTAGCAAGTTGCCCCGTGATTAGTGATTTATTCCCTCTTGTTATATGTGAAAAAAATCTTGTAAAAAATTGAAAAGATTAATCAAGGTAAAACTTTGAAAAAAGAACAATACATGAGAAGTTTTACTAAATTAAAAAAAATAAACTTTTTCTGGAAAAAGCATCTGTGCAGATCAATTGCTGTTTTAGTTATAAAAATATTAAGAATAAAGGTATATTTTTTATGTCGCTTAACAGTGAAAGAAATTTATTTCTGTTAAGATTAAGCCTCTTGGTTCATTGAAGTGAGCTAGACATAAGGATGTTCACTTTTATCATATTGATGTTAGAAGCAACTGCTGGATTTATGAAATATCATTTTTCAATAGGTATTCCAAACCAAACTTTTTTTATTTCATTATATCTGAAAGATTTGTGGATGCAAAACAAATGGTACCAATAATTTTGGTAGCTGAGAATTGACTGTTGGAAAGTTTGTTGGTGTGTTAGTCTAGAAGCCAAATTTCAATATGTAACTAAAAATGTAGATTTCAAACAAGTGAAAAATCCTTACAAACGTATTTTGTCATCTTGTGTTAAGTGATAATTAATCATAATGGAAGCAATAATTATTTAATTAAACCAGATTAAATACCCCCTCCCCAAAAAAGCAAATGTACAAAAATCATCTGGAAACATTATTTTAAATGTTTATATAAGTTTAATTTAAACAGATAATACATGGAATCTTGATGTTTCATAATATATTGGAAAGATTTTTCTTTAAAATCAATAAAAAAATACTCAGATTTATACTAGTTAAATGCAAAAAACAAATTTGATAATTGGTCAAAAATGGATAAAATAAAAGTATATTGCTGGAAAACAGTATCGATTGCTTGAAACTTTGCCATTTGACTAATTTTGAAATGAGAATGTGTCTTTATAAGTTTTTGTCCATAGCTATATTTTTGCTGACAAAAAACAAATTCAGAAATTACTTAAACAAAAGTTACTTTTTTTAACTTTGAAATAACTAAAAAAAAATATTATTTTAACTGACAGAACATCTAGTCAAATTTAACTGTCCCGCTTAAAATTCTTCTGTTTAGTGATTTGTAGTAAGAAGTATTTTTCTTCTGCTATAATAAACACTGGAACAGTTCAAATCCTACCATCACCAGAAATTGACATGAAACTAAAATCCCATCTATATACAAATATTGATGCCACTTGTGTAAAACCATTTGCTAAATGCCATCAGAAATCATTTCTGCCTTTGGTTGGAGTTAAAAAGTTTGATTACTGTATTGAATGGAGATATAATCCCGATAACTTGGCCAATGTAATAGTTGGTATCCTAATATACAGCAATCAATTATCTTGAGTGTCCATAAGTAAAATTTGTTATCACTTTTAATTTATTTAAATCATCTTCCAAGATGGTGCTTTTTTTTTTTTCTTTTGAGGGGGTTGCTAATTTCAAGCTTAACATAAAAATAGATTTATCGTAATCTAACTGGAAACTACCCCTAAACATAGGGTTAGTGATGCCATAAACATTTTTTATACCTGAAATAAGCGACTAGCTGAAAAAGAAAAATTTGACCATTTTGTTTGACAAAATCAGGTAAGTGAAAATGACAAAACAAATTTTGAAATAGTTTCCAAAATTCGAAACTGCCAGTCAACAAACTATTAAATTTTTTATTATAGTCAGCTAACGTACTTCCTAACTTCCAGCGTAGCGCTACCAGAAGCAGTGACAAGGCAAATCAGTTCCTTCATTTTTGTTGTTCTTCAGTATTTCTATTATAAAGCGATTTATTAAAATATGAAAGGACGTTATTGAAAAATATTCAATAAAAAGTTAACAAAATCATACAAATAAAAATAACACAGTCTTTATTTGCACTTTTGATAACAAAATTTTAAATAAGTTTTTATTTTATTTGGAATTTTATAAGAAATGTTTATGAAATTATAAAAATACTTTTTAATTTTAAAAATAAGTTTTTGGAGTTTAAATAATAAAAATAAAATAGCAACATTTCACAATAAAAAAAAACATATACAATACATAATATTCCCAAAATAGCCTTAAAAAAATGTTAGTGTTTTTAATAATTCTTAAAAAATAAAAAATAAAACTGCTTTCAGTAATACTTAATTAAAATAAGACTGAAAAAAACTTTTCAGTGTTTATTAAATTAAACAAAATTAAAAAAACAATTGGAAAAACATAATTTTAACAAAAAGGGCATGCTCAGGATAGGTTTAAGCGTGAAAACAAAAAGCAAAGGAACTGATTTGTCTTGTCACTGCTTCCAGTACTGCCACGGTAGAAGTTAAGAAGTACGTTAACTGACTATAGCAAATTTTCTATTGATTGGTAATAGTTATTTCTTATCTATTTGTTCCTCCCACCCTTTTTGTTCTTAGCTATACTGCAATTTCATCTAAACAATAATAAGTCTATTCATGGCTGTATTATTCATTTAGTAGCAATACACACTGCCGATAAAACGCTTTGGATAATCAGATTTCAAGGTGTTCTGTCAAAATCGTCATATTTTAAAAACCAAAGCATTTTTAGTCCTCAAAATACAACTGTTTTGTTTGGAAATGAATTTACTTTCAAATGAATTAATAAATATGAATGTACATTATATATGTTTTTAAGCAAATAAAGTGATAAACATGTGCTGCTGATTGGGGCTGTCCATTCAGAAAACCGTTAACATGAAGAGGTTAGGAGTTGGACAACAACTGTACTTGATATTTTTTTTTTACAAGGATTGTTTGTTTGAGTTTAAGATAAATCTTTACCTTACCTACACACTTTCCTTTTATAATGTCGACTTTTATAGGTTTTCCACTATGCTGGTCCAGAAAATCTCATTTATATTTGGTGGGTACAAGTATTCACGATATAAAGCCCTGTATTATGCACTTTAAATCACAGATTAGTACGCACAGGGGAGGAACATATCCAATTATGTCTGACCAATACTGCCACAAAAAAATTTCTTTGTTGTTCGTTCATAATATTTGCGCGTGGGGATCCTGATAGCGATCAGCGAGGTTAAATTTGTGGCAAATATTTGGACAGTCACCCTAACTATGAAAATGGGTGATCTGACATGAGGAGGTTGGATGTTAGGAAACCACAACAAATGTATTTCATTTTTCTATGAGAGGATACGGGCATGCTACCACCAAGCAACGCCAGTTAATGGGTCCTGCTAGTCTACAATATTAACAAAAAAATATTGCAATATAGTCATTTTTAATAGTTTTAGATTACGATTTCAGTTTTTTTAACATAAAATGCATTACAACTCAATTTTGAGTTCTCTAACATCTTTTCTTTTGATGGATACATGGTATTTTTAAGGAAATGCAGTATATTTATGTGCATTTACTGCAGATTATTTGAAAACAGGTAACTTTTGGAGATATTCAGTAGCATATTCTGATTCCTTGCACAAAATACACATTTTATTGCTTAATCTTGTGTTTTAACAAAGATATAACATTTTTTACTGAAAAAGTGGTGTAAAAAAGATGACAAAATGCATATGGTTTTAAAGGGGAAAAATATCCAAATGTGTGAGGCACAAAAATAGTCATAACTTTCTTAATTGTTAATCTTGGATATTACCTTAAACTATATCCGATGGTGAGGCCCGAGTTTGTGGGGTTTGAGGAGTGTGGAGCCACCCCTTAATTGCCATTGCTCCCAGGTCCACTCTGACCCAGAGTGGTAGTACCTGTTAGGGTCCCAACTATGCGTTAAATAGAAACCGACTTGAAAACAACAAATATATTCTATTAAAAACTTTTTCTTCAAAATCTTTGGATTCGGCATTAAATAACCTGAAAAGGGTTGATATGCCGTAAAACAAAAATAACCAACATCCTTAATTGGATTTTTAAAAATTTAATATTTTTTCTTAGCACATCCAGCTCTTTCTATGTATACCATTAAAAATTTTAAGTCATTTCAATTTTTTCATGTGTATTGCTACATTTAGTTGAAGCCTGAGCTTCAATTTATGGTTCCTGCTTGCCAAACTTTCACAACACTCATCTAGCTGAAAACACTATCAATAATTCTCCCTCACTCTTTATTTGTGCCTAAACCTGGATGTAGATTCCATGAACAAAGCTTCTTTCTTAGAACTGCACGCCTGTGGAACTGCCTTCCGCTTGGCTGCTTTCCAACTGACTACAATATGGTTGTCTTTAAGTCCAATGTAAACAAGTTTTTGATGAGCCGTTCAACTTCAGTTAACAAATTTATCGAATTTCCATTACTATCAATTACTACATTGTCTAATTGACTACTGTACACTCTTAAACCTTATCTTTAAGTGACATCTGGGCCTTGATAAGTGGTGATTCTGGGGGCACCAAGATCATCTTTTATGCAAGCATTCATTAAAATAGATCAAACATGACCTGTGACGTGAAGGATTACAGGTCATTAAATAGGAATCCAGAATCTTTCAAAAAAATTTTTTTTTTTTTTTTTTTTTTTTTTTTAATAAAACGTTAATTTAAACTTGGAAAGTTAGCACTTACAAAAAGAAATTTTGTAAGAGAATAAATATTTGATTTATAAAATTTGCTGGGTGTGTCTGTCTGTCTCCTTTTTTTTTTTTTTTTTTTTTTTCTCAAACTGCATCTCCACTGAGACAGATGCGAGACAAGTCAGATGATTGCATTTTTGTGAACTATTTTATGGGTTTTTAGCAGGTAAAAATAGCTACTAAGGAGTCAAAGTTGAAAAAATTTGAACTTGTCAAGCATATGTTGACTTGAAGTACTCTTGAATGAATGTATGTATGCATAAATATATATACGTTTATACGTTGATTCATTTTTAACTATCTTATCTGTCTGACGATAGCTCGAACATTAACAGATATGGCTGGAATGTTAACTGTTTTGGTTTCAATTCTAGCTGATGACACCCAAGTCTTTTTGGTCCCCCGATTTATCGGAGAGAGACCTATGTTTTCAGTGGCATCTGTGCATCCATTATTCTGGACGATTGCCAGATAACCATCCATTAGTTTTCCTGAAATTTTGGCACAAATTGTATTTCATTAAATAGATGTGCACAGTAAAAAAAAATTTTTGTGAAAATTCCCTTTGTCTCCAGGGGCTCAAAAGAGGTAAAAAAAAAAAAAAAAAAAAAAAAATGCTCCAAAATGGCCCAAATTACACATTTTGCCCCATAACTTTTGATCTGTCCATTAGATTTTTCTGAAATTTCGTCAAAATGTGGAGCCCATTGTTCTTAATATAAATCCAGTCTGGGTAACCCTGGCAAAATTTTAGTGCTAAAAGTGCCCCTTTTTGTGGCTCTTTTTTTCATATTTCTCAACAAAAACTTGATATGTCTGACTATGTAATGTTTTTTCATGGTGATCAACTCCAATATACATGTGTTAAGGCTTGAAACTGTACCATTATCGATTTACACTGGGATTCGGCATCTCTAGGGGCTCAAGAGGTCAAAAATGCCTTAAAGTGGCCAAAAATGACTTTTTTTTTTCACCCATAGTGTTTGATCCATCTATTAGATTTTCCTGAAACTTGGCCAAAATGTGGAGGCCATTGTTCTTAATATGAATTCAGTATGGGTGACCCTGGCAAAATTCTGGTTTACATCCCTCTGGGACTTTTAAGGCTAAAAAAAATATGCCTCTTTGGAGATCTTTTTTCATATTACTCAAAAACTTGATATGTATGTCTATATAGTGGTTTTCATGGTGCTGAATTCAAATATACATGTCTTAAGGCATGAACTGCACCATTTGTTGTCTGTTTTCACTGGGATTCAGCATTCTCAGAAGCTCAAAAGGGTCACAAATGCCCCAAAATTGCAAAAAAATGCCACTTTTTACTCCATAACTTTTGCTCCATCCATTAGATTTTTCTGAAACTGGGTGAAAATGTGAAGGCAACGTTGGCCCTTCACACTTCTCGCATTCATCATTTCTTCACTATTTTTTGTGATGTCATCTCACATGCAGCACCAGAGGGGACCACACACACGCGGCTTGTTACTTTTGAAATCGCTACAAAATATTGGGTACAATATAGTAACCAATAGAAAATTGGTTCTATAATAAGACATCTGTAATGTTGCGCGTTCTACTAGTATATTATTTGATAAAAGGGAAATCAAGTTCTATGGTTTTAGATTGCATCGTTTGAATGCTCCACATTCGTGCAAAATTTTTAGTTTTCAGAATATTATTAAAATTTGTTCAAAAAAGAGAAAGTTTGTTAATACTGCTACATACCAAATTTTACATGTTTTTTATTTAAAATTCTACAGTTTAAAGAAACATTAGCGCAGTTAAGTTAGAGTAATATGGTAAAAGAGCTCTCAAAAGGCATGTTTTTTTTAGCCTTAAAAGTCCCAGAGGGATGCGAACCAGCATTTTGCCAAGGTCACTCATGCTGAATTTATATTCAGAACCAATGGCCTCCACATTTTTACATAAAAATAATTCTGAAACTATTATCTACATGAAACTTGATATACATAAATATACCTTATCAATCTGGAAATATTTTTTTCTTAGCTTTACTTCATCATTTGTTTATACTTCTTACACACTGAGAGTTTGATGCTTTGTTTGGCTGCATTGTCATAAATCTTAAATATCACAGCAGAGGGCTCTGTTTTCATGCCACAGGGTAGCGTGATTTACTGTTATAGTAATATGGCAATAACTGATGATTAGAGCTGGGATATTTTTCTATAAAAATTTTATTTTCAGAATTTTTTCAATTTAGTATTTCATTAATTGAACTGATCAACTTTTATTAAGACACTTCAATTTACATTCATCATATTAATGAGTGGCCTGTTTCTGTAAGATATATGATTATTTTTATATGCAAACAACATGCAACTAGGCTAATCAAATAACATTTTTAATGCAAAAACATAAATCTCTCCTCACCAAAAAGATTTATACATTTATGAAAAAAAAAATTAGATTAGTTATGGTTGCTGCTGCTTTCAAATAAATATATGCATTACAAATATCCGTAGCTTTTGACATCATCCATTTTCAAGTGAATATATATTTCTTCAAAATTGCAGTGATAATATCCACAAGCTTAATATACTAAAAGGTCTAGATGGTTCATATAGCGTTTGTTTGTAAGGTTGGTGCAAAATATTTTTTGATGTTCAACTTCAAAAGATCATAACTCCTTTCATAATAAACTTTATTAATCGAAATAAGAACCATTAGAATCGACACATTTTTGCCAATGAGAAACAAGTTTATTTATGCTAATGCTAGTATAGAAATTCGAAGTTCTGGAAGCGATGAAGTCATTGAATACCAATTCGACATCATCTCAGCTTTTGAAGCATTTTTCACACGGGAAATTGTTGAGATGCTTGAAAAAGTGATAATATCGGTGGGTAAGGCAGTCTTGTAGCCCAATTCGTTCAGCTTCTGCAGGGTCAATTGAGCAACATGCAGGCGAGCGTTGTCATGGAGGAAAATTGGTCACTTCATATTAACCAATCTCGGGCACATATGTTAGAGCTTCTGGTGCATTCCATCAATTTGTCGGCAGTACTTCGCTGCCATAATCGTTTCACCTGGATTCAAGAAGCTATGATGGGTGAAACCACCCGCAGACCACAAAACAGTCACCTTTGTGTAATTTCAGCTTGAGGAAGTGTTGTGGAGCTTTTCCAGTATCCAACTACTTTGCTGCTTGTTATAGAGGATCCACTTCTCATCACAATCTGATCGAGAAATGGGTCACTTTTTTGCGCAGAAGAAGCGTAAAACACACCTCAAAATGGGTTTTTTTATCGTTCAATTCATGCGGCACCCATTTATCAAACTTTTTTGTCTTCCTTATTTGCTTTAAATGGCGAACAACTGTTGAGTGGTCGACCTCGTATGATTTTGCGAGAATCGGCTTCAATTAAGGCTTTTTAATGTGCGTTATCAACCGCAGTCAGCCAGCCGCAACCATCTTCATCTTGAAGGCTTTCGTCACCATTGCAAAATTTCTTGAACCACCATTGTGCCACACATTCGTTAGTTCCTAGGCCAAACACATTATTGATATCATGTGCTGTCTCGGCAGCTTTTTGGACTAGTTTGAACTGGAACAAGAAAATCATGCGGATTCAAATTTTGTCCATACTGTCAAGATTCTTTCACTCTCAACTAGGCAGTTTTGTACAAGGGGAGGTCACTTTTTTGTCAACATTTTTGCAAAGCCATCATACACGCTTAGAATGACTAGCCTTAATTTGAACAGCAGTGAAGTTGGATGTCATGATGGCTGCGATGGTTAAGCGGTTTGCTTTTTTCACTTTTCTTCCTTTGCATTACAGGTCTGCCGGCCTACATACTTTTTGTTTTTCCTTATTTGGAGGCTTACGTAATGGGATTTTTCCTTTTAAAACAAAAACTGAATTATTTTACCATTCGTTTAAACTTTTTTTTTTTTCCTGGTTGTATTGACACCTTACTACACCACCTTTCCACACTCGGGCAAAGTCGAGTACCTCCGCTAGTCATATATAAAAGTATCATGTGAGAAAACAATATTGTTTTTGCACTAACTTTATATACACATAACTGTCCACATAGATGTATCTTTCTGATGTCTTCCACTTATTTTAGTGGATGACATCATCTACTATGCACATAGACAGTCATACAAGATTACAAGCAAGATCTACAAAGGTTTAGTAGTATGTATAGACTTATATTTAATGAAAACAACCATTCATCAACAAAATTTGTAATGGACTTTAGCTCACTTCAATGTTTATAATATAGGGGTCTTTTACATTTAATAACTTACTAGCGAGGGGTAACCGGCGTTGCCCGGGTGTTTGGAGGTGTGTGTGTGTGGAAACTCCGGGGGTGGGGGTTAAAAAAAAAAAAAAAAAGTAATATGAGGATCGAACCCGAACCGTTGAGGCAAAGTTGTAAATTAAAGTGTGAAAAAAAAAAAGTGCAACGTTAACGATTGCCCCACCGCGAGATACTAACGGAAACACGTTTGAATTTATTTAATTACTTGGATTTGGCAGGTGCCCGTTTTAATGAGTTAATGAGGTCAAGTTTGACTGCGGGGCGGGAACGCTTTCCAAGATGTTATAGGAAAAAGACTAACCCACATGCGGCGAGCGACAAATGTTGAATATTTATCTTCCCGAAATAGACAGGCGAGACTGAGATATTACGATTTATGTGATATAAAAAGTTTTAAAAAGTTGTGAAGCGACCGACCGCTTCTCTGAAAGAAGCCTTTTGTAGACATACAGAAAAAGCAAACACACACACACACACACACATACATACATACATACATTTTCGCTTTTATATTTATAGATTAGCGCAATACTTTTTTTTTTTTATTAATCAAAATTAATTCCTTTTGAACTGTATACACGTGAGGATATTCATATATACGTGATGTTCACGTTCGATTCATAAACAAATGTTCATTTTAAAAATCTGCATTTAATTGGTTTCCTTGACTTATATTTTGAACTTATACTTCAAACAATGCTTTTATCACAAAACAAATCTTCATATTACATTCCATGCAGGACCTTGTGTATCTCCCAGCTTTGGCATTTAAAAATCACCGTTAACACTCCATGGGTTTTGTTTTTCTTAGTGACATCATGCCACAAGAGAGAACAAGATGAAAAAAAAAAACTATGCTAAGATATGATGACGTCAAAAAGTTTGATTTATAAACAAATATTTTTTTTTTTTTAATCTGCGATGAATTGGCTTACTAAACTTATATTTTGAAATATATCTCTACACACACCAAATTTCTCAGTTTTCTCAGAATGCTTTTATTTCCCAATTCCATGCAGAAATTGTCTATTCTAAATATAAATAGTTTATTTAATATAAGCTACTGAATATTCAAGATTTATTTTATCCAATTGATATCAGTCTTCAATCTGTTAAAATGTGTTTTTGTTTTGCTTAGCCGACAGCCGCTCCCAAATGCAACGAGCACGTTATGAAGCTGCAAAATGGATGCACACTTATGGTTATGAAATTCCAGTTGATATGTTGTGTAAGCGTTTAGCCGACATTTCCCAGGTTTATACGCAAAGTGCAGAAATGAGACCTCTTGGATGCTGTAAGTATTTTGCTGCTTCATTTTTAGTTTTGAAAAAAACTTATTTTGTTAACGAATTTTATTAATACACACTGGGGTAAACTGCAGGCGCTTTCTGAATGAAACTCAATTTTTATAAGGAAAATATTTTTTAATTATTTCATTCTTTTATGGACTTTTTTTTTACGTTTAAAAGTGAAAACTAAAATTTTTGTTTCATTATTAAAGATTAGCAAGACTTGTGGAAATTCCACAGGGAACTCATTCATATGTAATATATTGATGTTGGCATTCTGTAGATGTTCAGCGTAAATGGAGACGCTCTGATATTATTGTAGCTATTTACAATGCCTCCCCACGGGACAGTTAGACACCAGGGTCGTTTTTTAACGTGGAGAAAAGGTACAAAAATAAATTGTCTCAGTTGTGAAGGATTTCTCCTCCACTGACAGAGAACAAGAAATTGAAGTGCAGCATCTGAAGAACAGATACTACACTTTGATCTTGTCCCGATTGTAGCTTTTTTGTTAAAACTGCAAAAGTATTTATCTAAGTTAACAAGGATGCCTGGCATAGCCCAGTCATAAAGTACACTTGGATATATTTTAATTCTTGCAGATTTCGTATATATTATTATGTAGTTAATGTACTACCGATTTTTATATATTAAGAAGTTGCAATTTCAAAAATGAAAAAATATATCGATGTGACTTGGATGCATCAGCTTGGACCAAAAACTTATGAAGAATTCTTGGTAAAATTATTTATTACAAGAAATGGAAGTCCATAACGACAGCCACTCAGATGTAAGTGTGACACACAAAATAATATCCTCTTAATATATAGATTAATTTGTCATATAAAGAAAAAAGAAAATTGTGGAAACTAAGAATTCTGTTTTTTTTTTTTGTTTTTTTTTTTTGTTTTGTTTTGTTTTTTTTGCGGGGGGGGGGGGTATTGTACTTGAGTTATGGTTATCATTGGTGCATTATTTTGGTCCTTGCAATCTTGAATAGTAGTAGATGAACATGTTTAACCAAGAAAAACGCGAGACCAATAGTAAACCCTTTTCTAGTAATGCATCTAAAATGTCTAATCGATCGAATTACATTAAAATTTTGCACACTGTAAAATAAACATTATATCTATGAAAGGCTAATGTCCTTAACACTTGCATGATCCTTTGGATAACTTTTTTGAATCCATGTTTTGTTAAAAGTAAATATTTTGTGAATTTTGCATTGTGTTTCTGCATTACACCATGCAAAGTTATGAAACACAACTGACTTTATAAATTGTAGCTTAATTGGATTACTGAACATTAAAAACGAAAATATTTTGAACTTTAAAACTTATTTCATTTTGTTTTTAAATACTCTTTTGGTTCTATTGTCCCTCCGTTAAGTGGCCAATAACTAAAAAAGATATTAGTTTGCTTGAAATTTTTTATGATGGTATCTTGTTAGCTATCTTCTAATATACTTGGTACTTGAAGCTGATTATGTTCATACTCTATAGTAGGGTTGCATGCATAAGATTTCAATAAGTCCAAAATTTATAGCAAAACAAGTGATTATAGATTATTTTAAGTAGACATCTCTCGTTTTTCTATTTTTGTTTCACTAGAATTTTTTTAATTACAAAACCTTTAGCTCTTCCTACAATATGGAAATTGTAAGAATTGATTATATAATGTTATAAATTAAATTTTAAAACAAATTTCTTAATGCTGCAATATTTTAAGTTATAAATTTATTATATATTTTTTACTAGAATATCTTGTCCTTTTCTTTTTCAGGTTGAACTAGTCCTTTACTTTTCCATGTTTAAGCTTAACCATATTACTTTTCATGCTTACATTTTTCTATTGTAATCCATGATTTTTCTAGGCTTCCAATAAATTCACTTGTTCTTTGTTTGATTTCAGTCTTATTTTTCTGCCCCCATAAGCACATGTAATAACAATGTACGGCACCCCCCCCCCCCCGATTATCTCCCTTTCATGCTTTCATTCTGTGTTTCACTTGTTACTTCTCTTTTCGAATTAGTAGCAACAGTAGTCACTGAAGCGACGTTGTTGCTATGGAAACCAGTCATAAAAACAGTTGATCACCTCCTTACATATTTTTACGATTTTGAACACCGGAAAATTCATCACAACTTTTGTTTTACTGAAAAAAAAAAAAAAAAATCACTATAGCTGAGAAGGTGATCTATAAACTAATTGTTTGAAATCTGGTCCAAATGTGAGTGAGTGGTGAAGCTTTAAAGCAGTTCTAAATAACTAAAACTGCCATTTAACCATATATTCGAACGCTACCGTATTTGAATAATGAAGGCTTTCTGCTAAGCATTCAAATTCTGATCTCATTTTTTATATCATCTAAGTTTTGATTCATCCATTTCTGACAAACTATATTGTAACACTTACATGAAGCCCTATTTACTTGCTTCTTCACAAGGACACATTTAAACATGAGATTGGTTCTTAATCTTCTGATGGTCTTAATTAGTTGACTTTATTAAATAAAATCAAGTTCCAATTATCAGCTTAATTTTTAAACAACCCGAAACAAATGTTTCAGGAGGTATTTAAACATTTTTCATGTTTATGGAATGTGCTGAGATTTTAGTGTTTGGGGATAGATATTAATTTTAAAAATTAGTTTTTAACAAAATTTATAAAAATAACAAATCCCAGCAGAAGAACCATGCTAGGACATGTGGAATGAATCACAATACTTAAAGAATCGTGTACGTATATGTGACTTTACAAAATAATCTTTCATTAAACTTAAAAAAACATCACTATCTACATTATTATATTAAAAAAACATCACTATCTACATTATTATATTAAAAAAACATCACTATCTATATTATTGTATTAAACTTAAAAAAAACATCACTATCTACATTATTATATTAAAAAAAAACATCACTATCTACATTATTATATTAAAAAAAACATCACTATCTACATTATTATATTATTATATTAAAAAAACATCACTATCTACATTATTACATTTTTATATTAAAGGAACTTTGTGAGTTTGTTCCCTATGGACTTGGAGGCAGCTGAGCAGATTTTTATGAAATTTCGCACAAGGGTACTTTATGTGCCTAGCAGCGTTCTTAGATAGGTTTTGTATCAGAATGTCTTTGATAAGTATCGATAATCGTAATAATACAATGAAAGAAGGAACGGGCGATTTTGACCAAAGTTAACACCTTGCACAGCCTAACATCACAAGTGCATTTGAGAAATTTAATTACCACACAAGCTGAAAGGCCCAACATGAAACCAACAACAGTAGGTTCTCTGATATGACAAGGATGCATTCAAAATGAATGCTTCTGTTTAGAGCACAATTGAAGCATGATACTTGACTTTTTCATTTTAAACTTTAATTCAAGCCGTTATATATATAAAATAATTTTATAAAAGTCAATAGTAGATTCTCTACAGTGCAATGTAGACTACGATGTATTGTGGACTAGGTCACCGTGGGGAGGCATATGAGGCTTCCTCTTCTCTATGCAATCGATTTGATTGAAAAATGGTAGATTTTGCCGATTTCAATGACATTAAAAAATATTGGAGTGTGAAACATTCATTGATCATTATTCAATCCCGGGCAATATTGGGTCTCTCTGCTAGTATCTCTAATAAAATGCAAAATTATTTAATCATAATCCAATAAGATCTAAAAATGACAAATTTTTCCCCCAGGTCTGATTTTAATTGGTTTTGATGATGAGAATGGTCCACAGGTCTACAAGACTGACCCTGCTGGTTATTACTCGGGTTACAAAGCAACTGCAGCTGGAGTTAAACAGCTCGAAGCAAATAATTATTTGGAAAAGAAAATAAAGAAGAAACATGACTTTACAAGTTCAGAAGCTGTTGAGGTAATTAGCAAGATCTCTTTTTTTTTCTCCCCATTTGAATGGAAGAAAACAATTACAAAGTTACAGAAAAAAATTCTCCTTTGCAAATAAATTCTTTTAAATAAATTTTTACTCTTTATGAAAAGATTTGTTTTCATTAAAAATTTTCATTCTCATTTGGTCAATATAAAGCCTTTTTATTTTTTGCTTTTTTATAAAAGAAAAGTTCTTTTTAATGACTTTGTGGAATATTTAAAGATAGTTTGATTTTAAACAAGTTTTTTTGGATATGTCGAATTTTAGTGTGTGTGTATATATATATATATATATATATATATATATATATATATATAATCTTATTGAAAATTAATTCAAATTCTCAAAAAAAAAAAAAAAAAAATGAAATTACATTAAAAATCTCTAAAGAAAGTATACAGAATTTTTTTAATTTTCCGACAAGGAGTACAGATAACCTGGAAAGACCTTATTCCACAGAGTTTCAAAAATGCAATTATTATCAGAGGAAACAGATTTGCAAAATATACAATGAATGTTCCAGATTAATGCATTAAAAGAAACTACAAAGATGAATTGAATCATATTTGCATAAAAAAGTTAAGTTTGATGGTTGGGAAAGCGGAAACAAGAAAAAAGTTGAATAAAAAGATAAGGTAAAAATCTATTGAATAATGAGGTAAAATCCAGGAAGGACAGGTTAAATCCAATAAGTTCATTTAGAATCCATAACAGGAAATAGAATTACAAATGTCCAGATTTAGTTCATGCTTTAAAAAAAATCCATCGGATCACAGAAATAAAATTAATGTTATATATATAACGAGATAAAACACTGATTAGAATTCAGATGAAAAATCCTGAAAGATATTACTTGAAGTAATATTTTCAGGGTGATCCTAGCCAAAAAGGAGAAGCTCAATATTTAAGAATAGAGCAATATATAAGTTTAGTGGTTAAATTTAAATTCTGAAAAAAACAACATATAGACACATATATTCGAATTAAGAATTTATTGTTTGACAAAAGGAATATATAGGAGTTATGTTAATTTCCTTAATCCATGGATTTTCAATAATGGCTCATCATCAGATTAGCAAAATGTTCAGCTGTGAATAGACAGTAATTTTGCTTTTCAGCACAAATATTGAAAATAGTTTTTTGAGTAGTGAATGATAATTATAGGAAAAGGGACTTTTGATACAACCTGGGCAGTCCATTATCGGAAGGAGTACAGAGTCCTCCGGGGTTATAAATCTAGGTAGGCAGAATATTGGTCCAGGGGAGAAGGCAGTACTCCCATATAACAAAAAAAGCGTGGTTGCTCCTTATTGATTTTCCGAAAGGTATACAGGGCAGCCATATTCGTTCGTGCGTTGAGTGTGTTTTGGTAGATGTAATCCAAAATCTATTTAGGTGTCGACACAGTGTATCAGATGTTGGATGGATATATATATATATATATATATATATATATATATATATATATATATATACTAGTCTAGACTACCCGTGACCCGTTGGATCAGTATGTTATATTAGCTATGGAATTCATGTATGAGCGTGACGCTTGTGGCGTAAAGAAAATAGGGGGGGGGCTGGACATAACAGAAACATTTCTATGAAAGTATATTAAAATGAAAAATCACGGACGGATCACTCGAACATGAAAAAAAAATCCTCCCTATTCGCGTAAAGTTACCTATTTTTCCGAATAATCGTTCAAAAATTGAAAATTAAACATGATTTTCCTACGAATCGAACGCCGACGAAAGTCATTTAGCAGCAAAAACGCACATGAACCTACCGATGAGAAATATAAGAATGAAAAACCCATATTGGAATCCTTCAACCAAGTTCTAGAAACTTAAAATCTAAAAAAAGATAATTGATAAAACCTGAAGTAAAAAAATAAAACCTAAATAAATAAAATAAAACTAATATTGAAACAGATTAGTAAATGTGTCAACAAATTCACCCCCAACTATTTTGTATCTAGAAATGTAAACAAAAAATAAAAAAAGGAAGGATAGAGAGTAGTAGTAGTAGTAGTAGTCTTGGCTTTACTACAATTGTTATGTTTCTCAATGGGTTAAAGTTGTTTAGTTGTAAGAAAATAGCGACAGTATAGTAGTAATAAAGAATAGTTGCAAAACACCTCCACTCTTCCCATGTTAAATAATAATTTCGAAATAATGTTAATATTTCAGTGCGCAGGTCAAAATCTGCAAAAGAAGCGATTTTTGTTTATGGGTTAATGTTTATGCGCACATGCGCAACCAGATGTCGTAAACCGGAAAGTGGGTTACATCACTCATTACAAGGTCATTTGTTTTATAATTATATAGATAAAAACTTTAATCATTCTATATTAATATTGGGTTCTATATCTATACTAGTTTACTAACTATACAGTTTAGAATAGAACCCAATATTAATATAGAATGATATGCAATTAGTGTGCTGAAAAAAATTAACATTAATTTAAGGAACATATTGTAAATTTTCAATAAATGTTGAGTACAATATTTTATAAAGCATTCATAAAATGGCAATTTTTCAAAAATTGTCTTTGAATATCTTTTATCAAGTGAACTTGACCAACTTATACATTTAATGGAATCTTTGTAAAAGTCTGAGAATAAACAAATTCCTTGTTTACATAATGATTGTCAACAGAAAAGATAAATTGTCTTCAAAATTGTGAAATTGAAATGTAACTGAATAAAAGTTTTAAGATGTTAAAGGAGTTGCCTGTCTAAACATGATTATCCGCTTCATACTTTTTTTTTTTTTTTGTAAACAATTTTTACTCGCATGAGACTTTAGGCATTTAATTGGTTAATTTTATTTGATTCTAATATTCCCTCATGAATGTTAAAAGAATAATTATTTTATTAATTTTTGAACTTAAAAAGGAAATGTACTTTGTATTTCCAGGTGGCAATTTCCTGTTTATCTACTGTTCTTTCTGCCGATTTTAAACCAACTGAAATTGAGGTTGGCCTTGTAACAAAAGACAACCCCAAATACAGGTGAGATAGCTAATTATCAGCTTTTAGAATATTTGATTATTCATAATATCTAACTTTTGTTTTATAGACGGCGAATTTTAAATGGAAATAAATCTATTTTTACTATATAAATATGTGATTTAGTCTAAAGATTAATTTTTGGCATTTATAATTTAAATACAAGTTCAAGCATATGGTCCCACATATTTGGTGCAATCGAAAGGTGCAATTTTGACAACTCTAAGCATTAAATTAGGCTGTATTTCAGCAATAACGTGTCAAATGTCTTCTATGTGGTCTCTTGTGTTTGATTTATCAGCATACATGTGGGACTATACATATCCCCAAAGAAAATAATCTAATGGAGTTAAATCACAAGCTGGCCAATTGACAGGTCCATTTCATGAAATTTCTTTATCAAATGTTTCTCTCAGTAAATTGATTGTATCATGTGCTGTGTGATATGTAGCTCCATCTTGCTGAAACCACATGGTGAATTGCAAAATCAAAGTGGACTTAAAATAATCAATATTTGCAATTAAAGAAAATAGTTATCAATTTAAAGGTTATCTCCAAAAAAAAAAAAAAATTCTAAAAGCAATATATTCTAGGAATAATATATAAATAATAATCCTATCTATCGAATTAGATCTAAAAAGTTTATTTGCCATAATTCAATCCATGGTTGATATGCTGCAAATCAAACACATGCCAGATGTTAACTTCTGAATGCGATAGAATATCAAGTTCTATTCAAATGCAACTGTATATAAATACTTTTCGTTTTTGTGTGTATGCAAACAAAACAATTCACGTTCATAAAAATTGTAACTTTATTAATCAATGAAAAATATTTCTTTTCAGAACATTAGCAGAAGCCGAGATAGAAGCTCACCTTACTGCCATAGCTGAGAAAGACTGAAAACCTTTAGACATTGTAAAACTGCCATTTCAATTCAATAAACACTTGTAAAGAAAACCGTTTTTAATTCGTTTTTATGCATTTTAAAAATATTTTTCCTTATAATTTGCTAATGTGCTTCCTAACTGCTTGTGTGTCTACTACTAGAAAAGCAAATCAGTTCCATCACTTGTTCTTCAGTATTTCTATTGTTAAACTATTTATTGAAATAAAATATAAGAAAAGGACATTATTGTAAAATATGCAATAAAAATTTAAATTATACAGATAAAAATAACAGAATTAGTCTTTATCAGGGTTGCCGAGTTGGATGGTAAAACTCAAGGCTCCTAGGATGCCGACTCTAATTCCTTTGATATCTTCAACTCCTTGACCCCTATGTGGAAATCTATTCTGCAGCGCCATATACCAGCTTTCCATAACTATTCAAGCATTTTGTAATTTTGATGTATGTTATTTTTTACATTTAAGATTCACTTGTATGATAAATAAACTCATATTCTATAAAGCTGGTTGAGTGTAAGTTAAGATAACAAAGGGATAAAAAAAATTTATAATGAAATTTTATGCTATCAGTTCAAAAGGGAATACAACATTTAAGGATAGGGAAATCTTTTCAGGTTATGGCATTTCGAAGCCAAACGCTTCTCATCACAAGAGGGGACTAAAGACACATATCAAACAAACTTTTTAAGATAGTTTTTATGGAAAAAAGAATTAAAGAAAAAACGGGAAAAAGCTATAAATTTCATATTTTACTGGTATTCCAATATATATACAGTTTTTTGGGTTTTTTTTTAAAATATAATTATCCACTGACACATGTTTCGCCATCTACGACTCATCAGAGTGGCTGAATCTAGCGAGATATATATATATATATAAAATAATGAAATCAAAGGAGATGCAGTGTTTACTTAATATAAGCAATGGTAATGTTCTATATATGTATATATATATATATATATATAGAAAAGGCAAAATGTGTGTGACCATTTTGTGTATGTCTCGCAAAGGCTTTTCTCGCACACGCTGGGGGGGTACTATTGCTTAGAACTGTTTATATAGGCCATAGATAATATCATCTAGGATTTGAGAACGCATGTAGCGTATAGATTTATTTATGTCGACTTTTACAAAATTATTGCTATTTTGCCTTCTCGCATGTTTATTATGCTTTTTCATATAAAAAGCGAAACTAATTCAAAGCTAACGAGCGTTCTCGGCATCGCACCGGAAAACGTCCAGAAGCAATCAGCTTTGATCAATCTTGTATATCAGACAATTGCTATTCAATCTGGACAATTGGGAGCTGCTTTCCCCCTCCCCAACATCTTTGAGGAAAAAAAGTCAAATTTGGGTAAACAAACCCAAACACTGCGTCGGAGCAAAAGTTAACTGCATGACTTCTATTTGACCTTCTTAATTAGGTCAAATCGAAGTAGCAGAGTTAACTTTTATTGTGGCCACCTGTTTTTAATAGTTAAATAAATAAATTCAAACATGTCTCCATTGTATGTCGTTGTGGCCCAATGGTTAACGTTGCACATTTTTTTTTTTTTTTTTCGTACTTTAATTTCCAACTTCGCCTCAAGGGTTCGGGTTCGATCCTCATACTCACCTACCAAAACTTTTTGTTTTATTATTTTACACCCCCCCCCCCCTTCCGAGTTTTGATTTACCTCAAAACACCCGGGCGTCGCCGGGTAGCCCCCGCTAGTTAACTAATAAAACAAATATTCAACAACAAAACTTTGACTTTAACCTTGAAAGCCTAAAAATAGATCATTTCTAACATAAAACAGGAAATCCTTTTAACGTGTTGCAAAAGAATCGTCCTCCAACAGGAAGAGTGAGAATAAGACTAAAAAAAAAAAAAGAAAACGCGAAGACGGGTACAACAGTAATTTTCGGCAGTTAATGAATGGTTCAACACATCTTCGAATCTGAACAAAATCAAGAATGAAAACTAAATAATCCCATTGCCACTAGACTATACCATTCCCAGTTCAAAATGATAATAACAGACTTATTTTTAAGTGACAAAGTTAATCAATTTGAGAATGGATCAATCAATTTCAAATCGGAAAACCTCAAAATGATCAACTTCTAAATGAAACAATCAACTTCAAAATGGATTAATAAAATTCAAATTGAGATTTTTTTTAGTAAATTATTAATTCTTTTTAAATTAACTTACCCCATGAGTCAAGGAAATTGACTAATCGTCTTATCTATATATATATATATATATATATATATATATATATAAAAGCGAATATTTATGTATGTGTGTTCGCTTTTTCTGTATGTCAACAAAAGGCTTTTTTCAGAGAAGCGGTCGTTCGCTTAACAATTTTTTATATCGCATACAAATCGTAATATCTCAGTTAACAACGAAGCATGCCGCATGTGGGTTAGTCTTTTTCCTATAACATCTTGGGGGTGGGGAAAAAAAAGCGTTCAGCAGTAAATGAATACTATCCCGCAGTTGACCTCATTAACTCATTAAAACGGGCACCTGCTAAATCCAACTAATTAAATAAATTCAAACACGTTTCCGTTAGCATCTCGCGGTGAGGCAATGGTTAACATCGCACGTTTTTTTGTTTTTTTTTTCACACTTTAATTTACAACTTTGCCTCAAGGGTTCGATCCTCATACTTACTTTTTTTTTTACCCCCCCCCCAAAACACCCGGGCAACGCCGGGTACCCTTCGCTAGTCTATATATATAAAAGCGAAAATGTATGTATGTACGCTTTTCCTCGATGTCCACAAAAGGCTTCTTTCAGAGAAGCGCTCGCTCGGTTCACAACTTCTTAAAACTTTTTATATCATCTATAAATTGTAATATCTCGCAGTTAACCACGGAGCTCGCCTGTCTATTTAATTTTATTGACTTTCAAATGTTAATTATTCAACATTTCGCGCATCGGCACGTGTTACATTCGGTTTTCGGTATAAAAAAAAGCGAAACTCGACTCTAATCACTGGCCGAAAGCCAGTGGTCTCTAGAGAGCTAAGTAACATTTGTTCAATGTCAACTTCGTCATATCAGACGGTAGCTTTCATTTCAAGACGAGACGTTCCCCCTTATAAACAGGGAGCGGGTTTTTAAAAACAAACAAACCGATTTATTGACCTCATTAAAAACTGTCCCTCACAAAATGCTAACTGCTGAATAGCTATCGCTGTCACGTCGATCAAAAACGCGCACCTGTTTTTTTTCACTTTTCGGGGTTTTTCCACACACACCTACAAACACCCGGGCAACGCCGGGTACCCCTCGCTAGTATCTATATATATATAAAAGTGAAAATGTATGTGTGTTTGTTTGTGTGTATGTTTGTGTGTCTGCTAAAAACTTTCGACAGACAACAAAAATTCACAAACTTGGTCTCATATGAAAGCCCCACGTTCCGGACGACAAATATCGAAAAATTGGCCCAAAGTGACCATCAGAAGTGCGTCAACTGATCGATTTTCTGCAGGGGGGGGGGTAAAAAAAAGTGACATTTTGATGTTAAACATTACATATTTTTAAATCGATTTATAACTGCCCCAAAAAATACGGCCGCTAACTCTTCTACATAAAGTATACACGCGGCTGTTTATTTTGGGTCAACTTGTATTTAAAACCCGCTGAGTCATGTCACGCGATCTTGACATCAGCAACCTCTAATGGCGGTCTTAATTTACAATTGTTATCGGTAAAAAAAAATTAATTAAAGCTAAACTATGAACTTCTACGCTATGGCAACATTACCAAAGTTATTACCACATTCAAAATAGTTAGACTCGATAGTTAAACGAAAAATAATAAGCCAAACATGTGAAGTAAAAAAAAAAATACGCTTACAAAAAATATTAACGAATGAAGTTTTTAAAAATAAAAACAGCTTGACGCCATTTTCCAGTCTTTAGAGTAAGGCAGACGAAGTGAGAGAGAGAGAGATGTCTAGACAGATTCGACAGGGGGGAGGGTCAACAACGCATGCGTCAGATGACGTCATGATGTCGTGACCTGATTTACTTTAAATAGTTGATAAACCGAACAAACTTTATATACGCCGCTTTAGCGTAGGTAGTTAAGGGTTGGTTCATTATCTAAACGTTTTGGGTTCGAATCGTGGTGTGAGATGCCTTCTTTTTTTTTTCGATTTTTTTACATTTAAATATTGAACCCTGTATTATTTAAGCCATTTTTCACATAACGTTCGTTCGTTTTTCTGTTTTAATTTGTGTTTTATTCCCCCCCCCCCCCCCGCTTAATTAAAACGTTTTTTCTTACTTCGCTTATAACAATGCTTACATCGTCATCGTCGTCATCGTAACGCTCAACGACTTTCAAACATCTTTCATTTCTGGCTGGCCGATTTTATTTTCAAACTTCGCCTCAGGGGTTCGGCTTCGATCCTACCCCCCATCCCCCGGCTTCTTTTTTATTTAACACCACACACCTCTAGTATATATATATATAAAAGCAAAAATGTATGTTCGCTTTTTGTGTATGTCCAAGAAAAGCTTTTTTCAGAGAAGCGGTCAGTCGGTTCACAACTTTTTATATCACATGTAAATCGTAATATCTCACAGTTAACAATGGAGCTCGCCTGTCTATTTAATTTGCTCGACTTCGGGAAGATAAATATTCAACAGTTTTCGCTCGCCCCATGTAGGTTAGGCGGTTTCCTATGATGTTTCCCCCTACCCCCAACGTCTTGGGAAGGGGGGGGAAAGCATTCCCGCACTAAATGAAATGCTACCCCGCAGTCAAAAGTTGACCTGATTAAGTCATTAAAACGTGCACCTGCTAATTTAAGTAATTAAATAAATTTAAACGTGTTTCAGTTTGCATCTTGCGGTTGAGTATGGTTAACGTCGCACGTTTTCTTTTCACACTTATTAATTTACAACTTTGCCTCAAGGGTTTGGGTTCGATCCTCATACTTACCTACCAAAACATTTTTTTTAATTTTACCCCCCCCCCCCTCCCCGAAGTTTTCACACACACCTCCAAACACCCGGGCAACGCCGGGTACCCCTCGCTAGTATATATACAAAAACGAAAATGTATGTGTGTATGTTTGTGTGACGCTAAAAACTTTCGACAGACACAACAAAAAATCACAAACTCGGTATCATATTGAAGCTCCATCCTTCGCACGAAAAATATCGAAAAATTGGCCAAAAACGTTAATTTTTTCACCCCAAAATCGACAATTTTTGACAGGCCGAGGTCAACAAAAACAATCCTCTTGTGACGACGGCCAGTTCTACGCATGCGCCAGATGGCGTCATGACCTGATTTACTTTAAATAGTTGAAAAACTGACTAAATTTCATGTACGCTGCGTTAGCTCGTTCGAATTGTGGTGTGTGATGTCTTTCTTTTTCGATTTTTTTAATTTAAATATTGAACCAGTGTTATTTAAGCGATTTCTCACATAACGTTCGTTTTTCTGGGTTTTTTTTTTACTTTGCTTATCCATCACCAACCACACACCCAAAAACACCCGGGTACCCACCGATTTTTTTTTAATTTTAATATCGAAACAGGCTTATTTAAGCCATTTTTCATGTGTTCGTTTTTCTGTTTTCATCGTTCGTTTGCCTTACGTTAGTTTTGTGGGGTTTTTTTTGATGTTTTGATTACTTCCCCCCTTCCCCGCTTAAGTTTTAACGTTTTCTTTTTTTACTTCGCTTATAACAAACAAACCTGGTCATTGACGTCGTCATCGTAACGCTCTACGACTTCCGTGCGCGCACCTGTCAATTTGGTTCTGACTTAAATAAATTCAAACATCTTTCCATAACTGATTCTGGCTGGCCGATTTTATTTTCAAACTTCACCTCAGGGCTTCGGGTTCGGTTCTACCAACTTTAACCCCCAACCCCCCGGTTTCTTTTTTATTTAACAGCATACACACCTCCAAACACCCATGCAACGCCGGGTACCCCCGCTAGTATATATATAAAAAACAAAATGTGTGTGTGTTTGTATGTCTCGCAAAAACTTTCGACAGAGACCACAGATTTTCGCCAGATAGGTATCATTTTCAAGCTCGAAACTTGAGGCAATAAATATCGAAAAATTGACCAAAAACATTCATTCCTTCAACCCTCAACCAGACCCTTTTCTACCTTGAATTTGTTTAAATATTATAAAAACTGACCTACATTCGCCCACGCGTCCATAGCGCATAGGATTAAATGACAGCGTCATTATCTTAAGACTGCAGGTTCAATCCGAGTAATCAGATATATATTTTCTTCAATTTTTAAACTTAATACTGAAACAAGGTTATTTATACCATCTTTTTTCACTTTTCGCTGTGTTTTTTTTTTGTTTTTCCAAACACGTTCATTTTTTTTTTTTCCGATTTTTTAAAGCAGTTTTACGTCCATTCGCTGTTTTTTTTGTTTTGTTTTACCGATTCTTTTAAAGTTTAAACAGGGTTATTACTTCGCTCATTCTTCCTCACCCCCCGTACACACCTCCAAACACCCGGCATCGCCGAGTACCCCCGCTAGTCTATCTATATATATAAAAGGAAAAATATGTGTGATCATTTTATGTATGTCTCGCAAAGGCTTTTTTCGCCGCAATTCTCAAGAGGCTTACTATGTCTTAAAACTTTTTATATACCGTCTAAATCATAATATCGAGGATTTGCGAACGCACATCGTGTCTAGATTTATTTACATCAATTTTTATAAAAATAGCGCTATTTCGCCATGTCGCCTGTTTGTTTGACTTTTAAGTATAAATAAAGTGAAACTAATTGAAACGTTGCTGTTCTCGGCTTTCACGTCCAGAAAGCAATCAGCTTTTGATCAATGTGGAGTTTTTCCTTATGTCAGACAATTGCTATTCCATTTGGATCATCCCCCTTAAATGGGGAGCTGGTTTCCCCCCCACCACCATCATCTTGAGGAAGCGAAAACTGTCCCACATTTAAACAAAGTAAACAAACCCCAAAAAGCTGTCCCGCAGTAAATAAAATACTGCCACGTCATTGTGACGCTCCTGCGATGACCTCATTAAGCAACTACCTGTCAATCAAACCTCTTTGACTCACCCTTAATCCTTAACTTAACACGCTAACCAATTTCTCTCACTTGTGGCCGAGATGGTTAAGTGGTCGGCTTTTGTTTCCACCTCTACGCCAAGGCTTCGGGGTTCAATCCTACCTTTCTACTAAAACTTTTTTTCTTTTTTTAACACACACATACCTCCAAACGGATTTTCACAAGATTGGTATCATTTTCAAGCTCAACATCTTGGACGACAAATATAAAAAAATTGGCCAAAAACATTAATTCCTTCACCCTAAACTGGCCATTTTTGTACACAGGGTGGGGGGGTAGTAAAAAACCGTTCCCTCATGACAAGATAGTTTGCGCAAATGACGTCGGAACTTGAATTAGTTTAAATATTTAAAAAAACAACCTAATTTTGTCAACGTCCTCTTAGCTCAATTCATTAAAGTATTGCGTCATTATCTAACAATTGTAAGTTCAAATTGTGATGTGAGATGTCTTTTTTTTCTCGATTTTTAAAGATTTGAAACAGGTTATTTATGCCATTTTTCACATTCGCTGTTTTTTTGTTTTTATTTTTCAGATTTTTTTTAAGTTTTCGTTTTTTTTTTTTTTTTTTTTTCTATCACATTCGCGTTTTCTTTTTTGTTTTTTCCGATTTTAAAAATATTTAACATCGTTGGTTTGCATTACGTTCGTTTATTTTTATTTTATTTTATTTTTTTAAGAAGTTTCAACATTGTTTTTTATTTTATTTTATTTTTTTAAGAAGTTTTAACATTGTTTTTTATTTTATTTTTTTAAGAAGTTTTAACATTGTTTTTTTTTTTTTTTTTTAAGAAGTTTTAACATTGTTTTTTTTTATTTTATTTTATTTTTTTAAGAAGTTTTAACATTGTTTTTTTTTATTTTTTTTTTTTTTAAGAAGTTTTAACATTGTTTTTTTTATTTTATTTTTTTTTTTAAAGAAGTTTTAGCATTGTTTTTTTTATTTTATTTTTTTTAAGAAGTTTTAACATTGTTTATTTTATTTTATTTTTTTTTTAAAGAAGTTTTAACATTGTTTTTTATTTTATTTTATTTTTTTAATAAGTTTTAACATTGTTTTTTATTTTATTTTATTTTTTTAAGAAGTTTTAACATTGTTTTTTATTTTATTTTATTTTTTTAATAAGTTTTAACATTGTTTTTTTTTATTTTATTTTATTTTTTTAAGAAGTTTTAACATTGTTTAAAATAAAATAAAATAAAAATTTTATTTTATTTTTTTAATAAGTTTTAAAATTGTTTTTTTATCTTATTTTATTTTTTTTAAGAAGTTTTAACATTGTTTTTTTATTTTATTTTATTTTTTTTAAGAAGTTTTAACATTGTTTTTTTTATATATATATTTAAACAGGGTTATTACTTTGCTTATTTTGTTTTGATCCCCCCCGGCTGCCCGAGCACACACACCTCTAAACACCCGGGCAACGCCGGATACCTCCGCTAGTCTAATATAAATACCAGTAATCCCAACCAAATAAAAAAGCTCAATACACACACAGAGTATAACTTAGAAGAGAAATTAAGACTGTACGTTGAAATTTACAATCAAATTTATTGTTCGACTGAATGCTCCAAAAAATAATTTGTAAATTGTTTTTTGGAGTATCCGGTCGAACAATAAATTTGATTGTAAATTTCAACGTACAGTCTTAATTTCTTTTCTCTTATATAAAAATCAGAATCCTGAGGTGAATAGGAACACAGATTAATCATGTGGTATCGAATCTTACAGAATATTTTTTTGGAGGGAAATCCCAGCCAAAAAGAGAATAGCTCGATATACTTGATAGAGCAAATAAAATTTAAACAAAATAAATATATATATATATATATATATATATACTGTGTAAGCAAAATCAAGACTTCAAAAAAGGTGTTGATAGCAACAAAAAGTGTATTTCATTTTACGCTACAATTGTTTCCACTTTTTGTTGCTATCAACACCTTTTTTGAAGTCTTGATTTTGTTTACACAGTACGTTAATGCTCAATTAGGAAATATGATAATTTTGTTGCTTACTTTTTAAGTTATCTCTTTTGGGCTTAAAACTTATTGGTATATGAAAATTTACTGGATTACACGAACTCAGTATATTACATACAAGTATATATATATATATATATATATATATATACTAGCAAAAGTACCCGTCATTGACTGGGTTCAAAAACAGCCTACAGAAAATGGACTCTGATTTATGAAAGTATGGTAGGTTATGAAAAGGAAGGGTTGTAAATTTGGGGGTATCAAAACCAAAGCAAAATATGATGAAAGTAAAAATAAAATAGATAAACATACCTGTTCACGCTGAAACACTTATCACAATATTCTGTGGATCTGTATTAAAAAACCTTGTTAAATTTTGTGACATATTTCCATTCTATGGAGGTCAGGTGTAAACGAACACCCCATAATTTTATTATACCATATTTCTTCAAACTGAAACATAATTATCAAAGTATACTTACGCAGATAGATATGAAAAGTCTTTATTAAAGTTTGTGCCTATTTCCATTCTATGGAGGCCAGGCGCGAACACAGACCCCACAATTTTATACCATCTCTATTCTTATGTACATCTATATCAAAAACACTTGTAAAAGTTTTTTGTTTTTTTTAATTTTTTATTTCCATACTTTGTAGACCAGGTACGAACGCAGACCCCACAAATTTAATGAACCACCGTTCTGCCAGATCAAACATACCCATTCCTGTGTTTCGATACATTTTCTATCGTTATATGTAATCAGTTTTTTAAAATAAGCAACCATATAGGAGCCTGTTCATGACCATACACACACACACACACACACACACACACACACACATTCAGCTTTATATATATATATATATATATATATATATATATATATTTATTTGGTATTATGCCTATGAGCACACTTTCAAATCTGCCATGGCAAAGTTGCCACTTTAAGCTATATATTTTCTTTTTCCTTTGCCCCCCCCCCAATCATCTCTTATTACATTTGTCCATTCTGATAAAACTTCTATCACAATATTAGGAAAAAAGCTCAAATCTGTAAAAAAAATAAAAGTGCTGATTTTGCTTCATTTTTCTGAATTTCATATAGCAACACTATATTCCATTCTACATATACTCCAGCCAGTAGAATTTTTATTATGAAGCATTTGTACTTCTCTTTGACGCATTGAATCGCACATTGTTCCTGCAAGCAGACCGCTACACTTGGATAAGGAATGTTCTAACATTTTCCACTCTTTCAAGAACATTCCAGGAGTGAGATGTTTTTTTGTCACTTGAAAAGGAAGCTTAAAGGTCTTCCAGTTCTTCAAGTTGCATCCATTGCGCTTCTGAAAAATTGACATCTGGGTTTGCCATATCGATAAGAACAGGTCGTTTTACCATGTTATAAGTGCTATCTCAGCTCCTTTTCCAGCTCTTTTAAAAATGGCCTCAAGATTTGGTGTTCTTGCTGAAATAGCAACTCTTCTGACTTAGGCTATAAGATTACTAGAATGACACTCTTTAAGAGCATCGCTCACTGCAAGTTGGTGTGTATGAACAACTAACAACTGGTGCTCAATTTCTGAAATACAGGACTAAAATACCAAAGTCCATCTATTCTATGAAAATATGTATCTGGCGACAGTCACACCTTGTCTCATTTTACAAGCTGACATTGTTCGATAACACCGTTATCTTAGCAGAATCTTAAATTGTTTCAAATCACTGGAGACACTGTTTTAGCCAGAATCAGTTCTTTGTTTAGATTAATTAGTTGTATACAATGCCGTCACAGGGTGGTAGCACAAATTATTTTAGACCTGTTTTTTCGGATAAGATTGTAATTCTGGATTGATACCAGACTAATCCAATTGCCAAATTATATTTGATTCAGGGACTGGATAACTTGCAGATTACAATCTGATTGTTATCCAATATAATTCACAGTGATCTCACTCAAAAACAGAATTTTCATTGATCCTGTGTGACGTCACAACCAAAATGGAAACAGCTGTCGAGACAGGATTTGCAATGAGCTGATGGATCGACATATGTTAATGAAGTAGAAGCCTTGCAGTACAGTACAAAATATATATCTCCAAAAATAAAAGCAAAACCATACAAGAACTGCTAAATTGTGCAACTAGGAAAACTATGTAAAAAAAAATTTTTTTTTTTTTTTAAATTCTGACTCCAACTCCACAACCTTGGTCTTTATTTGCACTTTCAAAAAGATTTTTAAACATGTTTTCAATAATTCTTTTGAAAAAAAAAAACTAATTTCAGTAATTCTTAATTAAAAATGAGACTGAAAAAAAACTTTTCAATGATTTAAAAAAAAAATGCACAGAGGAGATATAGGCATGAGAAAAAAAGCGAAGTAACTGATTTGTTTTGTCACTGCTTTTGGTAACACACACCAGAAATTGGGAAGTATGTTAGTTAACTATTATCCATGTCCATACATATAATTCAAACAAAAAAAAATTGATCACAAAACTAAATCCACAATTGCAAACTAATACGAATTGCATACTTCAATTCTTTGTGTATTAATTTGCTTTAAACTCCCTTAGAAATTTAGTCATAAGATACCAGAGATATGATGAGTTACAATGCCATACTAGTGAGTAAGTGTTACGGCTTTACCTTATCATGTGCTACAAAAAAAAAATTCTTTGTTACTTTTCTCTCTTTGTTTCCCCTCTCTGTCCTGCTCTAAGCAAGTCTGACGACCTAGTCCACAAACTCCAAAATTCCATCATGACAAGTTTCAATAAAAAATACACGATTAAACCCGGATCTGAAACTTCCAACGTAGACCCCTACTACCATGTCTCCTTCTCCAACATCAGGGGTCTATGTTCTAACCTTCCAGAGGTTGAAGCCCAATTACAGGAGACTAAACCAGACCTTTTATTTTTAAGCGAAACTGGGATTGGACAGACTATTTCCCTAAATGAGTTTGTAATTAAAGGATACTCTAACCTAACTTCCAAATCTGACCCCCAAGATCGCCATGGGCATGGAATATGTGCCTATATAAAAGATGGCTTTCCATGTGGTAGGGACATCTCCAGAGAAGATCCTAACTTACCCTATATGTGCTTCCGAGTAGCACTAGCTCACACTACGGCATTTATATTTACTCTCTATCGACTCCATAACAGCGGAGTTACTATCTTTAAAAGCATATCTGAGAAAATTGACCAAGTTCTATCAGCATATCCATCAGCTAACATTCACGTATGTGGAGACTTCAATGTTCACAATGTGGAATGGTTAACCCACTCAAACAAGACCGATGATGAGGGGAGATTCTGTCATGATTTCTCCATTGCTCAGATTGTTCACGAACCCACCCGGGTGCCCGACAATGATGGCCAGTATGCAAGTCACCTAGACCTTTTTCTCACAACTTGCCCTGAACTATGTTCAGTTTCCGTTCTGTCTCCTCTTGGATCTTCCGACCACTCTGTTGTATCAATTAAGATAAAAATAAAATGTAATAAGTCCTCAGACGTACCTCTCCATCGTACAGTATATCGATACACTATGGCTGACTGGGATAGTTTCCGTACATTTATATCGGATCTTCCTCTGCGTTCCATGTTTAAAAAGGATGTGTCGTCTATAGTATCAGACCTGACAGAATGGTTAATTGTAGGTATAGACAATTTCATACCCTCGAAAAAGTTCCAGCAAAAACCTAACAGCCAACCATGGTTTTCTCCAGAATGTGCTGCTGCTATTGCGCACAGAAATCACTTTTTCCACTGCTTCCAATGTAATAGATGAATGGAAACTGAAGCCGCTTTCAGGACTGCCAGCAACCATTGTAAGAAAGTAATAAAGAACGCAAGAGAGTTGTATGCTCAGTCCGTCAAGTTTAAAGTAGCTGAGCAGCGGCTTGGTTCCCACCAGTTTTGGCAAATTGCAAACAGAATCCTGAACAGAAGCGTGTGCTCTATCCCAACTATCATCAATGGACCTGAGTTAATCTCATCAGCATCAGACAAAGCCAAACTCTTTGCCAAGAACTTTGCAGCCAATTCTACCCTTTGCGACCAAGGCCGCCAACCCCCAATATTTCTTCCTGTATCAGAAAACACACTATGTGATATACAAATATCTGTATGTGATGTTGCCAAGCTAATCAAAAACCTTGATTCCAGTAAAGCAACCGGCCCTGACGGTATTCCAATTATAGTACTCAAAAAACTTCAACCAGAACTAGCACTCATACTTACAAAACTGTTTAAATGTTGTCTTAAGGAGAATTGCTTCCCATCACCCTGGAAAATCTCATCAGTATGCCCTGTATTTAAGAATTCAGGTGATCGTTCATCCCCCTCTCAGTACAGGCCAATAAGTCTCCTGTGCGTCATGAGTAAGTTGCTGGAATCTGTGTTAAATAGTGAAGTAATCAACCATCTCAGCAAAAATAACCTTCTTAGTGACACACAATATGGTTTCCGGTCTGCTAGATCTACAGCAGATGTGCTTACAGTTATATCTCATAGGATTAGCGAATCTCTCGACAGAGGTAACCTTTCTAAGGCAATTGCTCTTGACATATCACAGGCCTTTGATAGGGTATAGCATAAAGGTTTACTTCACAAGATCTCCAGCTATGGTATAGCTGGAAATGTCTTCTCAATTATTATGTTCATAAGAGTAGTAGTTGATGGGCAAAAATCAGAAGCTCACAGTATAAATGCTGGAGTCCCTCAGGGGTCCATCCTGGGCCCAACTCTTTTCCTGATCTACATTAATGATCTTCCAAATCACATCCTTACATCATTTGTAGACATTTATGCTGATGACACTACCATTTATGGTAGCACATCTAAGACAGTAAACGACCAAGTTCTCTTCGATTCTCTCTCCTCTGATCTTGATCACGTTTTACAATGGGGAAAGGAGTGGCTGGTTACTTTTAATGCAGCTAAAACCAAGCTTCTATCTTTACATCATCAACGTTCTGATCCCCATCTGGCATCAATTAAAATGAATTGCTCTCGTCTTGGGGAGGCCTCAAGTTTTGACAAGCGTCTGGGCTTGACCTTTACTCCTGATCTTAAATGGAATACGTACATCAAATCTGTTGCCAAGGCCGCTGGAAAAATGGTCGGATCCTTCTATCGATCCAGTAGATATCTCACTGCTGATGCAATTCTCTATCTATATAAGAGCCAGATACGTCCAAGGATGGAATACTGTTGTCACATATAGGCAGGAGCTGCTAGAAAAGACTTGTCCTGCCTTGATAGGGTTCAAAATAGACTTCGTGGCCTAGTGGGAGATGTCCTTTTCTCTTCGCTGCAACCTCTATCTCACAGAAGAGATGTTGCAAGTTTGTTTCTGATGTATCGTTATTTTCATGGAAAGTGTTCGACTGAGCTTCAATCTATGGTCCCCCCTCGCCAAACTTTCACAAGAAACACTAGACTAGCTGAAAACATTATCAATAATTTTCCCCACTCTTTATCTGTGCCTAAACCTAAACATAGATTCCATGATCAAAGCTTCTTTCTTAGAACTGCACGCCTGTGGAATTGTCTTCCGTTTTCCTGCTTTCCAGCTGTCTATAATATGGTTGTCTTCAAGTCCAACGTGAACAAGTTTCTGATGAGCCGTTCCACTTAAGTTAACAAATTTACCGAACTTCCATTACTATCGATTACTATATTGTCCTTTTGACTACTCTACACTCTTTAACCCTTATCCTTGAGTGGCCTATCGGCCTTGATAAGTGGTGCCGCCTATGTAAAAAAAAAAAAAAGAATGTTTATAATAAAGGAAAAAGCATTATTTGCATTTCGAATGGTATAAAGAATTACATTTATATCTTTTTTGCATCAATTTTTGCAATAAAAAAATTGATATTTTAAGGGAAATGGAAGAGTGATTAAATTCTTTCATCAGAAGTTTTGATTAAAAGCTGACATGATCAAAGGAACATTGGAACATTTTCATATGGAAACAGGAGTCAACACTTATAATTATAGATAATAATTATAAGTAACACTTATAATTATTATCCATAATTATAAGTGTTTCGATATCCAAAGGCATAAGATATTCAGGAAGCTGATATTGATTTAATATTTAGTTCCAACAGCAAATAATGGAAGTGATCTAAAGAATAAAAAATTTAATGTGTTTTTAATTGTTTGAAGCCAAATTGATGATCTTAAAAGAAAGTGTCTCTAGCCATAGTTAAAGCCAAATTTCTCAATATTGAGAGTTTGCAAGAATATATTTTGGAAGACCCTGGGATATATTTCGTGTTCATCAAATAGAGGGAGTGATTAAGCACTCATGAAATCAACATGTTGTGTAGCTGATAATTAAAGATTTTCTAATATAGCACACGTTAAAACTAAGCTTTATGAACCTTCTTTGAAAAAAAATTACACAAAACAAGATTTAATTAAAATTCATTCAAACAAGCTTAATTATCAGTGATACATTCATTCCATCTTAACTTGCTCACCAACATTTAAAACCTCAAAAGACAATTGTTTTGAGAATTAAACATACAATTTAAAACCAAGAATCAATTTTATCCAAAATGTGTTCCAAAACCAACTAAAGTAGGTGAAATTTTTCATCAATCACTAAAATAATGAAATAGAATTCGATTGTCACTTTATGTTATTTATTCAGGTATCTTACATCACTCATTCTCTCCTTTTTCTTAATCAGTAGAAAGTCTAGTCGAGTCTTTGGCTGTTACAGATCATGGCTGACATAAATATAATAGATTTAAGCTTCACTGAAAAATGACGTCGTACCTGAAGTCCTAGTAAACAAGATCTGTCAATAACGAATGAGAGCTTTTAACGAAAACACTCGAAAACATAAACATTTAAAAGAAAAGAAAATTTTGTGGGTAAGGGATGGGGGTTAGTTTGTATTTCTTTCTCTCCAAGATGGGTGAAATTTAGAGGAAGGGGTGAAAACAAAAATTGCAAGTAGGAGGAGGTGGGAATCTTGGAGGCTTCCTAGTTGGGGAGGGATGGAACATATACTCAGCTAGCTGAGAGGCTACTTGTTTAATTTTACTTTACAGAACAGCGTGTTCCACACCTAGGCGGAAAACACGTATTCAAATTTGTCCCCTCTTCGTACACACAGACTTGCTACATGTATCCATCTTCTGTCAAATGCCGCGCGATACAGCCTCCTTCTATCACATCTGATCTTCACCCGTAGTTGGCGTTTAAAGAAAGCAATCAGATCCTGATCAGAAAAAGACAACACCTCCCAGCAACCCTGCAGACGCGACATCCAAATTACCATTCTCGCCACGGCCAGGATTGATCTTGGCCAAAAGGCCAAGAAAAGCTTAAAAAGCTAAGAACAGCATCTATTAACAACAGACCTTTGATCTTAACCAAAAAGGCCAAGCACAAAAGTGTTATGGACAGACCGACCAACCGACAGACCGACCAACCGACAGACCGACCGACAGACCGATGGAGTGACTTAGAGTCGCTTGCACGTGACTAAAAATACAAAACACAAGGCAACGTAATGTCTGGAAGTTTATTTTGCCGAAGAAAGAATATATAAAGGGGTAATTAGAATAGAAAGTTCCAGCTAAAATTTCTTTTTTTTTTTTTTTTAAATAAACCGAATTTACAGGGGTTTAAATATACAAAGTTTTGCATATTTTTTGGGCCAATGTACACGGCGGCCACTACGTGTAGTCGTGACATAGTTGTCATTTTCAGTATTCACTTCAGGTGTTTGCTGTGTGAATGTAGGTGGGATATGTGTGTCTTGTGTTTTTGAGTCAAGAAAAGCTCTTTTCACTCTGTCAACGGATACTGTTTTTTTTTTGCCCCTAATATCCAGGGTGAAAAGTTTAGAAGTGTGTGATAACACGTGATAAGGACCAGTATAAGGCGGTGTTAGAGGGGCTTTCACACAGTCTTTTCTAAGAAACACGTGTGTCCATGAAGAAATGTCTTTGGGGACCGAAAATTTTATGGTCTTCTCTCTAGGTTTTATGGGTGGGAGCTTACTAAAGTAAGCTTGCAGTCTGTTTATAAACAGAGCTGGATCTGACAATCCTAGTTCTATCGGAATCAGCATCTGACCTGGCAGCAATAGAGGTACTCCATAGACAAGTTCGGCTGGAGAGTATCCTAGGTCTTCTTTGATAGCTGCACGACAGCCAAGAAGGACAACAGGTATGTTTTCGCTCCATCGCTGTTGGTCAGGGTAAGCACGTAAGGCATCATTCAATTGTTGATGGAAGCGTCCTATCATCCCGTTCGAAGCTGGGTGATACCTTGTTCGAATACGTTTGATCCCTAAAATCCTGGAAAGTTCCTGGAACAGGTGGGATTCAAACTATGCTCCATGGTCTGTGGTAATTGTTGTGGGGACTCCATAGCATGATATCCAGCCCAATATAAGGGTTCGCGCTACAGATTCAACCGAAATGTCCTTAAGGGGAATAGCTTCAGGCCACTGTGTGAAATGGTCTATGCAGGTCAGGAGATAAGTAAATTCCTGGCTGACTGGTCATGGTCCAACCAGATTGATGTGAACATGGCTGAACCGAGCATCTGGGGTGCTGAATGTTCCCAGGGGCGCACGGATATGGTTGTGCACCTTTGACTTCTGACAGGAAACGCAGGAACATGTCCAAGCAGTGATGTCACGTCTCATATTAGGCCAGAAAAATCTAGCTGTAATCAGCTTACCTGTGGCTTTGCGTCCAGGGTGTGCCAGATTGTGTAGTGTGTCAAAGACAGCTCTATGATGAGCCATGGGAACAAACGGTCAAGGTGAATCTGTTGAAGCGTCACATATGATCTGCGTGTCCAAAGTAGGCACGAGCAGATATGCGAATTTGCAAGTTGTGAATTCAGGTGACGACAGATCCAATGTGTCCAGACTTTGCTGGTCTAAGGCCATTTGTTGTAAATCGATATCCGAAGGTGAAGACAAAGAATTAATAAGGAGACGGGATAAAGCGTCTGCCCCAGTGTTCTGTCCCCCAGAGATATGTCGGATATCGCTGGTAAATTGCGAAACAAAATCCAAGTGATGAGTTTCGCGAGGTGAATATTTGTCCGGCTTAGCATGCAGTGTGAATGTAAGTGGATGGTGATCAGTGTAGATCACAAATTCTTTGCTGGTAAATTGGGTGCCGTTGTCGCTGACAATAGTTTTAGGCACTCCAAAACGACTGAAGAGAACTCTTAGTGCATCTACTGTACTCATTGAAGTAGGGTGTTTGTATTTAAACACTTCTGGCCATTTTGTGAAATTGTCGACGACCACTAAGAAATAATGTCCATTTAAAGGACCTGCATAATCGATATGTAACCGATTCCACGGTGTATCAGTCTTTGGCCACGGTTGTATCTGCACAGGTGAGGTGGTGCCTTTGCTGCTAGTTGACACCCTTGACACTCTCTTAGGAGTTTTTCAATGTCCTGGTCCATCCTAGGCCAATACGTATATCCACGCATTAAAGCTTTTGGGTTTGTATTACTGTACACATAGATTCAAAAAAGTTGTCAAAAAACAAATATATAACAAATAAATGTTATCAAAGGCAAGATAAGTTACTTTTCTACAAAACTGGATATATTTTTCGTGTTTTTATTCAATTTAACATATTTATTCAGCTCGAAAAACGTACAGTGTTTACCGATGTATTGGAAAATTCAAGATGGCGTCTGATTCTCTCTTTAACACGGTAAGTTTGGGAAAAGGTGTTATAAATAAAAAACTATACAAAATACTATTAAAAACCCGCCGAATATATGTCAACCTATGCCACGGTAACATATATTGAGCGAGTTTTTAACAGTATTTTATCTGAGTTTTTATTTATAACACCTTTTCCCAAACTTACCGTGTTAAAGAGAGAATCAGACGCCATCTTGAACAGCACACTTTTGGATGAGCCTGGACAGTCCATCTGCATGTCTGATATTTTTGGATGAAATGTACTCCATTTTAAAGTTATAATTTAGTAGAATTATGCTCCATCGTTGGAGTCTGTTCGCAGTGTGCGTAGGTATGCCTTTTTTAGAGCCAAAAATAGTCAATAAGGGTTTGTGGTCGGTTTGCAAAGTAAACATCCTTCCATGAATAAATCTATGGAATTTTTTAATGGCATAAATAATCGCCAAGCTTTCTTTTTCAATTTGAGAATAGTTTCTTTCAGCCGGCAAAAGTGATCTGGATGCATGGGCTATTGGCTTTGTTGATCCATCTTCAAATTTATGGAGAAGAACTGCTCCTACTCCGTAGTCACTTGCATCTGATGCAACAATCAATTCTTTCTGTGGATCAAAATGTGCTAGAGCTAAATCTGATAGCAGGCATTTCTTGATATCTTCAAACGCATTTTGGCATTCTTTTGACCAAATCCACTTTTGTCCTTTTTTTAACAAATCATTCAATGGTGCTCTCAACTTATGCATGTTTGAAATATAAATAGCATAAAATTGAGCCAAACCCAAAAAAGATTGTAACTGGGCAACATTATTGGGTGCTGGCATCCTCTCGATTGCTTCTGTTCTCTGAGGATCTGGTTTTCTGCCTTGGCTGTCGATAATTTGACCAAGATATTTTATCTGTTTTAAAAAGAATTCACATTTTTCGGCACTTAACTTGAAACCAAATTCCTCAATTCTTTGGAAAACTGCTCTGATGTGTTCCTTATGTTCCTGTACATTTTTACTTTTGACAAGGATGTCATCCAAATATGCGATTGCAACATCTAAATCAGCAAGCATCGTATCCATTATTTGCTGAAATAGTGCTGGGGCCACTTTTAATCCAAAAGGAAGTCTTTTTAATCGGAAAAGTCCTAGATGTGTATTGATACACAAATACTTAGAACATTCTTCACTGACTTTTACCTGAAGGTAAGCTTCCGATAAGTCGATTTTGGAGAAAATTCTACCTCCATTCAGCTTTGTAAAAATGTCTTCAGGAGATGGAAGTGGATAACTATGATCCATCAGACAGTCATTAAGGCCTGTAGAAAAATCGGCACATACCCGAATCTTCTTATTTTTCTTTTTAACATACACAGTGGGGCTCGCCCACTCAGAATAGTCAACTTTTTCGACTACACCATTCTTCTGTAGTCTTTTTAGTTCAATTTCAATATCTTCTTTTGACGAAAAAGGCACATTTCTTTTTGGTTTAAAAATAGGTTTCACATTCTGTTTTAATTCAAAATTTACTTCAGTTTTGGTGCACACTCCTAATCCCTCTGAAAAAACTTTGGGGAATTCACTTTTTAACACTGCCAGAAAATGGTCATTTTGTTTGGAATTTTTCTTTTCCAACGCTCTTACATTATTGCAAAATGAATTTGCTCCCATAAATCAAACAAAACAATCCAATCAATTCCAAAAAGGCAAGAATTTATTCCTGGAACAACTGAAAGGTTTGAGGAAAAAGTTTTCGATCCAAGAGAAACACTGCAATTAAATTCTCCCATGAATTTTAATCGCTCTCCGGAAACACCTTTTGCAATTTTTTGTGTTTTTCTCAGTTTTGGACCATCAATTCTCTTCCAGGTCACTTCGTCGATAATTGATATGTCGCTACCTGTGTCTAAAAGTAGCTTCACTGAGTGACCATTTATTTGTGTGTGAACGAATTTCCGTTTCCTTCCTTGTTTTATTTCTTCTTTGGACAAGACCACATTTACTTTTGGCTTCCATTTCCGTCTTTTGTCTTGCTTAGTTCGGCAGTGGGACTAGGCCACATTTGGTACAACGTTGGTCTTTATAAGGGCAGTTTTTTCTTAAGTGCGGAACCGCACAACTCCAACATTCAAAACTTTTCCCTTTGTCTTTTGGAAATGTCTTCTGTTTTACTACCTGGACTTGGGATGTGACTTTTCCCTCTATCCTCGTAGTGTCCCTTTTTACATTTATCAATTTTTGACATTCTTCTGTCACTTTTTGCAAGTTCATTTCCGGGTCTTGTTCCATGATTGATAATATGCTTGACCTTAAGTCCTTGTCCTTCGGTGCTGTCAGTCCCTGGACAAATATGTAGCACTTAAACATGTCCACTGATAAATCCTTTAATTTAAACAGTTCACACTGGGCGTTGGCTTTGCTCGCATATGTGACAATGTCATCAGTTTCGTCTTTTGACATATTTAAACACCTATACCGTGTATGAAAAAGACTATCTCTTTCACCGAATATAACACACAAAATTTTCACCGTTTCAGAAAAAGAGATCTCTTCCGGTTTTTTAGGCAATATCAAATTCGTGAATTTAGTATTTTCTTCTGTGCCCATTTTTTGGAGTAATAGTGTTATTTTTTCCTCATCCGACCACTTCTCGCATCGTTTTGTAAATATCGTTTCAAACCTACGATAATAGGCTGGAAAAGTGTCACCTTTTTCTGGGTCATATTTAAACTCTGAAAGCAAGTTCGCTATACCCTCAGCCGAAAAAAATCTGGATGCACCCTCCTTAGATTTTTCTGACAAAATCGTTTCACAAAATAAGCGATTATCCATCGTTTGTTGTATTACAAGAGTTTCGAAACGTTCTTGTTGAATTAGCATTTGTTTTTGAAAATCCATTTGGGCTTTTTGTTGAGTGATTAAACTCTCAGTTAACGTTTTCGTCAACGTCGCTATTTGTTCCGATGTCATTTTCTTTTTAAATGTATCAATAGCAAGTTAACGTATACCACAGAGAAAAAAAAAAATTGTTCAAAAACAAGATGCTTATTTTCACAGAAAATTGTCAACACATAGGAAAGTTCCGAAAAAAAAAATCACCGTTAAAATAACACTTGACAAAATTTCAAGAGACTCTTTTTTCGTCTACTTCAGCAGACACACGTAAACTTCTTTTAAAAAATTTCTTTATTAAATAAACACAGATTTCTCAGTATTGTTCATTTGTTGTTTTTTATCGTATTAACCAAATACAAAAAACACGTCCGTTAATCATGAAGAAAGTCACAATTTACACACACACACACACACACACGTTATATAATGTCAACTCTTTGGGAGTTTAAAAAGAGAAAAACGGAGTTTAACTCGTCAATAATATAAAGATTATTTTTTACTTGCGTAAATTTGTGGCAGACACCAGTCTTTCGCTTTCTAAGAAGCTTCTTCTTCAATTAAAAGTGAACTTTGTGAACAACAATTTTCAGAATGTTCTCAGTTACCACCTGTTTCTTTTTTTTTTTTTTTTTTTAGATGAATTTACAATTCGTATCTCATCTTCGTCGCCAGTTGATATACGGTGGGTGGCCATAATAAAAGGATATTCAAGAAAGGTATTCCACAAGGAAAATAAATGGATTAAGAGGTTCTGAAGTTAATAAAGAAATAGAGAAGTTTATTGAGAATATTTACAGAGACAGCATGTTACGTTTTAAGTGTTCCCGCTCAGGGAAGGCTCTCACAACCGGTGACCGGTGATAACGTTCTTTCGATAAAAAGTTCCAGCGGTGAATTGCTCATCTCGCCATAACACATAAAAACAAAACAAAATTCAAAATACACGTGCGCAACAGACTATACTTCCTAAAAACTATGGAGGAAGGAAATGGAGAAGACAGTTGCCATCAATGCCATGATATCCACACGTGGCATAAAATACTCGGCCATTACAATTATGACAACATAACAAAACTATCAACGTGGTCGAAGGGATGAAAAAAAAAAAAAAATAAGACTGCAAACAACAAAAACTGTAACGTCTGCATCCAAGGAAAATTTGCCCAGAAAAGAAATAAATCTCCCGACAAAAGAGCAACAAATATTCTGCGTTTAGTACATTCAGACCTAGTCGGCTCCATAGAACCAGCAGGAACAAATACGCCATCTCCTTCACTGACGACTTTTCTGCCGCCGTATTTGTATATTTTATTAAAAACAAAAGTGACGCCACACTTGCCACTGAAAAATTCCTCACAGATATTTCCCCATACGGCAAAATAAAAATACTGAGGTCGGATAATGGTTCGGAGTTCAAGTCAAACAACATCGAAAACTACTCCGCCGTAACAACATAAAACACGCAACCTCAGCGCCATACTCGCCTCATCAAAATGGAACAGCTGAAAGAAACTGGCGAACTCTATTCGAAATGACAAGGTGCCTTATCATAGAAAGCAGCTTACTGAAAACACTGTGGAGCTATGCAGTTATATGGAATGGATGCTTCAATAACCGTCTAAAACAGATACCCTACTACAAAATGACCAGGAGAAAACCGGACTTATCAAGGATGCACATTTTCGATTCACCTTGCCCACTCCAACATAAAAAGAAAGCTAGACCCAAGGTGCCAAGATGCAACTTCATCGGATACAATAGAAACAGCCCGGCATATCTTATCTACCACCCAGAAAACAGGAAAGTGTGTAAACACAGACTGGTAAAATTCACCAACAACACCAATGACCAACATACTCAAACACAAACCCACTCATCAAGCGATGATGATGCAAATTTTCTGCCAAGAAACTTAATAAAAAATTTAAAGTCAAGGGAAAACCCTGAATGGTCCAATACTGAAAAACAAACTGAGTCTACAGTAGAAATTAGCTGTACACAAAGGTACTCGATGCACGAGTACAAAATTCTCGGCTACCTAGAAGACTACGTGACAGTAGTCCAGGATGGGAGCGGCCATGAATTAATCAACACTGACTACTACTACAAGACCGCATGCGGCATACCCCGCACTTACAGAGAAGCTGTGACTTCCCCAGCGACACACCACTGGATACAAGCAATGCGGGAAGAAATTGACTCCCTAAAGGAAAACAATATATACCATCTAATACCCTTACCCAAAGGCAGAAACACAGTAAGCGGTAGATGGGTGTATAAGATCAAAGAAAATGCCGACGGGTCCCCTAAATACAAGGCCAGGTTCGTCACAAAAGGGTACAACCAAACTAAGGAAGTAGACTACACTGAAACTTTTTCTCCGACCGCCGATATCTCATAAATCTGCATGTTAATGCAAATAGTTGTTGAGTACAACGTAATAGTACATCAAATGGACATAAAAACAGCGTATCTCCATGCTCCAACTGACCACAAAATTTACATGGAACAACCGGAGGGATTCAAGACAAAAGGGGAAACAAACGTGAAACTAGTCTGTTTACAGAAACAAATCCTGTATGGCCTAAAACAATCAGGCTGAAACTGGAATCAAACCCTGCACAGCTACTTCGCCAGACACAGCTTTACCCCAAATCAGGTGGACCATTGTATATACATGCGACACAACGACAAAGAAAAAATTATCATTGTTTTGTGGGTCGATGATTTAATCATTGCTGTCGATAGCATCAACTCACTAAACGACACCAAATAGTCATTAACATCGGAATTTAAAATGAAAGACCTCGGAAAGCTGCACCATTTTCTCAGAATCAACTTCAATATAACCAAAGGTTATATTCAGATGAACCAAGAAAAATATGCAACAAAAATACTGGAAAGGTTTGATATGTCTGTGTACAAACCTAGGATGACCCCATGCGAGCAAAAACTGGATCTAGCTGGCAAAGGATGACATGTGTGGGAACATGTGCATCAATACCTACTTTGCACCATTCAATTGTCTCATTGGCACACTGTTTAGCAGGAGAGAAGATATCGGTTCATCAGACATCTCGGATGTGTTCTTGGATGACTATGGTAGTACCTTGTTGTTCTGAGCAATGGGCTCCTCACCTTGGGGTTGGGATTGAAGTTTAATGTCTAATGATACCACCAGGTGGTCTGCATTTCCAAGTGGACTGTGGGCATTAGTCACACAGTCCTCACATGCTGCGGTGAGGAATAGATCTAGAAGTGAAATCTGTTGATGGTCACAACACAACAAACTTTTTATTGCATTAAAACAGTTGCAAACAATTCTTTGAATCATCGACTGTTTTTATTGATTGTGGGCAAATATAGCACCCACTATGAACACAGCTTTCTTATTGACAAATATGCGTTATTATCTCATGCAAATTTTTCAAAATTACTTAAGATTTTTACTTTTTTATACAAGCGACTGGACTGCTTGTGAATTTGATATCACTTGAAAATTTTCTATTTCGAAAGCAGTCAGGTCGAGTTCAGGTAATAATTACTTTCCAATAAAATATTTTATAAAGTGGTGAATTAATTGTAAAAAAAATCAGAAAAAAGGCCAAATAAAAAAAAAAAGCCAAATACAATTATTGAAGGCCAAACTGCTAAAATAACAATAATAATAAAAAAAAAAAATGAAATTCGCGACATTTGGCCTTAAAAAGGACAATCTGGTAACCCTGTGATTTCGTTTCGTCGGAATATTCCAATGGTCCCTATAGTACAATGGCCACATTATCTCCCTTGCTTTCGTTCCGATTTCAATTTTCCTCCTTCGTCATTAAATGATGTTCCTTGTCGCTTGATGTTATTTTAGTTTAATTCTTTTTTTTTTTCTTTCATTTCTGAAACATTCCTGCAAACCAGTTTTATTTAACTGGAAACAAAAAGGTAATTTTTAACTTGAGAAGAAACAAAAAATGTTCGTTTTTGTTTTCTGTTCGCGCCATTTTTCATGTTTGTTTTGAATGTGTATGAAAAAAATTTTTAAAAATGGAAAAACTTTGTTTGCTGCGAGGAAGAATAAAAATGTCTGAATTTTAGTTTTAAATTTTTTTTTAAATGTGAGTAAACTTTGTAAAATTTAATTTTCGTAAAGTTATTAAACTTTCGTAAATTTTGTAAACTTAATTTGATATTTTTAACAAGGGCAACAAAAACAAAAAAGACGGAGGCGAAAATAAATAAGTCTGTTTCTCATAAAAACAAACAAACAAACAAAATTAATAATAATAAACTATTTGACCAATTACGTGATTCTTGGAATATGACATTTTCGTTCCGTGACACATATGTATACCATAAAGATTATTCTGTATTTTATTTTTTGGCACTTCTGCATGTCAGTGACATATTAGCAACAGAAACGAGTTATCGATTCCCGTTCGAAAGAGAACTGACTAGAAGCGGCCTTTAATTATATTAACCTCAAATACGAACGAGTGTTTATGATAACGTTACAAAATAAGTAACACGAATATAATTGTAATGTATTGATATAATTTCTTTTCTTAATGATTTAATGTATCAAAATATAATTTTAATGTATTGATATAATTTCTTAATGATTTAATGTATCAAAATATAATTGTAATGTATTGATATAATTTCTTTTCTTAATGATTTAATGTATCAAAATATAATTTTAATGTAGTGATATAATTTCTTTTCTTCAAAATATAATTTTAATGTAGTGATATAATTTCTTTTCTTAATGATTTAATGTATCAAAATATAATTTTAATGTATTGATATAATTTCTTTTCTTAATGATTTAATGTATCAAAATATAATTTTAATGTAGTGATATAATTTCTTTTCTTAATGAGTGATTCATAACTGAAAATAAAATGATAAAACATGAAATATTTATAGATTGTTTTTAGGATTTTTCTTTTTTACGTTGTAGCAAAATATAATTTAAAAAACATGAAACATTTATAGAGGTTTAAGAATAATTTTTTTTACAGAAAGATTGTATAAAGATGCAGCAAAATATAATTTTAGTTTGCACGCACTTTTAGAAAAGGAAGAGTTATCGACCCTTGGTCTTTGGCTGACAAGTGACATCTGTCAGCGGTTCTTTAAACTAAAATACACATATTCGCTTCCTGTCACTGACATGCAGAAGTGACATTTTTTAAAAATTAGGTTAAACTGTTGAGTTGCATCAAAATGAGCATGGAGCAAATGAATGTTATTAAAGGTAAGATCATTTATTTTTATTTTTGAGTTTTAAGTTATTTTGAAGCGTGTAGAACATTACATTTTCGCACGATTGGTGACATTTATTGGGTGTGTTTACCAGTATTTTGTTTCATTTTCAATTTTTGAGCGATTATTGAGGCTCGACATGAATAAAATCGCCATTTTTTTTTCGTTCTAACTCAACAGTCAACACTAGCTTTGTTTTGAATAAATTATACGTTTTAAAAATAAGTTTAAAACCCCAATTCATTTGATTGGCTAATGAAAATGACTTAAATTATTGTAACAGAATTTAAAAATTAAAGTGAAACAATATTAGAAAACAAATTTTTTTTTATTAAATACAGAATATTTTTATCAAATACAGAAGTTTTTATTAAATGAGTTTTATTAAATACAGAAACAAATATTGTTTTCTGATACATGATAATATACGAAGAAATACCTGACTCGATTTCCTTCCCTGCCGCACAAATTTCAACAAATGTAGATTGAGTAATTATATTTTTGATAAGTAATTAATAATTTTATGATTAAGTAATTAATAATTATTAAGTAATTAATAATTAAATAAAATTCTTTAACAATAATATAATTGTTTAAAATTCTCTAATAATTACCTCAATTTCAATAGGCAATCAAACGACATTCTTACAATGTACCCCCAAATATGTCCCAGTATTTTCCTTATTTTTTGGTTTATCTAAACTGCAAAAAAATTATCCAGGTAGATAAAAGAGTAACTTAGCTTACTTGGTGTAATATTTATTTGTTGTATATATATTTATTTGTTGTATATATATTTATTTGTTGTATATATATTTATTTGTTGTATATATATTTTTTTTTCACCCGTTTTTTGTTTTGTTAACTCTTGTTTAAAAAAAAAAAAAAAAAAGCAAATATTTAAGAAATAAATGTTACTATAGCTACTTTTTTGGTACTTATGAAATTTCGTTACTGTGCTGAAATAATGTTATTTTTTTTAAAGCCATTCTTAACATGGGAAGGGGGTTTTGTAACTATTCTGTGCTTCCACCTAACAATTTAATAATAAAAAAAAAAAGTATTGTGAAACTTGAATTTAACCTGAAAAAACTATTTAAAAATAGCACAGTAGCAAAAGTGTGTAAGTTTTGGCGGTGCCTAATCAATACTCAAGTAAAATATTCTGATAGTTTGGTAATCATCACTTTTACCGATAAATTATTTTCAGTTTGGAAATTAATGAAAGCAATTTATTTTACTTCACGACTCATTTGTAACCTATTTGCGTTAAAAAGATGATATTTGATAAAATTTTAAAACGATTTAATTTGTCATAAATCATGACTGAGTAAAATTATTGGTTTCATTCATGACAAGCAAATTACCAAATTATTGCAGTCTCCATTTACAGCAAATTAAATTGCTGAAAAGTTCTTTTAAAAAACTTTTTATGGGAGTGATTTAGCAGGTGGAATAAAGCCACCCCCACACACTTCCCTTATACACCACCCTCAGACACCATTCCCTTACACTACCCTGATAAAACGACTCCGAAGAGTCCCAATTTTAGAAGCCTACTTTCAGCCCCCCCCCCCCCCAATACAAAACATTTTGTTATCTACCTTGAAATGCTGCAGAGGCCTGGAATTGGGGGATTATTTTATGTTAAATTTATACGCAAAACTGAATCCCTAATCTTAACTCTAAAGCAATTGATTATTTTTTCTTCATCGAATCAGATTTTGGACAGCGTTCATCACCCTAAAAACGTAAAATTGCAATTTATGGAAGGGGCGGTGTTGGGGGTATTAATTTACAAAAATAACTTATTTTCTTTTGTCAAACATGTGTAAGCACTCTGCACAACTTATCAGTAAAATAAAAAAAAAATATTGAAAACATAACATCATGAAAACAGCAATTTGGTTGAGTCAATCGTGTCTGGAAATGAATAAGAAAAAAAGACACCATCTTCAATGAAAAACATGAACATCTTTATTAAAGTATAAAATCAACTTTATTCAAAGGGAATATTGGGATATAAAGAGTTGTTCATCAGGCTTTTGTGGAAAACAATGTGGCATTTTGGAGTTGTATTTCTTCTGGCGAAAGATGAGAACAGCATAGGATGTCTTGTCAGCATGAAGTTTTATCGGGAACTAAATTATTTTTGGTGCAAAACTTTGAGTGGAAATTGAAGTTGAGTCTGCATAGAAGTGTTTTCTCGCCTATGCACTTACAAAGATCTAGATGCATTCACCGAGCTGAACAACTTAAGATAATACAAGATATATATATATATGTGTGTATATATTATATATATATATATATATATATATATATATATATATATACATATATATATAATAGGTCTGTCATGTAACTGTTACAAAAAATGGCGCTCATGCACTATTTGACGCATGCTATTTTTAAAATGGTATTTTCAAGTTAAATTCAAGTTTTTTTTCCAATATCTTTTTTTTTTTTTTTGATTAAATTCTTAGGTGACAGTACAGAAAATTTCCAAAACATCCCCTCCCCATGTTAAAAATGGCTTTCTAAATAATAACTATGATTTCAGCACTTGAGTCAGATTGTGCCCAAAAAGTAAATTGTTTTTAAAGTGAAATGTAGTGTAGTGTATAAATTTTCATAAAATGGTCATCCACTTCCTGACAAGAACATGTTCACTGAATCGAAAAATTCAAGCGGTCTAAGGGAGGTAACTCTGTCAGCTTCATTTTTTATAGACCCTCAAATTTAAAATTATACAAAATTTATAAACACCTAAGTTTAGCGACTAATTTCTTTAAAGGCCAAATGTAACCGATTTATTTTGTTATGTACGAGGTCTACAGTTCTGATCAAGCGAGATCTGCATAATTAATTCTATTATTATTGAAATAAGTATTTAAAAAAAGAATTTTTCTAAATTAGATCAAAATCTTAATTGAATAATGCTATGTATGACTTAGGTCAAACAAATAAGCCATGTCATTCAAAGCCATTCAGAATTATTTAAAAAAAATACTTATTTCAAATAATAACATAATTAATTATGCTAATCTATCGTTATTAGCCTCTTTGGTCTACTATATTATAAAATAAATTTGTTCGTTCTAACCTATTAAAAAATTACTGCTAATAGATTCATTATAAGTTTATATTTAAGGTTAATTTTCTTTCTATAAAAAAAATATGAAATTGATGGAATTATCTCCCTTTAACAATGAATTTTCTCATTTAGTGAATGAATCGCTTAGTTCATTCTAGCGTAAATTTTAGTAGGTGATTCTGAATTTAAAAATTCCATTGTCTGAGTTTTGGCATCAGTTTTAATTGTAAAATCTTCAAAGATAAGTAATAATTCCTTACCATGAAACAGTATTTCTTTTGCCCGTTCATAAGTATTTTAATAAAAAAAAAGACATTTTTATTTAGATTATGAATTTTTCTTCAGAAACTGAGTTTCGTTTTATTAAATCTACTTGAATCATACAAGTTTGATTTGTTCAATTTTATTACTGGAACCCGTTCGTACTGTCTAAACGTTGTTTCACAAAAAGCACGTTACTATTTCTTATAATAACATCAAAGGTCTCAGATCAAACTTTCCTGATGTTCAGTCCTTCGTTTTGGACAAATATCCTCACATTCTTGTTCTTTATGCGACAAATTTAGATTCTTCTATTGATAGTAATGATCTGCATGTAGAAATTTATTTACTTGTCCATTTAAACTCTTCCATGCATTTGCATGGTCTTGTTATTTTTCTTTGCAAGGATCTCCCATTGTACGTGTCACTAGTCTTGAATCTCATGGATTTCCTTTTGTTTGAGGTTGTTTTGCTGGACTCCACTTGCTATTTGTGTAACGTCACCATTACATCACAAATCGACAAACAAATAAATAAAAATCCAGATCAGCATTTTTTTTCTTTCTCAACAAAAGTTTTTTATTACCATTATAATTGTTTCAACACCATTTAAAAGTCTCTCGCCATTGTCCATCTCGCCCAATGTACACTTTTCCATCCGACCCGACCTTGGCTTCACTTTACACATCCATTTCCTTTCACGTCGACTTTGTTTCTCTCTCAAACATGTGTTGCATTTTTTCTTTTTTTCTTTCCTTCCTCTTCTCTTGCGCAGTTTCTGATTTGCATATGTGTGTTTTTCTGCTGCTGCTGTGGATAATCTCCCCACAAGCCAGCCATCTTTTGCTGCCGCCGATATCTTCTCACACACTCATATACACTTTGTTGCATTTATTGTTTGTATATTGTTCCCCTTCATTGATGCTAATATATCCAACAGTATTGATAATGCATTACAACTTCATCCGTCAAGCTCTATCTTTGTCTTCGGTGACTTTAATTCTCACCATTCTGACTGGCTTTCCCGCTCTAATCGTACAGATCTTGCTGATGAAATCTATTTTAACTTTTCTCTATCTCATAACTTATCCCAAATTGTCACCTTCCCTACATGGTTTCTTGATAATGACCTTCATCAACCATCTTTACATGATCTTTTTCTCACGTCTGTTCTTAAAACATGTTCTGTTTCCTCTTCTCCTCCATTGGGTTCTTTTGATAATGCTGCTATTAATGTTGAGATTGATTTTTGTTAAGTTTTCAATTGATCGTCACTTCCATAAGAAGACACTTACCTACAGGAGGACTAGTTGGGATTGGCTTCAGCTTCCTATATGATGTTCCATGGGGTCATATTTTTATATGTCTCCAAATGCTGTTGCTAAAGAAGTTACTGTTTCTTGTTGGAATCGACACATTCATCACTCATCAGTTTCAAGCAAAACCTCATTTTCCTCCCTGGTTTTCATTTGCTTGTGATTCTGCCATTGCCCATTATAATTATTACTTCAATCAATATCATCGGGATGGTTCTGAGGCTTCCAGACAATCCTACAGAAGAGCTAGCAATGCCTGCAAGAGAGCAATTTCTGAGGCTAAGTCTAGCTATTCTCCAACAAGGATTCACAACTCATCTCAAAAGATTTTGTAAAATCAATAAAAGTGATATAACAGTGATAAAACAGTCATATAATAATGATATTATAACAGTGATATAATAGTGATATAACAGTGATATAATAGCGATATAACAGTTATATAATAGTGATATAACACTGATATAATAGTGATATAACAGTGCAAAAGACATTTGCATTCCTATAAAGAGACTCTCAAAATTATCACGCAAGTAATGTTCTTCGATATTGAACTGGATCTCATTACCCTTGTAACAATCACTGTAAATAAATGTACATTGGCTGTAAATTATAATCTCGGCATCTTTGTGTATTCATTCTTGGCCAGAGGACCAAGCGACCATTGTGCATTATTCCTCTCCACACAAAGGGATTGGTAACTCTGATCCCCAGCAGATTGGTGATCCATCGATGTTAAAGACCTTTTAAAGATCCGATGTTTAAAAAAAAAACAAAAAAAAAACGCTTTTCTTGTCACAAATGAGACAATGCCAATTACAACCATATATATATATATATATATACTAGCTATACCCGGCCACGCGTTGCTGTGGCTCAGTTTGTTAAAATGGAACACATGTGAAAGCAGAGAAAAGTTTGATTCTTTTTTTCAAGAGAATGTACAAATTATTTTTTTTTTTAACAGATGTTAAGAAAATAAACAGAAAAATACTTCCATCATTAATTATGCAAAAAAATAAATAAAATGTTGATTTAGTGTTTCAATATGCTTATAAATTACGATAAAACTTGCTGAGTATGCACTGTTTTACGGTTGTTGTAAAAATGGAACGGAAACTTAAATTTCGCTTCGTTTTAATCTTTCTTAATTTTTTAATTGTGCCCCCCTTCAAACGAATATAATCAAAACAGTAACATTCAACAATTGTACTTTATGTATATAAAACACAAAATATTTATTAAAAAAAAAAAATGAAAAAAAAAAGTTAATAACGAAAGGGAAATAATTCCATTTTTAAACGAAAAAGTCAGTTTGGTATATCTTTTTGTTATTTTTTTACATAAGTCCAGCTTACCATTCACATTGGAAATGTCGACATTTATAGGTTGTTGGGTACGTTTACAACGAATAAACACTCCAATCTAGTAGATGTATCAGAATTTTTGTAGGAATTTTTTACACCCCTATCACGAAACTGCGAATAAAATATAAAAATCTCGTAATTTCTCTTTTAAAAGTGGGTTGTTTATTTTCTTTATGGATTATACTTCCAAAATAAACTATTAAAGTTGTTTTAAAAGTAATAGAAATATTTTTTTTTTATTTAAAAAAAAAAACAGTAATGAATTTTACAAACTAAATATTTTTCAATTTTTAAACTTTAAAAATCTATCAAAATTTTTCTATTGATTCTATTTTTACGATATTTTCAGGGTCATGTGAAATTTTATGCTCTTTCCAATAAACCGAATATATTATTTTAGATAGTGGTGGGACGATTAATCGGAATCGTTAATCGTAAGAATCGTGTATTTTGGGAGGTATCGGAATCGCATCGTTAAAAAATACCTTAATTTTCCGATTCCTTCATTACGATTCTTTTAGTCTGATGTTGAAAAAAAGAAAAAAATGTCCTGATATTTCTAACCGCAAGAGAGAAATGTAGCATGTTATAAAAAGAAACCAAAGAAATTCATTACTAACAGGGCAATGCTTAGTGCCCCCTCCCTTACAAGATTCATTCATTCAGATCTATTGTAATCAAAACTACAAAAGAGTTAACTTGAAAAGAAGTATGCAGGGCTCTATATTTCGAGTAAAAATTTAAAAAAATACGCTTATCTTTTTGGTGACTGTTTTTTTTTTTACTGACAAATCTTCTAATACTGAATGAAAATGCTTTTTCAACTTATATTTTCTTAAAATAAAACGAGCAAAGTCAAATTATTTAAACAGTAAAAGGTTTAATAGAACAATATACTTTTTTTTCTTTTTTTCAAAGAAGGCTTTTGAAAGAAATATCTCTAAAATGAAATTGATCACGTTGTATTATTTCGCAAAATTTTGAAATTTGGACCAAATTTTTTTAACTCTTTGGTCCACGACTTAGCAAAATTACCAACTAGTCACTCAGAGCAGTTTTATTAGTGAGGGTCGAAATCGCAGTGTCTTTTTTTTTTTTTTTGCCTAAGTCACCATCTAGGTGTCACCAATTTTTTTAACCCTCCTACACTTCAAAGAGTAAATACAATATATACAACTAAAAAAAAAATTTTTTTAAATGCTGATTCTATTTCATGAAAAATTCTTTTAACTAGAAATTAAAAGATAGCTGACTGACAGCAACAGGAGCACTGGTTAACTACTGAACCACGTGGAAAGGTGTGGGGGGGGGGAAGGAAAAAAGGAAATTAAATTATGATAATAAATTATGATAATCGTCTTTGAAAGGCACTAAACTCCTAAAATTTACTTCTTTAAAATTTAAGGCGGCATTCCCCGACGATTTTAAAGAACTCTCTCTCAAAAAAAAAAAAAAAAAAAAAAAAAAAAAATTTTTAAGGTTTGGGAAAGATATATTTATTATAACCGAATTCCTGTATGAAGACTGGATCTACTTTATTGGACGTTAATTTGTGAGATAAGTAATTTTTCAATGTTTAATATGTTTTTAAAGTTTCAATTATCAATTAAATTTTTTTAATTGCGTTTTATTTTCAATCTATTTAAAAAAACAGGGTTTAAAATGTATTTTTCAAGGTAACAAGCTTCGAAAGAAGTCTAATAAAAAAAAAATCACTTAAGTTTTAATTTCGACAACCCTGAGAATTTAATTATTAAAAAAATATTGAAATGTGACATTTTTTTTTTTAACATTTCTATTAGTTCAATTAATTTTCTTTCAATAATTCATTTCACTCAACAAACTTCACCATTTTTTTGTTTTGTTTTGTTTTTCTTTTATCTTTTTCTGTAATTTTGGTAATTACTTTTGCTCAATTTTATCTAGTATTTCATTTGTTTTTATAGTGGTATCATTTTTATATGTGTTCCTTTGATATACCCTATTTCAAAATTAGTTTGGCTAAACTTATTCTTCACGTTAGAAACAACGTGTAAAAGCAATGAAAAAGTAAGAAAAAACAATAGGTGTTAACTACACTTTGTGAATTATGCACGTTCATTTATAAATTATTAAATTAAATATTTATCTTTTTTTATATTTAATTAGTATATATTTTCTTTCTCTTCCGCAATATTTTTTTTATTTAATTCATTAAATCTGTTAATTATGAGGACCAAAATAATGAATTGTGTTAATTTATTCTCTAATTTTCTTGTTTTTGTTCTGTTATATGAATTCTATTTTATTTGTTTTTGCTCTGAAGGATTAATTCTATTTTCTTTGGGTTTTTTTTCTGTATTCCAATTAAGTAAAATAAATTTTCTCTAAAATAAATTTTGCTAATTTTTCCGTTTAGTTTACTATATAATAATTTTATTTAAACCAAAACACGACTGTGTAGGCATAAAATATCTCTTCCAAAGTTAGAGAACATATTTGGGAACTACCCGACCATAAGCATAAAACTACCTGGTATATTTCAAAACAATAATTCCCTAGGAATCGGAATCGTACTTGGTATCGGAATCGTTAATCAATATTTTCCTGGAATCGGAATCGTATAAAAATTAGGAATCGTCCCAACACTAATTTTTGACAAACGTTTTTTTTTTAATTCACGCCCCCCCCCCATTTTCAAGTGTCTAGTAAAAAGTAAATAATTAATTTACACACCATAGTTTGATATATCACAAATTGAAGAGAAAAGGTCAATAAGTAATATATTCAACTTTAAAACAAAGTAGTGTTTTTTAGAAATTTACCTGTAAAGTTCGAAGTTTAAAACCTTTTTTTTAAACCACGTTGTTTGTTTTTTCTTTTGTTTTTTTAATGAAACCTTGGTCCTTGCTCCTTTAATTACATTTTTCGAGTAGTTATAAGCTTGGAAAGACAGGGGGTAGAATAATTCACGCCTCCCATTTTGAAATGTCTATTAAAAAGTAAATAAATTATAAATTGAAGAGAAAAGGTCAATTAATATTCAAATTTAAACCAAAAAAAGTAGTGTTTTTTTAGAAATTTACCTGTAAAGACCGAAGTTAAAACCTTTTTTTTTAAAAAAACATGTTTTTTTTTTGTTTTTTTTTTAATGAAACCTTGGTCCTTGCTCCTTTAATTGGAAAAAAAAATTAGGGCTTGAGTTACATTTTTCAAGGAGTTATAAGCTTGGAAAGACAGGGTGGAATTATTCACTATTTTTCGCGAAATTTCTTACACACCTACCAATCTACCCATGTTAAGAACTGCTTTCGCAATAGACACCCCTAACCTTGCCAGAATACCCGAAAAGCTATAAAAGTTGACGTGTCGAATGTGAACGATGAGTAGGACGTAATGTAAAAATGTACCGAATTTAAAAGGGAATGAAATTCAAATTTCCGTTCCATTTTTACAACCGTAAAGCAGAGCATTCTATGCAAATTTTACCTAACTTACTGTATTAATGCTATTTTGTTAAGCAAGAAAAAAAAAGGGTAAATATCCAGATACGCTACTGCAGAACACCGACCACTCTAATTTGTTTTTTTATAGGTAATTGAGGTCGCTGACAACGAATCTGATAGTCAAACTTGGGGCAAATTTACCGTTTGCATGGTACTTACCCCTGAACCCACGAACCTCTTTCCACCATTTTGCAGCTTCCGTTTATGCTACGCGCATGCACGCTGTAGCATAAACGACGGCTTCACCAAGCAAACTACGTTGGGGGGAGGGGATTTTTTTTTCCAGGACATAGAATTTTCTAATTTTCAAAAATACATTATAGCGCTTTTTGGGTGGAAAATTAAATTTTCCGAACTCAATATTTTTCAATTTTTAAACTTTAAAAATCTATCAAAATTTTTCTATTGATTCTATTTTTACGATATTTTCAGGGTCAATGTGAAATTTTATGATCTTTCCAATAAACCGAATATAATATTTTAGACAAACGTTTTTTTTTTTAATTCAAGTGTCTATTAAAAAGTAAATAATTAATTTACTCACCAAAGTCTTATATATCACAAATTGAAGAGAAAACGTCAATAAATAATATATTCAAATTTAAAAAAAAAAGTAGTGTTTTTTAGAAATTTACCTGTAAAGTTCGAAGTTTAAAACCTTTTTTTTAAACCAGGTTGTTTGTTTTTTCTTTTGTTTTTTTAATGAAATCTTGGTCCTTGCTCCTTTAATTGAAAAAAAATTAGGGCTTGAATTACAGTTTTCGAGGAGTTATAAGCTTGGAAAGATGAGGTGGAATTATTCACTATTTTTCACAAAATTTCTGACACACCTATCCATGCATACAACCAAATTCCCGTCACTGAGGAAGACATTCCTAAGACCGCAATATGCAGACCTATTGGACTATTCGAATTCACCTGCTTGGCTTTTGGACTGCGTAATGATACCCAGACATTTCAAAGATTTATTGACAAAGTCCTTCGCGGACTACCCTTAGTTTTCGCATACATCGACGACATCCTGATCGCACAGGAAGAACACTTGACCCACGTTACTGAAGGCTTCCAATGTTGCGAAATGTGAATTCAGTTTCAATTCCCTGGATTTTCTCGGACATCAGATGGACAGATCTGGACTTAAGCCCTTGCCTTCGAAAGTGCGAACAATCCAGCATTTTCCTGTACTTACTTTCTTGCATCAGCTACGTCATTACGTTTGACTTGTGAATTACTAACATTTCCACTATATGTTGGAAGGGAGACAATTCACAATTTTTACCGATCACAAACCATTGATTGCTTCCCTTACATCATCCATTTCTAGTAAACACACATCTATAGAATTATGACAGATGGATTTTCTGCCGACATTCAATATTTACCAGGCAAGACAAATAATGTGTCAGACTTTCCCGTTTCTGCGATCTCAACAGTCTCGAGAAACCTATAGACTTCGACTGCATTGCAGCCGAACAGGACCGAGACACATCACTAAGTTTGTCAACTTCATCTGCTGAAAAAGACTCTGATCCCTTTTTCAGACAACCTAATCTGGTACAATACCTTTATTGCATATCCAAGACCATACTTGCCTCCTTGTCAGAAGAAAATTTTTGGTCACTTTCACGATCTAACACACCCTGGCAAGTGTGCAACAGTCAAGCCGATCTCAGCTTGTTTTTGTTTTTTTGCCCAATATGAACATCAACATATGCCAATGGAATCGGGCATGGATTTCCTGCCAAACTACAAAATACATCACCATACTGAGTCTACCGCAGGCAATTTCTCAGTATTTGTCACTTGTTTCTTCCATGTCCATTTGGACACCGTTAGTCCTCTACCACCTTCCACTGGTCATCACTACATTCTCACTATGATAGACCATTTCACTCATCGGCTAGCAGCAATCACCTTGCATAACATTTCCACAGAAGTTTTAACCCGTGCATTCGTAGAGAATTGAATCTCTAACTTTAGTGTACCCATCACTGTTACCAGGTTCCCAGTTTACATCACATACTGAGGAAATTTCCCACATTGCAATAACCCCTTATCATCCTTCCACTAACAGGATGGTAGAAGAGCACTTTCATCGTCAACTTAAATCTGCCTTAGTTTCTTAGCCCGAATCGCATCGCTGGAATGAACATTTGCCACTCGTTCCTCTCGGACTTCAATTCATTAGTAAAGGAGACCTGAACGCTACATCAGCAGAGATGAATTTTGGAACCATCCTTTGCCTTCCAGATGAATTTTTAACAGTCGACAAGTCCGTACCCGCAACACTTTCGGTTATACTGACTGTCTGAAACTTGCAATGTCTCAAGTGATGTACACTCCACTGCACTCTGTCACCATACTATCCACCTGATCTCCATTTGTGCAGGTTCGTTTTTGTTCATATCAACTGGATACGCAGATCTCTACAGCCATTGTACGATGGACCATATCTAGTGTTAGAACGTTCTGAAAAATATTTTGTCATTGATCGCAACAGTAAAGTGATTCGATTGCAATCGTGTTAAACTCGTTTTCTTTCTAATCTTCCTTTTGCCAGTTTTTTAGATTCAGAACCCATATTCATACTCAACCTTGATCCAATCATGACACCAGATTCAGACGTCATTACACCTGCACCTCACCATGTAATGAACCTGATGTACACCTTCCAGATCTGAACCTGCATTTACACCTGCAACCCACATGACTTGAAGTGGTCATCACATAGAATTTCCACACAAATATGCAGACTTTGACACTTTTTAATAAATTTCTTTTTCGTTCTGATGCATATTGACCATATACATCTGCATGCTTTTCTAATTTTCTTCTTTTTTTTTTCCTTTAGCTTCCAGCCATCTCAAACTTGTGACATCGAGGTAAACCATAATTATCTCCCTTTAATTCTTTCGCTTCATATTTTTTGTTCTCTTTTCCCTTGGACGCTAAGGCATGCGGATGCGTCACACCATGCTCCTGTTTTGCATTCACACAAAAGACATTTGCATTCCTATAAAGAGACTCTCAAAATTATCACGCAAGTAATGTTCTTCGATATTGAACTGGATCTCATTACCCTTGTAACAATCACTGTAAATAAATGTACATTGGCTGTAAATTATAATCTCGGCATCTTTGTGTATTCATTCTTGGCCAGAGGACCAAGTGATCCTTGTACATTATTCCTCTCCACACAAAGGGATTGGTAACTCTGATTCCCAACATGTTCAATATGGCTGTCGTGGTTTTTGTTCAAAAGCTGATCTATTAACTGTTGTAACTGAATGGGTCTGTCGGTTTTATAGATACTTCAGGCAAGAGTAGAGTCATTGCACTTGACATTTCACTAGTGTTTTACAGTGTCACATCCTGGTTTTCTACATAATCTTTGAGGCTATGGTATTTGTTCTTGACATTTCACTAGGGTTTTACAGTGTCACATCCTGGTTTTCTACATAATCTTTGAAGCTATGGTATTTGTTCTTGACATTTCACTAGTGTTTTACAGTGTCACATCCTGGTTTTCTACATAATTTTTGAGGCTATGGTATTTGTTCTTGACATTTCACTAGTGTTTTACAGTGTCACATCCTGGTTTTCTACATAATCTTTGAAGCTATGGTATTTGTTCTTGACATTTCACTAGTGTTTTACAGTGTCACATCCTGGTTTTCTACATAATTTTTGAGGCTATGGTATTTGTTCTTGACATTTCACTAGTGTTTTACAGTGTCACATCCTGGTTTTCTACATAATGTTTGAGGCTATGGTATTTGTTCTTGACATTTCACTAGTGTTTTACAGTGTCACATCCTGGTTTTCTACATAATCTTTGAGGCTATGGTATTTGTTCTTGACATTTCACTAGTGTTTTACAGTGTCACATCCTGGTTTTCTACATAATCTTTGAAGCTATGGTATTTGTTCTTGACATTTCACTAGTGTTTTACAGTGTCACATCCTGGTTTTCTACATAATTTTTGAGGCTATGGTATTTGTTCTTGACATTTCACTAGTGTTTTACAGTGTCACATCCTGGTTTTCTACATAATTTTTGAGGCTATGGTATTTGTTCTTGACATTTCACTAGTGTTTTACAGTGTCACATCCTGGTTTTCTACATAATTTTTGAGGCTATGGTATTTGTTCTTGACATTTCACTAGTGTTTTACAGTGTCACATCCTGGTTTTCTACATAATCTTTGAGGCTATGGTATTTGTTCTTGACATTTCACTAGTGTTTTACAGTGTCACATCCTGGTTTTCTACATAATCTTTGAAGCTATGGTATTTGTTCTTGACATTTCACTAGTGTTTTACAGTGTCACATCCTGGTTTTCTACATAATCTTTGAGGCTATGGTATTTGTTCTTGATATTTCACTAGTGTTTTACAGTGTCACATCCTGGTTTTCTACATAATCTTTGAAGCTATGGTATTTGTTCTTGACATTTCACTAGTGTTTTACAGTGTCACATCCTGGTTTTCTACATAATTTTTGAAGCTATGGTATTTGTTCTTGACATTTCACTAGGGTTTTACAGTGTCACATCCTGGTTTTCTACATAATCTTTGAAGCTATGGTATTTGTTCTTGACATTTCACTAGTGTTTTACAGTGTCACATCCTGGTTTTCTACATAATCTTTGAGGCTATGGTATTTGTTCTTGACATTTCACTAGGGTTTTACAGTGTCACATCCTGGTTTTCTACATAATCTTTGAAGCTATGGTATTTGTTCTTGACATTTCACTAGTGTTTTACAGTGTCACATCCTGGTTTTCTACATAATCTTTGAGGCTATGGTATTTGTTCTTGACATTTCACTAGGGTTTTACAGTGTCACATCCTGGTTTTCTACATAATCTTTGAAGCTATGGTATTTGTTCTTGACATTTCACTAGTGTTTTACAGTGTCACATCCTGGTTTTCTACATAATCTTTGAAGCTATGGTATTTGTTCTTGACATTTCACTAGTGTTTTACAGTGTCACATCCTGGTTTTCTACATAATTTTTGAGGCTATGGTATTTGTTCTTGACATTTCACTAGTGTTTTACAGTGTCACATCCTGGTTTTCTACATAATCTTTGAGGCTATGGTATTTGTTCTTGACATTTCACTAGTGTTTTACAGTGTCACATCCTGGTTTTCTACATAATCTTTGAAGCTATGGTATTTGTTCTTGACATTTCACTAGTGTTTTACAGTGTCACATCCTGGTTTTCTACATAATCTTTGAGGCTATGGTATTTGTTCTTGACATTTCACTAGTGTTTTACAGTGTCACATCCTGGTTTTCTACATAATCTTTGAAGCTATGGTATTTGTTCTTGACATTTCACTAGTGTTTTACAGTGTCACATCCTGGTTTTCTACATAATCTTTGAGGCTATGGTATTTGTTCTTGACATTTCACTAGGGTTTTACAGTGTCACATCCTGGTTTTCTACATAATCTTTGAAGCTATGGTATTTGTTCTTGACATTTCACTAGTGTTTTACAGTGTCACATCCTGGTTTTCTACATAATCTTTGAGGCTATGGTATTTGTTCTTGACATTTCACTAGGGTTTTACAGTGTCACATCCTGGTTTTCTACATAATCTTTGAAGCTATGGTATTTGTTCTTGACATTTCACTAGGGTTTTACAGTGTCACATCCTGGTTTTCTACATAATCATTGAAGCTATGGTATTTGTTCTTGACATTTCACTAGTGTTTTACAGTGTCACATCCTGGTTTTCTACATAATTTTTGAGGCTATGGTATTTGTTCTTGACATTTCACTAGGGTTTTACAGTGTCACATCCTGGTTTTCTACATAATCTTTGAAGCTATGGTATTTGTTCTTGACATTTCACTAGTGTTTTACAGTGTCACATCCTGGTTTTCTACATAATCTTTGAGGCTATGGTATTTGTTCTTGACATTTCACTAGGGTTTTACAGTGTCACATCCTGGTTTTCTACATAATCTTTGAAGCTATGGTATTTGTTCTTGACATTTCACTAGTGTTTTACAGTGTCACATCCTGGTTTTCTACATAATCTTTGAGGCTATGGTATTTGTTCTTGACATTTCACTAGGGTTTTACAGTGTCACATCCTGGTTTTCTACATAATCTTTGAAGCTATGGTATTTGTTCTTGACATTTCACTAGTGTTTTACAGTGTCACATCCTGGTTTTCTACATAATTTTTGAGGCTATGGTATTTGTTCTTGACATTTCACTAGTGTTTTACAGTGTCACATCCTGGTTTTCTACATAATCTTTGAAGCTATGGTATTTGTTCTTGACATTTCACTAGTGTTTTACAGTGTCACATCCTGGTTTTCTACATAATCTTTGAGGCTATGGTATTTGTTCTTGACATTTCACTAGTGTTTTACAGTGTCACATCCTGGTTTTCTACATAATCTTTGAAGCTATGGTATTTGTTCTTGACATTTCACTAGTGTTTTACAGTGTCACATCCTGGTTTTCTACATAATCTTTGAGGCTATGGTATATGTTCTTGGCATTTCACTAGTGTTTTACAGTGTCACATCCTGGTTTTCTACATAATTTTTGAGGCTATGGTATTTGTTCTTGACATTTCACTAGTGTTTTACAGTGTCACATCCTGGTTTTCTACATAATTTTTGAGGCTATGGTATTTGTTCTTGACATTTCACTAGTGTTTTACAGTGTCACATCCTGGTTTTCTACATAATCTTTGAAGCTATGGTATTTGTTCTTGACATTTCACTAGTGTTTTACAGTGTCACATCCTGGTTTTCTACATAATCTTTGAGGCTATGGTATTTGTTCTTGACATTTCACTAGTGTTTTACAGTGTCACATCCTGGTTTTCTACATAATTTTTGAGGCTATGGTATTTGTTCTTGACATTTCACTAGTGTTTTACAGTGTCACATCCTGGTTTTCTACATAATTTTTGAGGCTATGGTATTTGTTCTTGTCATTTCACTAGTGTTTTACAGTGTCACATCCTGGTTTTCTACATAATCTTTGAGGCTATGGTATTTGTTCTTGACATTTCACTAGTGTTTTACAGTGTCACATCCTGGTTTTCTACATAATCTTTGAAGCTATGGTATTTGTTCTTGACATTTCACTAGTGTTTTACAGTGTCACATCCTGGTTTTCTACATAATCTTTGAGGCTATGGTATTTGTTCTTGACATTTCACTAGTGTTTTACAGTGTCACATCCTGGTTTTCTACATAATTTTTGAGGCTATGGTATTTGTTCTTGACATTTCACTAGTGTTTTACAGTGTCACATCCTGGTTTTCTACATAATCTTTGAAGCTATGGTATTTGTTCTTGACATGTCACTAGTGTTTTACAGTGTCACATCCTGGTTTTCTACATAATCTTTGAGGCTATGGTATTTGTTCTTGACATTTCACTAGTGTTTTACAGTGTCACATCCTGGTTTTCTACATAATATTTGAGGCTATGGTATTTGTTCTTGACATTTCACTAGTGTTTTACAGTGTCACATCCTGGTTTTCTACATAATCTTTGAAGCTATGGTATTTGTTCTTGACATTTCACTAGTGTTTTACAGTGTCACATCCTGGTTTTCTACATAATCTTTGAGGCTATGGTATTTGTTCTTGACATTTCACTAGTGTTTTACAGTGTCACATCCTGGTTTTCTACATAATCTTTGAAGCTATGGTATTTGTTCTTGACATTTCACTAGTGTTTTACAGTGTCACATCCTGGTTTCCTACATAATTTTTGAGGCTATAGTATTTGTTCTTGACATTTCACTAGTGTTTTACAGTGTCACATCCTGGTTTTCTACATAATCTTTGAGGCTATGGTATTTGTTCTTGACATTTCACTAGTGTTTTACAGTGTCACATCCTGGTTTTCTACATAATTTTTGAGGCTATGGTATTTGTTCTTGACATTTCACTAGTGTTTTACAGTGTCACATCCTGGTTTTCTACATAATCTTTGAAGCTATGGTATTTGTTCTTGACATTTCACTAGTGTTTTACAGTGTCACATCCTGGTTGTCTACATAATCTTTGAGGCTATGGTATTTGTTCTTGACATTTCACTAGTGTTTTACAGTGTCACATCCTGGTTTTCTACATAATTTTTGAGGCTATCGTATTTGTTCTTGACATTTCACTAGTGTTTTACAGTGTCACATCCTGGTTTTCTACATAATCTTTGAGGCTATGGTATTTGTTCTTGACATTTCACTAGTGTTTTACAGTGTCACATCCTGGTTTTCTACATAATCTTTGAGGCTATGGTATTTGTTCTTGACATTTCACTAGTGTTTTACAGTGTCACATCCTGGTTTTCTACATAATCTTTGAGGCTATGGTATTTGTTCTTGACATTTCACTAGTGTTTTACAGTGTCACATCCTGGTTTTCTACATAATCTTTGAAGCTATGGTATTTGTTCTTGACGTTTCACTAGTGTTTTACAGTGTCACATCCTGGTTTTCTACATAATATTTGAGGCTATGGTATTTGTTCTTGACATTTCACTAGTGTTTTACAGTGTCACATCCTGGTTTTCTACATAATTTTTGAGGCTATGGTATTTGTTCTTGACATTTCACTAGTGTTTTACAGTGTCACATCCTGGTTTTCTACATAATTTTTGAGGCTATGGTATTTGTTCTTGACATTTCACTAGTGTTTTACAGTGTCACATCCTGGTTTTCTACATAATTTTTGAGGCTATGGTATTTGTTCTTGACATTTCACTAGTGTTTTACAGTGTCACATCCTGGTTTTCTACATAATCTTTGAGGCTATGGTATTTGTTCTTGACATTTCACTAGTGTTTTACAGTGTCACATCCTGGTTTTCTACATAATTTTTGAGGCTATGGTATTTGTTCTTGACATTTCACTAGTGTTTTACAGTGTCACATCCTGGTTTTCTACATAATCTTTGAGGCTATGGTATTTGTTCTTGACATTTCACTAGTGTTTTACAGTGTCACATCCTGGTTTTCTACATAATTTTTGAGGCTATGGTATTTGTTCTTGACATTTCACTAGTGTTTTACAGTGTCACATCCTGGTTTTCTACATAATTTTTGAGGCTATGGTATTTGTTCTTGACATTTCACTAGTGTTTTACAGTGTCACATCCTGGTTTTCTACATAATTTTTGAGGCTATGGTATTTGTTCTTGACATTTCACTAGTGTTTTACAGTGTCACATCCTGGTTTTCTACATAATCTTTGAGGCTATGGTATTTGTTCTTGACATTTCACTAGTGTTTTACAGTGTCACATCCTGGTTTTCTACATAATTTTTGAGGCTATGGTATTTGTTCTTGACATTTCACTAGTGTTTTACAGTGTCACATCCTGGTTTTCTACATAATTTTTGAGGCTATGGTATTTGTTCTTGACATTTCACTAGTGTTTTACAGTGTCACATCCTGGTTTTCTACATAATTTTTGAGGCTATGGTATTTGTTCTTGACATTTCACTAGTGTTTTACAGTGTCACATCCTGGTTTTCTACATAATTTTTGAGGCTATGGTATTTGTTCTTGACATTTCACTAGTGTTTTACAGTGTCACATCCTGGTTTTCTACATAATTTTTGAGGCTATGGTATTTGTTCTTGACATTTCACTAGTGTTTTACAGTGTCACATCCTGGTTTTCTACATAATTTTTGAGGCTATGGTATTTGTTCTTGACATTTCACTAGTGTTTTACAGTGTCACATCCTGGTTTTCTACATAATTTTTGAGGCTATGGTATTTGTTCTTGACATTTCACTAGTGTTTTACAGTGTCACATCCTGGTTTTCTACATAATTTTTGAGGCTATGGTATTTGTTCTTGACATTTCACTAGTGTTTTACAGTGTCACATCCTGGTTTTCTACATAATTTTTGAGGCTATGGTATTTGTTCTTGACATTTCACTAGTGTTTTACAGTGTCACATCCTGGTTTTCTACATAATTTTTGAGGCTATGGTATTTGTTCTTGACATTTCACTTGTGTTTTACAGTGTCACATCCTGGTTTTCTACATAATTTTTGAGGCTATGGTATTTGTTCTTGACATTTCACTAGTGTTTTACAGTGTCACATCCTGGTTTTCTACATAATTTTTGAGGCTATGGTATTTGTTCTTGACATTTCACTAGTGTTTTACAGTGTCACATCCTGGTTTTCTACATAATTTTTGAGGCTATGGTATTTGTTCTTGACATTTCACTAGTGTTTTACAGTGTCACATCCTGGTTTTCTACATAATTTTTGAGGCTATGGTATTTGTTCTTGACATTTCACTAGTGTTTTACAGTGTCACATCCTGGTTTTCTACATAATGTTTGAGGCTATGGTATTTGTTCTTGACATTTCACTAGTGTTTTACAGTGTCACATCCTGGTTTTCTACATAATTTTTGAGGCTATGGTATTTGTTCTTGACATTTCACTAGTGTTTTACAGTGTCACATCCTGGTTTTCTACATAATTTTTGAGGCTATGGTATTTGTTCTTGACATTTCACTAGTGTTTTACAGTGTCACATCCTGGTTTTCTACATAATCTTTGAGGCTATGGTATTTGTTCTTGACATTTCACTAGTGTTTTACAGTGTCACATCCTGGTTTTCTACATAATCTTTGAAGCTATGGTATTTGTTCTTGACATTTCACTAGTGTTTTACAGTGTCACATCCTGGTTTTCTACATAATCTTTGAGGCTATGGTATTTGTTCTTGACATTTCACTAGTGTTTTACAGTGTCACATCCTGGTTTTCTACATAATCTTTGAAGCTATGGTATTTGTTCTTGACATTTCACTAGTGTTTTACAGTGTCACATCCTGGTTTTCTACATAATGTTTGAAGCTATGGTATTTGTTCTTGACATTTCACTAGGGTTTTACAGTGTCACATCCTGGTTTTCTACATAATCTTTGAAGCTATGGTATTTGTTCTTGACATTTCACTAGTGTTTTACAGTGTCACATCCTGGTTTTCTACATAATCTTTGAGGCTATGGTATTTGTTCTTGACATTTCACTAGTGTTTTACAGTGTCACATCCTGGTTTTCTACATAATCTTTGAAGCTATGGTATTTGTTCTTGACATTTCACTAGTGTTTTACAGTGTCACATCCTGGTTTTCTACATAATCTTTGAGGCTATGGTATTTGTTCTTGACATTTCACTAGGGTTTTACAGTGTCACATCCTGGTTTTCTACATAATCTTTGAGGCTATGGTATTTGTTCTTGACATTTCACTAGTGTTTTACAGTGTCACATCCTGGTTTTCTACATAATCTTTGAGGCTATGGTATTTGTTCTTGACATTTCACTAGGGTTTTACAGTGTCACATCCTGGTTTTCTACATAATCTTTGAAGCTATGGTATTTGTTCTTGACATTTCACTAGGGTTTTACAGTGTCACATCCTGGTTTTCTACATAATCATTGAAGCTATGGTATTTGTTCTTGACATTTCACTAGTGTTTTACAGTGTCACATCCTGGTTTTCTACATAATTTTTGAGGCTATGGTATTTGTTCTTGACATTTCACTAGGGTTTTACAGTGTCACATCCTGGTTTTCTACATAATCTTTGAAGCTATGGTATTTGTTCTTGACATTTCACTAGGGTTTTACAGTGTCACATCCTGGTTTTCTACATAATCTTTGAAGCTATGGTATTTGTTCTTGACATTTCACTAGGGTTTTACAGTGTCACATCCTGGTTTTCTACATAATCTTTGAAGCTATGGTATTTGTTCTTGACATTTCACTAGTGTTTTACAGTGTCACATCCTGGTTTTCTACATAATCTTTGAGGCTATGGTATTTGTTCTTGACATTTCACTAGTGTTTTACAGTGTCACATCCTGGTTTTCTACATAATCTTTGAAGCTATGGTATTTGTTCTTGACATTTCACTAGTGTTTTACAGTGTCACATCCTGGTTTTCTACATAATCTTTGAGGCTATGGTATTTGTTCTTGACATTTCACTAGGGTTTTACAGTGTCACATCCTGGTTTTCTACATTATCTTTGAAGCTATGGTATTTGTTCTTGACATTTCACTAGTGTTTTACAGTGTCACATCCTGGTTTTCTACATAATTTTTGAGGCTATGGTATTTGTTCTTGACATTTCACTAGTGTTTTACAGTGTCACATCCTGGTTTTCTACATAATCTTTGAAGCTATGGTATTTGTTCTTGACATTTCACTAGTGTTTTACAGTGTCACATCCTGGTTTTCTACATAATCTTTGAGGCTATGGTATTTGTTCTTGACATTTCACTAGTGTTTTACAGTGTCACATCCTGGTTTTCTACATAATCTTTGAAGCTATGGTATTTGTTCTTGACATTTCACTAGTGTTTTACAGTGTCACATCCTGGTTTTCTACATAATCTTTGAAGCTATGGTATTTGTTCTTGACATTTCACTAGGGTTTTACAGTGTCACATCCTGGTTTTCTACATAATCTTTGAAGCTATGGTATTTGTTCTTGACATTTCACTAGTGTTTTACAGTGTCACATCCTGGTTTTCTACATAATCTTTGAGGCTATGGTATTTGTTCTTGACATTTCACTAGGGTTTTACAGTGTCACATCCTGGTTTTCTACATAATCTTTGAAGCTATGGTATTTGTTCTTGACATTTCACTAGTGTTTTACAGTGTCACATCCTGGTTTTCTACATAATCTTTGAGGCTATGGTATTTGTTCTTGACATTTCACTAGGGTTTTACAGTGTCACATCCTGGTTTTCTACATTATCTTTGAAGCTATGGTATTTGTTCTTGACATTTCACTAGTGTTTTACAGTGTCACATCCTGGTTTTCTACATAATTTTTGAGGCTATGGTATTTGTTCTTGACATTTCACTAGTGTTTTACAGTGTCACATCCTGGTTTTCTACATAATCTTTGAAGCTATGGTATTTGTTCTTGACATTTCACTAGTGTTTTACAGTGTCACATCCTGGTTTTCTACATAATCTTTGAGGCTATGGTATTTGTTCTTGACATTTCACTAGTGTTTTACAGTGTCACATCCTGGTTTTCTACATAATCTTTGAAGCTATGGTATTTGTTCTTGACATTTCACTAGTGTTTTACAGTGTCACATCCTGGTTTTCTACATAATCTTTGAGGCTATGGTATATGTTCTTGACATTTCACTAGTGTTTTACAGTGTCACATCCTGGTTTTCTACATAATTTTTGAGGCTATGGTATTTGTTCTTGACATTTCACTAGTGTTTTACAGTGTCACATCCTGGTTTTCTACATAATTTTTGAGGCTATGGTATTTGTTCTTGACATTTCACTAGTGTTTTACAGTGTCACATCCTGGTTTTCTACATAATCTTTGAAGCTATGGTATTTGTTCTTGACATTTCACTAGTGTTTTACAGTGTCACATCCTGGTTTTCTACATAATCTTTGAGGCTATGGTATTTGTTCTTGACATTTCACTAGTGTTTTACAGTGTCACATCCTGGTTTTCTACATAATTTTTGAGGCTATGGTATTTGTTCTTGACATTTCACTAGTGTTTTACAGTGTCACATCCTGGTTTTCTACATAATTTTTGGGGCTATGGTATTTGTTCTTGTCATTTCACTAGTGTTTTACAGTGTCACATCCTGGTTTTCTACATAATCTTTGAGGCTATGGTATTTGTTCTTGACATTTCACTAGTGTTTTACAGTGTCACATCCTGGTTTTCTACATAATCTTTGAAGCTATGGTATTTGTTCTTGACATTTTACTAGTGTTTTACAGTGTCACATCCTGGTTTTCTACATAATCTTTGAGGCTATGGTATTTGTTCTTGACATTTCACTAGTGTTTTACAGTGTCACATCCTGGTTTTCTACATAATCTTTGAAGCTATGGTATTTGTTCTTGACATGTCACTAGTGTTTTACAGTGTCACATCCTGGTTTTCTACATAATCTTTGAGGCTATGGTATTTGTTCTTGACATTTCACTAGTGTTTTACAGTGTCACATCCTGGTTTTCTACATAATATTTGAGGCTATGGTATTTGTTCTTGACATTTCACTAGTGTTTTACAGTGTCACATCCTGGTTTTCTACATAATCTTTGAAGCTATGGTATTTGTTCTTGACATTTCACTAGTGTTTTACAGTGTCACATCCTGGTTTTCTACATAATCTTTGAGGCTATGGTATTTGTTCTTGACATTTCACTAGTGTTTTACAGTGTCACATCCTGGTTTTCTACATAATCTTTGAAGCTATGGTATTTGTTCTTGACATTTCACTAGTGTTTTACAGTGTCACATCCTGGTTTCCTACATAATTTTTGAGGCTATGGTATTTGTTCTTGACATTTCACTAGTGTTTTACAGTGTCACATCCTGGTTTTCTACATAATCTTTGAGGCTATGGTATTTGTTCTTGACATTTCACTAGTGTTTTACAGTGTCACATCCTGGTTTTCTACATAATTTTTGAGGCTATGGTATTTGTTCTTGACATTTCACTTGTGTTTTACAGTGTCACATCCTGGTTGTCTACATAATCTTTGAAGCTATGGTATTTGTTCTTGACATTTCACTAGTGTTTTACAGTGTCACATCCTGGTTGTCTACATAATCTTTGAGGCTATGGTATTTGTTCTTGACATTTCACTAGTGTTTTACAGTGTCACATCCTGGTTTTCTACATAATTTTTGAGGCTATCGTATTTGTTCTTGACATTTCACTAGTGTTTTACAGTGTCACATCCTGGTTTTCTACATAATCTTTGAGGCTATGGTATTTGTTCTTGACATTTCACTAGTGTTTTACAGTGTCACATCCTGGTTTTCTACATAATCTTTGAGGCTATGGTATTTGTTCTTGACATTTCACTAGTGTTTTACAGTGTCACATCCTGGTTTTCTACATAATCTTTGAGGCTATGGTATTTGTTCTTGACATTTCACTAGTGTTTTACAGTGTCACATCCTGGTTTTCTACATAATCTTTGAAGCTATGGTATTTGTTCTTGACGTTTCACTAGTGTTTTACAGTGTCACATCCTGGTTTTCTACATAATCTTTGAGGCTATGGTATTTGTTCTTGACATTTCACTAGTGTTTTACAGTGTCACATCCTGGTTTTCTACATAATTTTTGAGGCTATGGTATTTGTTCTTGACATTTCACTAGTGTTTTACAGTGTCACATCCTGGTTTTCTACATAATTTTTGAGGCTATGGTATTTGTTCTTGACATTTCACTAGTGTTTTACAGTGTCACATCCTGGTTTTCTACATAATTTTTGAGGCTATGGTATTTGTTCTTGACATTTCACTAGTGTTTTACAGTGTCACATCCTGGTTTTCTACATAATCTTTGAGGCTATGGTATTTGTTCTTGACATTTCACTAGTGTTTTACAGTGTCACATCCTGGTTTTCTACATAATTTTTGAGGCTATGGTATTTGTTCTTGACATTTCACTAGTGTTTTACAGTGTCACATCCTGGTTTTCTACATAATCTTTGAGGCTATGGTATTTGTTCTTGACATTTCACTAGTGTTTTACAGTGTCACATCCTGGTTTTCTACATAATTTTTGAGGCTATGGTATTTGTTCTTGACATTTCACTAGTGTTTTACAGTGTCACATCCTGGTTTTCTACATAATTTTTGAGGCTATGGTATTTGTTCTTGACATTTCACTAGTGTTTTACAGTGTCACATCCTGGTTTTCTACATAATTTTTGAGGCTATGGTATTTGTTCTTGACATTTCACTAGTGTTTTACAGTGTCACATCATGGTTTTCTACATAATCTTTGAGGCTATGGTATTTGTTCTTGACATTTCACTAGTGTTTTACAGTGTCACATCCTGGTTTTCTACATAATTTTTGAGGCTATGGTATTTGTTCTTGACATTTCACTAGTGTTTTACAGTGTCACATCCTGGTTTTCTACATAATTTTTGAGGCTATGGTATTTGTTCTTGACATTTCACTAGTGTTTTACAGTGTCACATCCTGGTTTTCTACATAATTTTTGAGGCTATGGTATTTGTTCTTGACATTTCACTAGTGTTTTACAGTGTCACATCCTGGTTTTCTACATCATTTTTGAGGCTATGGTATTTGTTCTTGACATTTCACTAGTGTTTTACAGTGTCACATCCTGGTTTTCTACATCATTTTTGAGGCTATGGTATTTGTTCTTGACATTTCACTAGTGTTTTACAGTGTCACATCCTGGTTTTCTACATAATTTTTGAGGCTATGGTATTTGTTCTTGACATTTCACTAGTGTTTTACAGTGTCACATCCTGGTTTTCTACATAATTTTTGAGGCTATGGTATTTGTTCTTGACATTTCACTAGTGTTTTACAGTGTCACATCCTGGTTTTCTACATAATTTTTGAGGCTATGGTATTTGTTCTTGACATTTCACTAGTGTTTTACAGTGTCACATCCTGGTTTTCTACATAATTTTTGAGGCTATGGTATTTGTTCTTGACATTTCACTAGTGTTTTACAGTGTCACATCCTGGTTTTCTACATAATTTTTGAGGCTATGGTATTTGTTCTTGACATTTCACTAGTGTTTTACAGTGTCACATCCTGGTTTTCTACATAATTTTTGAGGCTATGGTATTTGTTCTTGACATTTCACTAGTGTTTTACAGTGTCACATCCTGGTTTTCTACATAATTTTTGAGGCTATGGTATTTGTTCTTGACATTTCACTAGTGTTTTACAGTGTCACATCCTGGTTTTCTACATAATTTTTGAGGCTATGGTATTTGTTCTTGACATTTCACTAGTGTTTTACAGTGTCACATCCTGGTTTTCTACATAATTTTTGAGGCTATGGTATTTGTTCTTGACATTTCACTAGTGTTTTACAGTGTCACATCCTGGTTTTCTACATAATTTTTGAGGCTATGGTATTTGTTCTTGACATTTCACTAGTGTTTTACAGTGTCACATCCTGGTTTTCTACATAATTTTTGAGGCTATGGTATTTGTTCTTGACATTTCACTAGTGTTTTACAGTGTCACATCCTGGTTTTCTACATAATTTTTGAGGCTATGGTATTTGTTCTTGACATTTCACTAGTGTTTTACAGTGTCACATCCTGGTTTTCTACATAATTTTTGAGGCTATGGTATTTGTTCTTGACATTTCACTAGTGTTTTACAGTGTCACATCCTGGTTTTCTACATAATCTTTGAAGCTATGGTATTTGTTCTTGACATTTCACTAGTGTTTTACAGTGTCACATCCTGGTTTTCTACATAATCTTTGAAGCTATGGTATTTGTTCTTGACATTTCACTAGTGTTTTACAGTGTCACATCCTGGTTTTCTACATAATTTTTGAGGCTATGGTATTTGTTCTTGACATTTCACTAGTGTTTTACAGTGTCACATCCTGGTTTTCTACATAATTTTTGAGGCTATGGTATTTGTTCTTGACATTTCACTAGTGTTTTACAGTGTCACATCCTGGTTTTCTACATAATTTTTGAGGCTATGGTATTTGTTCTTGACATTTCACTAGTGTTTTACAGTGTCACATCCTGGTTTTCTACATAATTTTTGAGGCTATGGTATTTGTTCTTGACATTTCACTAGTGTTTTACAGTGTCACATCCTGGTTTTCTACATAATTTTTGAGGCTATGGTATTTGTTCTTGACATTTCACTAGTGTTTTACAGTGTCACATCCTGGTTTTCTACATAATTTTTGAGGCTATGGTATTTGTTCTTGACATTTCACTAGTGTTTTACAGTGTCACATCCTGGTTTTCTACATAATTTTTGAGGCTATGGTATTTGTTCTTGACATTTCACTAGTGTTTTACAGTGTCACATCCTGGTTTTCTACATAATTTTTGAGGCTATGGTATTTGTTCTTGACATTTCACTAGTGTTTTACAGTGTCACATCCTGGTTTTCTACATAATCTTTGAAGCTATGGTATTTGTTCTTGACATTTCACTAGTGTTTTACAGTGTCACATCCTGGTTTTCTACATAATTTTTGAGGCTATGGTATTTGTTCTTGACATTTCACTAGTGTTTTACAGTGTCACATCCTGGTTTTCTACATAATTTTTGAGGCTATGGTATTTGTTCTTGACATTTCACTAGTGTTTTACAGTGTCACATCCTGGTTTTCTACATAATTTTTGAGGCTATGGTATTTGTTCTTGACATTTCACTAGTGTTTTACAGTGTCACATCCTGGTTTTCTACATAATTTTTGAGGATATGGTATTTGTTCTTGACATTTCACTAGTGTTTTACAGTGTCACATCCTGGTTTTCTACATAATTTTTGAGGCTATGGTATTTGTTCTTGACATTTCACTAGTGTTTTACAGTGTCACATCCTGGTTTTCTACATAATTTTTGAGGCTATGGTATTTGTTCTTGACATTTCACTAGTGTTTTACAGTGTCACATCCTGGTTTTCTACATAATCTTTGAAGCTATGGTATTTGTTCTTGACATTTCACTAGTGTTTTACAGTGTCACATCCTGGTTTTCTACATAATTTTTGAGGCTATGGTATTTGTTCTTGACATTTCACTAGTGTTTTACAGTGTCACATCCTGGTTTTCTACATAATTTTTGAGGCTATGGTATTTGTTCTTGACATTTCACTAGTGTTTTACAGTGTCACATCCTGGTTTTCTACATAATTTTTGAGGCTATGGTATTTGTTCTTGACATTTCACTAGTGTTTTACAGTGTCACATCCTGGTTTTCTACATAATCTTTGAAGCTATGGTATTTGTTCTTGACATTTCACTAGTGTTTTACAGTGTCACATCCTGGTTTTCTACATAATTTTTGAGGATATGGTATTTGTTCTTGACATTTCACTAGTGTTTTACAGTGTCACATCCTGGTTTTCTACATAATTTTTGAGGCTATGGTATTTGTTATTGACATTTCACTAGTGTTTTACAGTGTCACATCCTGGTTTTCTACATAATTTTTGAGGCTATGGTATTTGTTCTTGACATTTCACTAGTGTTTTACAGTGTCACATCCTGGTTTTCTACATAATCTTTGAAGCTATGGTATTTGTTCTTGACATTTCACTAGTGTTTTACAGTGTCACATCCTGGTTTTCTACATAATTTTTGAGGCTATGGTATTTGTTCTTGACATTTCACTAGTGTTTTACAGTGTCACATCCTGGTTTTCTACATAATTTTTGAGGCTATGGTATTTGTTCTTGACATTTCACTAGTGTTTTACAGTGTCACATCCTGGTTTTCTACATAATTTTTGAGGCTATGGTATTTGTTCTTGACATTTCACTAGTGTTTTACAGTGTCACATCCTGGTTTTCTACATAATCTTTGAGGATATGGTATTTGTTCTTGACTTTTCACTAGTGTTTTACAGTGTCACATCCTGGTTTTCTACATAATCTTTTAAGCTATGGTATTTGTTCTTGACATTTCACTAGTGTTTTACAGTGTCACATCCTGGTTTTCTACATAATTTTTGAGGATATGGTATTTGTTCTTGACATTTCACTAGTGTTTTACAGTGTCACATCCTGGTTTTCTACATAATTTTTGAGGCTATGGTATTTGTTCTTGACATTTCACTAGTGTTTTACAGTGTCACATCCTGGTTTTCTACATAATTTTTGAGGCTATGGTATTTGTTCTTGATATTTCACTAGTGTTTTACAGTGTCACATCCTGGTTTTCTACATAATCTCTGAAGCTATGGTATTTGTACTTGACATTTCACTAGTGTTTTACAGTGTCACATCCTGGTTTTCTACATAATTTTTGAGGCTATGGTATTTGTTCTTGACATTTCACTAGTGTTTTACAGTGTCACATCCTGGTTTTCTACATAATTTTTGAGGCTATGGTATTTGTTCTTGACATTTCACTAGTGTTTTACAGTGTCACATCCTGGTTTTCTACATAATTTTTGAGGATATGGTATTTGTTCTTGACATTTCACTAGTGTTTTACAGTGTCACATCCTGGTTTTCTACATAATTTTTGAGGCTATGGTATTTGTTCTTGACATTTCACTAGTGTTTTACAGTGTCACATCCTGGTTTTCTACATAATTTTTGAGGATATGGTATTTGTTCTTGACATTTCACTAGTGTTTTACAGTGTCACATCCTGGTTTTCTACATAATTTTTGAGGATATGGTATTTGTTCTTGACATTTCACTAGTGTTTTACAGTGTCACATCCTGGTTTTCTACATAATTTTTGAGGATATGGTATTTGTTCTTGACATTTCACTAGTGTTTTACAGTGTCACATCCTGGTTTTCTACATAATTTTTGAGGCTATGGTATTTGTTCTTGACATTTCACTAGTGTTTTACAGTGTCACATCCTGGTTTTCTACATAATCTTTGAAGCTATGGTATTTGTTCTTGACATTTCACTAGTGTTTTACAGTGTCACATCCTGGTTTTCTACATAATTTTTGAGGATATGGTATTTGTTCTTGACATTTCACTAGTGTTTTACAGTGTCACATCCTGGTTTTCTACATAATTTTTGAGGCTATGGTATTTGTTATTGACATTTCACTAGTGTTTTACAGTGTCACATCCTGGTTTTCTACATAATTTTTGAGGCTATGGTATTTGTTCTTGACATTTCACTAGTGTTTTACAGTGTCACATCCTGGTTTTCTACATAATCTTTGAAGCTATGGTATTTGTTCTTGACATTTCACTAGTGTTTTACAGTGTCACATCCTGGTTTTCTACATAATTTTTGAGGCTATGGTATTTGTTCTTGACATTTCACTAGTGTTTTACAGTGTCACATCCTGGTTTTCTACATAATTTTTGAGGCTATGGTATTTGTTCTTGACATTTCACTAGTGTTTTACAGTGTCACATCCTGGTTTTCTACATAATTTTTGAGGCTATGGTATTTGTTCTTGACATTTCACTAGTGTTTTACAGTGTCACATCCTGGTTTTCTACATAATCTTTGAGGATATGGTATTTGTTCTTGACTTTTCACTAGTGTTTTACAGTGTCACATCCTGGTTTTCTACATAATCTTTTAAGCTATGGTATTTGTTCTTGACATTTCACTAGTGTTTTACAGTGTCACATCCTGGTTTTCTACATAATTTTTGAGGATATGGTATTTGTTCTTGACATTTCACTAGTGTTTTACAGTGTCACATCCTGGTTTTCTACATAATTTTTGAGGCTATGGTATTTGTTCTTGACATTTCACTAGTGTTTTACAGTGTCACATCCTGGTTTTCTACATAATTTTTGAGGCTATGGTATTTGTTCTTGATATTTCACTAGTGTTTTACAGTGTCACATCCTGGTTTTCTACATAATCTCTGAAGCTATGGTATTTGTACTTGACATTTCACTAGTGTTTTACAGTGTCACATCCTGGTTTTCTACATAATTTTTGAGGCTATGGTATTTGTTCTTGACATTTCACTAGTGTTTTACAGTGTCACATCCTGGTTTTCTACATAATTTTTGAGGCTATGGTATTTGTTCTTGACATTTCACTAGTGTTTTACAGTGTCACATCCTGGTTTTCTACATAATCTTTGAAGCTATGGTATTTGTTCTTGACATTTCACTAGTGTTTTACAGTGTCACATCCTGGTTTTCTACATAATCTTTGAAGCTATGGTATTTGTTCTTGACATTTCACTAGTGTTTTACAGTGTCACATCCTGGTTTTCTACATAATTTTTGAGGATATGGTATTTGTTCTTGACATTTCACTAGTGTTTTACAGTGTCACATCCTGGTTTTCTACATAATTTTTGAGGCTATGGTATTTGTTCTTGACATTTCACTAGTGTTTTACAGTGTCACATCCTGGTTTTCTACATAATTTTTGAGGCTATGGTATTTGTTCTTGACATTTCACTAGTGTTTTACAGTGTCACATCCTGGTTTTCTACATAATCTTTGAAGCTATGGTATTTGTTCTTGACATTTCACTAGTGTTTTACAGTGTCACATCCTGGTTTTCTACATAATCTTTGAAGCTATGGTATTTGTTCTTGACATTTCACTAGTGTTTTACAGTGTCACATCCTGGTTTTCTACATAATTTTTGAGGATATGGTATTTGTTCTTGACATTTCACTAGTGTTTTACAGTGTCACATCCTGGTTTTCTACATAATTTTTGAGGCTATGGTATTTGTTCTTGACATTTCACTAGTGTTTTACAGTGTCACATCCTGGTTTTCTACATAATTTTTGAGGCTATGGTATTTGTTCTTGACATTTCACTAGTGTTTTACAGTGTCACATCCTGGTTTTCTACATAATCTTTGAAGCTATGGTATTTGTTCTTGACATTTCACTAGTGTTTTACAGTGTCACATCCTGGTTTTCTACATAATCTTTGAAGCTATGGTATTTGTTCTTGACATTTCACTAGTGTTTTACAGTGTCACATCCTGGTTTTCTACATAATTTTTGAGGCTATGGTATTTGTTCTTGACATTTCACTAGTGTTTTACAGTGTCACATCCTGGTTTTCTACATAATTTTTGAGGCTATGGTATTTGTTCTTGACATTTCACTAGTGTTTTACAGTGTCACATCCTGGTTTTCTACATAATTTTTGAGGCTATGGTATTTGTTCTTGACATTTCACTAGTGTTTTACAGTGTCACATCCTGGTTTTCTACATAATCTTTGAAGCTATGGTATTTGTTCTTGACATTTCACTAGTGTTTTACAGTGTCACATCCTGGTTTTCTACATAATCTTTGAAGCTATGGTATTTGTTCTTGACATTTCACTAGTGTTTTACAGTGTCACATCCTGGTTTTCTACATAATTTTTGAGGATATGGTATTTGTTCTTGACATTTCACTAGTGTTTTACAGTGTCACATCCTGGTTTTCTACATAATTTTTGAGGCTATGGTATTTGTTCTTGACATTTCACTAGTGTTTTACAGTGTCACATCCTGGTTTTCTACATAATTTTTGAGGGTATGGTATTTGTTCTTGACATTTCACTAGTGTTTTACAGTGTCACATCCTGGTTTTCTACATAATCTTTGAAGCTATGGTATTTGTTCTTGACATTTCACTGGTGTTTTACAGTGTCACATCCTGGTTTTCTACATAATCTTTGAAGCTATGGTATTTGTTCTTGACATTTCACTAGTGTTTTACAGTGTCACATCCTGGTTTTCTACATAATTTTTGAGGATATGGTATTTGTTCTTGACATTTCACTAGTGTTTTACAGTGTCACATCCTGGTTTTCTACATAATTTTTGAGGCTATGGTATTTGTTCTTGACATTTCACTAGTGTTTTACAGTGTCACATCCTGGTTTTCTACATAATTTTTGAGGCTATGGTATTTGTTCTTGACATTTCACTAGTGTTTTACAGTGTCACATCCTGGTTTTCTACATAATTTTTGAGGCTATGGTATTTGTTCTTGACATTTCACTAGTGTTTTACAGTGTCACATCCTGGTTTTCTACATAATTTTTGAGGCTATGGTATTTGTTCTTGACATTTCACTAGTGTTTTACAGTGTCACATCCTGGTTTTCTACATAATTTTTGAGGCTATGGTATTTGTTCTTGACATTTCACTAGTGTTTTACAGTGTCACATCCTGGTTTTCTACATAATCTTTGAAGCTATGGTATTTGTTCTTGACATTTCACTAGTGTTTTACAGTGTCACATCCTGGTTTTCTACATAATCTTTGAAGCTATGGTATTTGTTCTTGACATTTCACTAGTGTTTTACAGGGTCACATCCTGGTTTTCTACATAATGTTTGAGGCTATGGTATTTGTTCTTGACATTTCACTAGTGTTTTACAGTGTCACATCCTGGTTTTCTACATAATTTTTGAGGCTATGGTATTTGTTCTTGACATTTCACTAGTGTTTTACAGTGTCACATCCTGGTTTTCTACATAATTTTTGAGGCTATGGTATTTGTTCTTGACATTTCACTAGTGTTTTACAGTGTCACATCCTGGTTTTCTACATAATTTTTGAGGCTATGGTATTTGTTCTTGACATTTCACTAGTGTTTTACAGTGTCACATCCTGGTTTTCTACATAATCTTTGAAGCTATGGTATTTGTTCTTGACATTTCACTAGTGTTTTACAGTGTCACATCCTGGTTTTCTACATAATCTTTGAAGCTATGGTATTTGTTCTTGACATTTCACTAGTGTTTTACAGTGTCACATCCTGGTTTTCTACATAATTTTTGAGGATATGGTATTTGTTCTTGACATTTCACTAGTGTTTTACAGTGTCACATCCTGGTTTTCTACATAATTTTTGAGGCTATGGTATTTGTTCTTGACATTTCACTAGTGTTTTACAGTGTCACATCCTGGTTTTCTACATAATTTTTGAGGCTATGGTATTTGTTCTTGACATTTCACTAGTGTTTTACAGTGTCACATCCTGGTTTTCTACATAATTTTTGAGGCTATGGTATTTGTTCTTGACATTTCACTAGTGTTTTACAGTGTCACATCCTGGTTTTCTACATAATTTTTGAGGCTATGGTATTTGTTCTTGACATTTCACTAGTGTTTTACAGTGTCACATCCTGGTTTTCTACATAATTTTTGAGGCTATGGTATTTGTTCTTGACATTTCACTAGTGTTTTACAGTGTCACATCCTGGTTTTCTACATAATCTTTGAAGCTATGGTATTTGTTCTTGACATTTCACTAGTGTTTTACAGTGTCACATCCTGGTTTTCTACATAATCTTTGAAGCTATGGTATTTGTTCTTGACATTTCACTAGTGTTTTACAGTGTCACATCCTGGTTTTCTACATAATTTTTGAGGATATGGTATTTGTTCTTGACATTTCACTAGTGTTTTACAGTGTCACATCCTGGTTTTCTACATAATTTTTGAGGCTATGGTATTTGTTCTTGACATTTCACTAGTGTTTTACAGTGTCACATCCTGGTTTTCTACATAATTTTTGAGGCTATGGTATTTGTTCTTGACATTTCACTAGTGTTTTACAGTGTCACATCCTGGTTTTCTACATAATCTTTGAAGCTATGGTATTTGTTCTTGACATTTCACTAGTGTTTTACAGTGTCACATCCTGGTTTTCTACATAATTTTTGAGGCTATGGTATTTGTTCTTGACATTTCACTAGTGTTTTACAGTGTCACATCCTGGTTTTCTACATAATTTTTGAGGCTATGGTATTTGTTCTTGACATTTCACTAGTGTTTTACAGTGTCACATCCTCGTTTTCTACATAATTTTTGAGGCTATGGTATTTGTTCTTGACATTTCACTAGTGTTTTACAGTGTCACATCCTGGTTTTCTACATAATTTTTGAGGATATGGTATTTGTTCTTGACAGTTCACTAGTGTTTTACAGTGTCACATCCTGGTTTTCTACATAATTTTTGAGGCTATGGTATTTGTTCTTGACATTTCACTAGTATTTTACAGTGTCACATCCTGGTTTTCTACATAATTTTTGAGGCTATGGTATTTGTTCTTGACATTTCACTAGTGTTTTACAGTGTCACATCCTGGTTTTCTACATAATCTTTGAAGCTTTGGTATTTGTTCTTGACATTGCACTAGTGTTTTACAGTGTCACATCCTGGTTTTCTACATAATTTTTGAGGCTATGGTATTTGTTCTTGACATTTCACTAGTGTTTTACAGTGTCACATCCTGGTTTTCTACATAATTTTTGAGGCTATGGTATTTGTTCTTGACATTTCACTAGTGTTTTACAGTGTCACATCCTGGTTTTCTACATAATTTTTGAGGCTATGGTATTTGTTCTTGACATTTCACTAGTGTTTTACAGTGTCACATCCTGGTTTTCTACATAATCTTTGAAGCTATGGTATTTGTTCTTGACATTTCACTAGTGTTTTACAGTGTCACATCCTGGTTTTCTACATAATTTTTGAGGCTATGGTATTTGTTCTTGACATTTCACTAGTGTTTTACAGTGTCACATCCTGGTTTTCTACATAATTTTTGAGGCTATGGTATTTGTTCTTGACATTTCACTAGTGTTTTACAGTGTCACATCCTGGTTTTCTACATAATCTTTGAAGCTATGGTATTTGTTCTTGACATTTCACTAGTGTTTTACAGTGTCACATCCTGGTTTTCTACATAATCTTTGAAGCTATGGTATTTGTTCTTGACATTTCACTAGTGTTTTACAGTGTCACATCCTGGTTTTCTACATAATTTTTGAGGCTATGGTATTTGTTCTTGACATTTCACTAGTGTTTTACAGTGTCACATCCTGGTTTTCTACATAATTTTTGAGGCTATGGTATTTGTTCTTGACATTTCACTAGTGTTTTACAGTGTCACATCCTGGTTTTCTACATAATTTTTGAGGCTATGGTATTTGTTCTTGACATTTCACTAGTGTTTTACAGTGTCACATCCTGGTTTTCTACATAATCTTTGAAGCTATGGTATTTGTTCTTGACATTTCACTAGTGTTTTACAGTGTCACATCCTGGTTTTCTACATAATCTTTGAAGCTATGGTATTTGTTCTTGACATTTCACTAGTGTTTTACAGTGTCACATCCTGGTTTTCTACATAATTTTTGAGGATATGGTATTTGTTCTTGACATTTCACTAGTGTTTTACAGTGTCACATCCTGGTTTTCTACATAATTTTTGAGGCTATGGTATTTGTTCTTGACATTTCACTAGTGTTTTACAGTGTCACATCCTGGTTTTCTACATAATTTTTGAGGCTATGGTATTTGTTCTTGACATTTCACTAGTGTTTTACAGTGTCACATCCTGGTTTTCTACATAATTTTTGAGGCTATGGTATTTGTTCTTGACATTTCACTAGTGTTTTACAGTGTCACATCCTGGTTTTCTACATAATTTTTGAGGCTATGGTATTTGTTCTTGACATTTCACTAGTGTTTTACAGTGTCACATCCTGGTTTTCTACATAATTTTTGAGGCTATGGTATTTGTTCTTGACATTTCACTAGTGTTTTACAGTGTCACATCCTGGTTTTCTACATAATCTTTGAAGCTATGGTATTTGTTCTTGACATTTCACTAGTGTTTTACAGTGTCACATCCTGGTTTTCTACATAATCTTTGAAGCTATGGTATTTGTTCTTGACATTTCACTAGTGTTTTACAGTGTCACATCCTGGTTTTCTACATAATCTTTGAAGCTATGGTATTTGTTCTTGACATTTCACTAGTGTTTTACAGTGTCACATCCTGGTTTTCTACATAATTTTTGAGGCTATGGTATTTGTTCTTGACATTTCACTAGTGTTTTACAGTGTCACATCCTGGTTTTCTACATAATTTTTGAGGCTATGGTATTTGTTCTTGACATTTCACTAGTGTTTTACAGTGTCACATCCTGGTTTTCTACATAATTTTTGAGGCTATGGTATTTGTTCTTGACATTTCACTAGTGTTTTACAGTGTCACATCCTGGTTTTCTACATAATTTTTGAGGATATGGTATTTGTTCTTGACAGTTCACTAGTGTTTTACAGTGTCACATCCTGGTTTTCTACATAATTTTTGAGGCTATGGTATTTGTTCTTGACATTTCACTAGTGTTTTACAGTGTCACATCCTGGTTTTCTACATAATTTTTGAGGCTATGGTATTTGTTCTTGACATTTCACTAGTGTTTTACAGTGTCACATCCTGGTTTTCTACATAATCTTTGAAGCTTTGGTATTTGTTCTTGACATTTCACTAGTGTTTTACAGTGTCACATCCTGGTTTTCTACATAATTTTTGAGGCTATGGTATTTGTTCTTGACATTTCACTAGTGTTTTACAGTGTCACATCCTGGTTTTCTACATAATTTTTGAGGCTATGGTATTTGTTCTTGACATTTCACTAGTGTTTTACAGTGTCACATCCTGGTTTTCTACATAATTTTTGAGGCTATGGTATTTGTTCTTGACATTTCACTAGTGTTTTACAGTGTCACATCCTGGTTTTCTACATAATCTTTGAAGCTATGGTATTTGTTCTTGACATTTCACTAGTGTTTTACAGTGTCACATCCTGGTTTTCTACATAATTTTTGAGGCTATGGTATTTGTTCTTGACATTTCACTAGTGTTTTACAGTGTCACATCCTGGTTTTCTACATAATTTTTGAGGCTATGGTATTTGTTCTTGACATTTCACTAGTGTTTTACAGTGTCACATCCTGGTTTTCTACATAATTTTTGAGGATATGGTATTTGTTCTTGACATTTCACTAGTGTTTTACAGTGTCACATCCTGGTTTTCTACATAATTTTTGAGGCTATGGTATTTGTTCTTGACATTTCACTAGTGTTTTACAGTGTCACATCCTGGTTTTCTACATAATTTTTGAGGCTATGGTATTTGTTCTTGACATTTCACTAGTGTTTTACAGTGTCACATCCTGGTTTTCTACATAATCTTTGAAGCTATGGTATTTGTTCTTGACATTGCACTAGTGTTTTACAGTGTCACATCCTGGTTTTCTACATAATTTTTGAGGCTATGGTATTTGTTCTTGACATTTCACTAGTGTTTTACAGTGTCACATCCTGGTTTTCTACATAATTTTTGAGGCTATGGTATTTGTTCTTGACATTTCACTAGTGTTTTACAGTGTCACATCCTGGTTTTCTACATAATTTTTGAGGCTATGGTATTTGTTCTTGACATTTCACTAGTGTTTTACAGTGTCACATCCTGGTTTTCTACATAATCTTTGAAGCTATGGTATTTGTTCTTGACATTTCACTAGTGTTTTACAGTGTCACATCCTGGTTTTCTACATAATTTTTGAGGCTATGGTATTTGTTCTTGACATTTCACTAGTGTTTTACAGTGTCACATCCTGGTTTTCTACATAATTTTTGAGGCTATGGTATTTGTTCTTGACATTTCACTAGTGTTTTACAGTGTCACATCCTGGTTTTCTACATAATTTTTGAGGCTATGGTATTTGTTCTTGACATTTCACTAGTGTTTTACAGTGTCACATCCTGGTTTTCTACATAATTTTTGAGGCTATGGTATTTGTTCTTGACATTTCACTAGTGTTTTACAGTGTCACATCCTGGTTTTCTACATAATTTTTGAGGCTATGGTATTTGTTCTTGACATTTCACTAGTGTTTTACAGTGTCACATCCTGGTTTTCTACATAATTTTTGAGGCTATGGTATTTGTTCTTGACATTTCACTAGTGTTTTACAGTGTCACATCCTGGTTTTCTACATAATTTTTGAGGCTATGGTATTTGTTCTTGACATTTCACTAGTGTTTTACAGTGTCACATCCTGGTTTTCTACATAATCTTTGAAGCTATGGTATTTGTTCTTGACATTTCACTAGTGTTTTACAGTGTCACATCCTGGTTTTCTACATAATTTTTGAGGCTATGGTATTTGTTCTTGACATTTCACTAGTGTTTTACAGTGTCACATCCTGGTTTTCTACATAATTTTTGAGGCTATGGTATTTGTTCTTGACATTTCACTAGTGTTTTACAGTGTCACATCCTGGTTTTCTACATAATTTTTGAGGCTATGGTATTTGTTCTTGACATTTCACTAGTGTTTTACAGTGTCACATCCTGGTTTTCTACATAATTTTTGAGGCTATGGTATTTGTTCTTGACATTTCACTAGTGTTTTACAGTGTCACATCCTGGTTTTCTACATAATTTTTGAGGCTATGGTATTTGTTCTTGACATTTCACTAGTGTTTTACAGTGTCACATCCTGGTTTTCTACATAATCTTTGAAGCTATGGTATTTGTTCTTGACATTTCACTAGTGTTTTACAGTGTCACATCCTGGTTTTCTACATAATTTTTGAGGCTATGGTATTTGTTCTTGACATTTCACTAGTGTTTTACAGTGTCACATCCTGGTTTTCTACATAATTTTTGAAGCTATGGTATTTGTTCTTGACATTTCACTAGTGTTTTACAGTGTCACATCCTGGTTTTCTACATAATCTTTGAGGCTATGGTATTTGTTCTTGACATTTCACTAGTGTTTTACAGTGTCACATCCTGGTTTTCTACATAATTTTTGAGGCTATGGTATGTGTTCTTGACATTTCACTAGTGTTTTACAGTGTCACATCCTGGTTTTCTACATAATTTTTGAGGCTATGGTATTTGTTCTTGACATTTCACTAGTGTTTTACAGTGTCACATCCTGGTTTTCTACATAATTTTTGAGGCTATGGTATTTGTTCTTGACATTTCACTAGTGTTTTACAGTGTCACATCCTGGTTTTCTACATAATTTTTGAGGCTATGGTATTTGTTCTTGACATTTCACTAGTGTTTTACAGTGTCACATCCTGGTTTTCTACATAATCTTTGAGGCTATGGTATTTGTTCTTGACATTTCACTAGTGTTTTACAGTGTCACATCCTGGTTTTCTACATAATTTTTGAGGCTATGGTATTTGTTCTTGACATTTCACTAGTGTTTTACAGTGTCACATCCTGGTTTTCTACATAATTTTTGAGGCTATGGTATTTGTTCTTGACATTTCACTAGTGTTTTACAGTGTCACATCCTGGTTTTCTACATAATTTTTGAGGCTATGGTATTTGTTCTTGACATTTCACTAGTGTTTTACAGTGTCACATCCTGGTTTTCTACATAATTTTTGAGGCTATGGTATTTGTTCTTGACATTTCACTAGTGTTTTACAGTGTCACATCCTGGTTTTCTACATAATTTTTGAGGCTATGGTATTTGTTCTTGACATTTCACTAGTGTTTTACAGTGTCACATCCTGGTTTTCTACATAATTTTTGAGGCTATGGTATTTGTTCTTGACATTTCACTAGTGTTTTACAGTGTCACATCCTGGTTTTCTACATAATCTTTGAAGCTATGGTATTTGTTCTTGACATTTCACTAGTGTTTTACAGTGTCACATCCTGGTTTTCTACATAATCTTTGAAGCTATGGTATTTGTTCTTGACATTTCACTAGTGTTTTACAGTGTCACATCCTGGTTTTCTACATAATCTTTGAAGCTATGGTATTTGTTCTTGACATTTCACTAGTGTTTTACAGTGTCACATCCTGGTTTTCTACATAATCTTTGAAGCTATGGTATTTGTTCTTGACATTTCACTAGTGTTTTACAGTGTCACATCCTGGTTTTCTACATAATTTTTGAAGCTATGGTATTTGTTCTTGACATTTCACTAGTGTTTTACAGTGTCACATCCTGGTTTTCTACATAATCTTTGAAGCTATGGTATTTGTTCTTGACATTTCACTAGTGTTTTACAGTGTCACATCCTGGTTTTCTACATAATCTTTGAAGCTATGGTATTTGTTCTTGACATTTCACTAGTGTTTTACAGTGTCACATCCTGGTTTTCTACATAATCTTTGAAGCTATGGTATTTGTTCTTGACATTTCACTAGTGTTTTACAGTGTCACATCCTGGTTTTCTACATAATTTTTGAAGCTATGGTATTTGTTCTTGACATTTCACTAGTGTTTTACAGTGTCACATCCTGGTTTTCTACATAATCTTTGAAGCTATGGTATTTGTTCTTGACATTTCACTAGTGTTTTACAGTGTCACATCCTGGTTTTCTACATAATCTTTGAAGCTATGGTATTTGTTCTTCACATTTCACTAGTGTTTTACAGTGTCACATCCTGGTTTTCTACATAATCTTTGAAGCTATGGTATTTGTTCTTGACATTTCACTAGTGTTTTACAGTGTCACATCCTGGTTTTCTACATAATATTTGAAGCTATGGTATTTGTTCTGTACATTTCACTAGTGTTTTACAGTGTCACATCCTGGTTTTCTACATAATCTCTGAAGCTATGGTATTTGTTCTTGACATTTCACTAGTGTTTTACAGTGTCACATCCTGGTTTTCTACATAATCTTTGAAGCTATGGTATTTGTTCTTGACATTTCACTAGTGTTTTACAGTGTCACATCCTGGTTTTCTACATAATCTTTGAAGCTATGGTATTTGTTCTTGACATTTCACTAGTGTTTTACAGTGTCACATCCTGGTTTTCTACATAATCTTTGAAGCTATGGTATTTGTTCTTGACATTTCACTAGTGTTTTACAGTGTCACATCCTGGTTTTCTACATAATCTTTGAAGCTATGGTATTTGTTCTTGACATTTCACTAGTGTTTTACAGTGTCACATCCTGGTTTTCTACATAATTTTTGAAGCTATGGTATTTGTTCTTGACATTTCACTAGTGTTTTACAGTGTCACATCCTGGTTTTCTACATAATCTTTGAAGCTATGGTATTTGTTCTTGACATTTCACTAGTGTTTTACAGTGTCACATCCTGGTTTTCTACATAATTTTTGAAGCTATGGTATTTGTTCTTGACATTTCACTAGTGTTTTACAGTGTCACATCCTGGTTTTCTACATAATCTTTGAAGCTATGGTATTTGTTCTTGACATTTCACTAGTGTTTTACAGTGTCACATCCTGGTTTTCTACATAATCTTTGAAGCTATGGTATTTGTTCTTGACATTTCACTAGTGTTTTACAGTGTCACATCCTGGTTTTCTACATAATCTTTGAAGCTATGGTATTTGTTCTTGACATTTCACTAGTGTTTTACAGTGTCACATCCTGGTTTTCTACATAATTTTTGAAGCTATGGTATTTGTTCTTGACATTTCACTAGTGTTTTACAGTGTCACATCCTGGTTTTCTACATAATCTTTGAAGCTATGGTATTTGTTCTTGACATTTCACTAGTGTTTTACAGTGTCACATCCTGGTTTTCTACATAATCTTTGAAGCTATGGTATTTGTTCTTGACATTTCACTAGTGTTTTACAGTGTCACATCCTGGTTTTCTACATAATCTTTGAAGCTATGGTATTTGTTCTTGACATTTCACTAGTGTTTTACAGTGTCACATCCTGGTTTTCTACATAATATTTGAAGCTATGGTATTTGTTCTGTACATTTCACTAGTGTTTTACAGTGTCACATCCTGGTTTTCTACATAATCTCTGAAGCTATGGTATTTGTTCTTGACATTTCACTAGTGTTTTACAGTGTCACATCCTGGTTTTCTACATAATCTTTGAAGCTATGGTATTTGTTCTTGACATTTCACTAGTGTTTTACAGTGTCACATCCTGGTTTTCTACATAATCTTTGAAGCTATGTTATTTGTTCTTGACATTTCACTAGTGTTTTACAGTGTCACATCCTGGTTTTCTACATAATCTTTGAAGCTATGGTATTTGTTCTTGACATTTCACTAGTGTTTTACAGTGTCACATCCTGGTTTTCTACATAATCTTTGAAGCTATGGTATTTGTTCTTGACATTTCACTAGTGTTTTACAGTGTCACATCCTGGTTTTCTACATAATTTTTGAAGCTATGGTATTTGTTCTTGACATTTCACTAGTGTTTTACAGTGTCACATCCTGGTTTTCTACATAATCTTTGAAGCTATGGTATTTGTTCTTGACATTTCACTAGTGTTTTACAGTGTCACATCCTGGTTTTCTACATAATCTTTGAAGCTATGGTATTTGTTCTTGACATTTCACTAGTGTTTTACAGTGTCACATCCTGGTTTTCTACATAATCTTTGAAGCTATGGTATTTGTTCTTGACATTTCACTAGTGTTTTACAGTGTCACATCCTGGTTTTCTACATAATTTTTGAAGCTATGGTATTTGTTCTTGACATTTCACTAGTGTTTTACAGTGTCACATCCTGGTTTTCTACATAATCTTTGAAGCTATGGTATTTGTTCTTGACATTTCACTAGTGTTTTACAGTGTCACATCCTGGTTTTCTACATAATTTTTGAAGCTATGGTATTTGTTCTTGACATTTCACTAGTGTTTTACAGTGTCACATCCTGGTTTTCTACATAATCTTTGAAGCTATGGTATTTGTTCTTGACATTTCACTAGTGTTTTACAGTGTCACATCCTGGTTTTCTACATAATTTTTGAGGCTATGGTATTTGTTCTTTACATTTCACTAGTGTTTTACAGTGTCACATCCTGGTTTTCTACATAATTTTTGAGGCTATGGTATTTGTTCTTGACATTTCACTAGTGTTTTACAGTGTCACATCCTGGTTTTCTACATAATTTTTGAAGCTATGGTATTTGTTCTTGACATTTCACTAGTGTTTTACAGTGTCACATCCTGGTTTTCTACATAATTTTTGAAGCTATGGTATTTGTTCTTGACATTTCACTAGTGTTTTACAGTGTCACATCCTGGTTTTCTACATAATCTTTGAAGCTATGGTATTTGTTCTTGACATTTCACTAGTGTTTTACAGTGTCACATCCTGGTTTTCTACATAATTTTTGAGGCTATGGTATTTGTTCTTGACATTTCACTAGTGTTTTACAGTGTCACATCCTGGTTTTCTACATAATTTTTGAGGCTATGGTATTTGTTCTTGACATTTCACTAGTGTTGTACAGTGTCACATCCTGGTTTTCTACATAATCTTTGAAGCTATGGTATTTGTTCTTGACATTTCACTAGTGTTTTACAGTGTCACATCCTGGTTTTCTACATAATTTTTGAGGCTATGGTATTTGTTCTTGACATTTCACTAGTGTTTTACAGTGTCACATCCTGGTTTTCTACATAATTTTTGAGGCTATGGTATTTGTTCTTGACATTTCACTAGTGTTTTACAGTGTCACATCCTGGTTTTCTACATAATTTTTGAGGCTATGGTATTTGTTCTTGACATTTCACTAGTGTTTTACAGTGTCACATCCTGGTTTTCTACATAATCTTTGAGGCTATGGTATTTGTTCTTGACATTTCACTAGTGTTTTACAGTGTCACATCCTGGTTTTCTACATAATTTTTGAGGCTATGGTATTTGTTCTTGACATTTCACTAGTGTTTTACAGTGTCACATCCTGGTTTTCTACATAATTTTTGAGGCTATGGTATTTGTTCTTGACATTTCACTAGTGTTTTACAGTGTCACATCCTGGTTTTCTACATAATTTTTGAGGCTATGGTATTTGTTCTTGACATTTCACTAGTGTTTTACAGTGTCACATCCTGGTTTTCTACATAATTTTTGAGGCTATGGTATTTGTTCTTGACATTTCACTAGTGTTTTACAGTGTCACATCCTGGTTTTCTACATAATTTTTGAGGCTATGGTATTTGTTCTTGACATTTCACTAGTGTTTTACAGTGTCACATCCTGGTTTTCTACATAATCTTTGAAGCTATGGTATTTGTTCTTGACATTTCACTAGTGTTTTACAGTGTCACATCCTGGTTTTCTACATAATTTTTGAGGCTATGGTATTTGTTCTTGACATTTCACTAGTGTTTTACAGTGTCACATCCTGGTTTTCTACATAATTTTTGAGGCTATGGTATTTGTTCTTGACATTTCACTAGTGTTTTACAGTGTCACATCCTGGTTTTCTACATAATTTTTGAGGCTATGGTATTTGTTCTTGACATTTCACTAGTGTTTTACAGTGTCACATCCTGGTTTTCTACATAATTTTTGAGGCTATGGTATTTGTTCTTGACATTTCACTAGTGTTTTACAGTGTCACATCCTGGTTTTCTACATAATTTTTGAGGCTATGGTATTTGTTCTTGACATTTCACTAGTGTTTTACAGTGTCACATCCTGGTTTTCTACATAATCTTTGAAGCTATGGTATTTGTTCTTGACATTTCACTAGTGTTTTACAGTGTCACATCCTGGTTTTCTACATAATTTTTGAGGCTATGGTATTTGTTCTTGACATTTCACTAGTGTTTTACAGTGTCACATCCTGGTTTTCTACATAATTTTTGAAGCTATGGTATTTGTTCTTGACATTTCACTAGTGTTTTACAGTGTCACATCCTGGTTTTCTACATAATCTTTGAGGCTATGGTATTTGTTCTTGACATTTCACTAGTGTTTTACAGTGTCACATCCTGGTTTTCTACATAATTTTTGAGGCTATGGTATTTGTTCTTGACGTTTCACTAGTGTTTTACAGTGTCACATCCTGGTTTTCTACATAATTTTTGAGGCTATGGTATTTGTTCTTGACATTTCACTAGTGTTTTACAGTGTCACATCCTGGTTTTCTACATAATTTTTGAGGCTATGGTATTTGTTCTTGACATTTCACTAGTGTTTTACAGTGTCACATCCTGGTTTTCTACATAATCTTTGAGGCTATGGTATTTGTTCTTGACATTTCACTAGTGTTTTACAGTGTCACATCCTGGTTTTCTACATAATTTTTGAGGCTATGGTATTTGTTCTTGACATTTCACTAGTGTTTTACAGTGTCACATCCTGGTTTTCTACATAATTTTTGAGGCTATGGTATTTGTTCTTGACATTTCACTAGTGTTTTACAGTGTCACATCCTGGTTTTCTACATAATTTTTGAGGCTATGGTATTTGTTCTTGACATTTCACTAGTGTTTTACAGTGTCACATCCTGGTTTTCTACATAATCTTTGAGGCTATGGTATTTGTTCTTGACATTTCACTAGTGTTTTACAGTGTCACATCCTGGTTTTCTACATAATTTTTGAGGCTATGGTATTTGTTCTTGACATTTCACTAGTGTTTTACAGTGTCACATCCTGGTTTTCTACATAATTTTTGAGGCTATGGTATTTGTTCTTGACATTTCACTAGTGTTTTACAGTGTCACATCCTGGTTTTCTACATAATCTTTGAAGCTATGGTATTTGTTCTTGACATTTCACTAGTGTTTTACAGTGTCACATCCTGGTTTTCTACATAATCTTTGAAGTTATGGTATTTGTTCTTGACATTTCACTAGTGTTTTACAGTGTCACATCCTGGTTTTCTACATAATCTTTGAAGCTATGGTATTTGTTCTTGACATTTCACTAGTGTTTTACAGTGTCACATCCTGGTTTTCTACATAATCTTTGAAGCTATGGTATTTGTTCTTGACATTTCACTAGTGTTTTACAGTGTCACATCCTGGTTTTCTACATAATTTTTGAAGCTATGGTATTTGTTCTTGACATTTCACTAGTGTTTTACAGTGTCACATCCTGGTTTTCTACATAATCTTTGAAGCTATGGTATTTGTTCTTGACATTTCACTAGTGTTTTACAGTGTCACATCCTGGTTTTCTACATAATCTTTGAAGCTATGGTATTTGTTCTTGACATTTCACTAGTGTTTTACAGTGTCACATCCTGGTTTTCTACATAATCTTTGAAGCTATGGTATTTGTTCTTGACATTTCACTAGTGTTTTACAGTGTCACATCCTGGTTTTCTACATAATTTTTGAAGCTATGGTATTTGTTCTTGACATTTCACTAGTGTTTTACAGTGTCACATCCTTGTTTTCTACATAATCTTTGAAGCTATGGTATTTGTTCTTGACATTTCACTAGTGTTTTACAGTGTCACATCCTGGTTTTCTACATAATCTTTGAAGCTATGGTATTTGTTCTTGACATTTCACTAGTGTTTTACAGTGTCACATCCTGGTTTTCTACATAATCTTTGAAGCTATGGTATTTGTTCTTGACATTTCACTAGTGTTTTACAGTGTCACATCCTGGTTTTCTACATAATATTTGAAGCTATGGTATTTGTTCTTGACATTTCACTAGTGTTTTACAGTGTCACATCCTGGTTTTCTACATAATCTTTGAAGCTATGGTATTTGTTCTTGACATTTCACTAGTGTTTTACAGTGTCACATCCTGGTTTTCTACATAATCTTTGAAGCTATGGTATTTGTTCTTGACATTTCACTAGTGTTTTACAGTGTCACATCCTGGTTTTCTACATAATCTTTGAAGCTATGGTATTTGTTCTTGACATTTCACTAGTGTTTTACAGTGTCACATCCTGGTTTTCTACATAATCTTTGAAGCTATGGTATTTGTTCTTGACATTTCACTAGTGTTTTACAGTGTCACATCCTGGTTTTCTACATAATCTTTGAAGCTATGGTATTTGTTCTTGACATTTCACTAGTGTTTTACAGTGTCACATCCTGGTTTTCTACATAATTTTTGAAGCTATGGTATTTGTTCTTGACATTTCACTAGTGTTTTACAGTGTCACATCCTGGTTTTCTACATAATCTTTGAAGCTATGGTATTTGTTCTTGACATTTCACTAGTGTTTTACAGTGTCACATCCTGGTTTTCTACATAATCTTTGAAGCTATGGTATTTGTTCTTGACATTTCACTAGTGTTTTACAGTGTCACATCCTGGTTTTCTACATAATCTTTGAAGCTATGGTATTTGTTCTTGACATTTCACTAGTGTTTTACAGTGTCACATCCTGGTTTTCTACATAATTTTTTAAGCTATGGTATTTGTTCTTGACATTTCACTAGTGTTTTACAGTGTCACATCCTGGTTTTCTACATAATCTTTGAAGCTATGGTATTTGTTCTTGACATTTCACTAGTGTTTTACAGTGTCACATCCTGGTTTTCTACATAATCTTTGAAGCTATGGTATTTGTTCTTGACATTTCACTAGTGTTTTACAGTGTCACATCCTGGTTTTCTACATAATTTTTGAAGCTATGGTATTTGTTCTTGACATTTCACTAGTGTTTTACAGTGTCACATCCTGGTTTTCTACATAATCTTTAAAGCTATGGTATTTGTTCTTGACATTTCACTAGTGTTTTACAGTGTCACATCCTGGTTTTCTACATAATTTTTGAGGCTATGGTATTTGTTCTTGACATTTCACTAGTGTTTTACAGTGTCACATCCTGGTTTTCTACATAATTTTTGAGGCTATGGTATTTGTTCTTGACATTTCACTAGTGTTTTACAGTGTCACATCCTGGTTTTCTACATAATTTTTGAAGCTATGGTATTTGTTCTTGACATTTCACTAGTGTTTTACAGTGTCACATCCTGGTTTTCTACATAATTTTTGAAGCTATGGTATTTGTTCTTGACATTTCACTAGTGTTTTACAGTGTCACATCCTGTTTTTCTACATAATCTTTGAAGCTATGGTATTTGTTCTTGACATTTCACTAGTGTTTTACAGTGTCACATCCTGGTTTTCTACATAATTTTTGAGGCTATGGTATTTGTTCTTGACATTTCACTAGTGTTTTACAGTGTCACATCCTGGTTTTCTACATAATTTTTGAGGCTATGGTATTTGTTCTTGACATTTCACTAGTGTTTTACAGTGTCACATCCTGGTTTTCTACATAATCTTTGAAGCTATGGTATTTGTTCTTGACATTTCACTAGTGTTTTACAGTGTCACATCCTGGTTTTCTACATAATTTTTGAGGCTATGGTATTTGTTCTTGACATTTCACTAGTGTTTTACAGTGTCACATCCTGGTTTTCTACATAATTTTTGAGGCTATGGTATTTGTTCTTGACATTTCACTAGTGTTTTACAGTGTCACATCCTGGTTTTCTACATAATTTTTGAGGCTATGGTATTTGTTCTTGACATTTCACTAGTGTTTTACAGTGTCACATCCTGGTTTTCTACATAATCTTTGAGGCTATGGTATTTGTTCTTGACATTTCACTAGTGTTTTACAGTGTCACATCCTGGTTTTCTACATAATTTTTGAGGCTATGGTATTTGTTCTTGACATTTCACTAGTGTTTTACAGTGTCACATCCTGGTTTTCTACATAATCTTTGAAGCTATGGTATTTGTTCTTGACATTTCACTAGTGTTTTACAGTGTCACATCCTGGTTTTCTACATAATTTTTGAGGCTATGGTATTTGTTCTTGACATTTCACTAGTGTTTTACAGTGTCACATCCTGGTTTTCTACATAATTTTTGAGGCTATGGTATTTGTTCTTGACATTTCACTAGTGTTTTACAGTGTCACATCCTGGTTTTCTACATAATTTTTGAGGCTATGGTATTTGTTCTTGACATTTCACTAGTGTTTTACAGTGTCACATCCTGGTTTTCTACATAATTTTTGAGGCTATGGTATTTGTTCTTGACATTTCACTAGTGTTTTACAGTGTCACATCCTGGTTTTCTACATAATTTTTGAGGCTATGGTATTTGTTCTTGACATTTCACTAGTGTTTTACAGTGTCACATCCTGGTTTTCTACATAATTTTTGAGGCTATGGTATTTGTTCTTGACATTTCACTAGTGTTTTACAGTGTCACATCCTGGTTTTCTACATAATTTTTGAGGCTATGGTATTTGTTCTTGACATTTCACTAGTGTTTTACAGTGTCACATCCTGGTTTTCTACATAATTTTTGAGGCTATGGTATTTGTTCTTGACATTTCACTAGTGTTTTACAGTGTCACATCCTGGTTTTCTACATAATTTTTGAGGCTATGGTATTTGTTCTTGACATTTCACTAGTGTTTTACAGTGTCACATCCTGGTTTTCTACATAATTTTTGAGGCTATGGTATTTGTTCTTGACATTTCACTAGTGTTTTACAGTGTCACATCCTGGTTTTCTACATAATTTTTGAGGCTATGGTATTTGTTCTTGACATTTCACTAGTGTTTTACAGTGTCACATCCTGGTTTTCTACATAATCTTTGAGGCTATGGTATTTGTTCTTGACATTTCACTAGTGTTTTACAGTGTCACATCCTGGTTTTCTACATAATTTTTGAGGCTATGGTATTTGTTCTTGACATTTCACTAGTGTTTTACAGTGTCACATCCTGGTTTTCTACATAATTTTTGAGGCTATGGTATTTGTTCTTGACATTTCACTAGTGTTTTACAGTGTCACATCCTGGTTTTCTACATAATTTTTGAGGCTATGGTATTTGTTCTTGACATTTCACTAGTGTTTTACAGTGTCACATCCTGGTTTTCTACATAATTTTTGAGGCTATGGTATTTGTTCTTGACATTTCACTAGTGTTTTACAGTGTCACATCCTGGTTTTCTACATAATTTTTGAGGCTATGGTATTTGTTCTTGACATTTCACTAGTGTTTTACAGTGTCACATCCTGGTTTTCTACATGATTTTTGAGGCTATGGTATTTGTTCTTGACATTTCACTAGTGTTTTACAGTGTCACATCCTGATTTTCTACATAATCTTTGAAGCTATGGTATTTGTTCTTGACATTTCACTAGTGTTTTACAGTGTCACATCCTGGTTTTCTACATAATCTTTGAAGCTATGGTATTTGTTCTTGACATTTCACTAGTGTTTTACAGTGTCACATCCTGGTTTTCTACATAATTTTTGAGGCTATGGTATTTGTTCTTGACATTTCACTAGTGTTTTACAGTGTCACATCCTGGTTTTCTACATAATTTTTGAGGCTATGGTATTTGTTCTTGACATTTCACTAGTGTTTTACAGTGTCACATCCTGGTTTTCTACATAATTTTTGAGGCTATGGTATTTGTTCTTGACATTTCACTAGTGTTTTACAGTGTCACATCCTGGTTTTCTACATAATTTTTGAGGCTATGGTATTTGTTCTTGACATTTCACTAGTGTTTTACAGTGTCACATCCTGGTTTTCTACATAATTTTTGAGGCTATGGTATTTGTTCTTGACATTTCACTAGTGTTTTACAGTGTCACATCCTGGTTTTCTACATAATTTTTGAGGCTATGGTATTTGTTCTTGACATTTCACTAGTGTTTTACAGTGTCACATCCTGGTTTTCTACATAATTTTTGAGGCTATGGTATTTGTTCTTGACATTTCACTAGTGTTTTACAGTGTCACATCCTGGTTTTCTACATAATTTTTGAGGCTATGGTATTTGTTCTTGACATTTCACTAGTGTTTTACAGTGTCACATCCTGGTTTTCTACATAATTTTTGAGGCTATGGTATTTGTTCTTGACATTTCACTAGTGTTTTACAGTGTCACATCCTGGTTTTCTACATAATTTTTGAGGCTATGGTATTTGTTCTTGACATTTCACTAGTGTTTTACAGTGTCACATCCTGGTTTTCTACATAATTTTTGAGGCTATGGTATTTGTTCTTGACATTTCACTAGTGTTTTACAGTGTCACATCCTGGTTTTCTACATAATTTTTGAGGCTATGGTATTTGTTCTTGACATTTCACTAGTGTTTTACAGTGTCACATCCTGGTTTTCTACATAATCTTTGAAGCTATGGTATTTGTTCTTGACATTTCACTAGCGTTTTACAGTGTCACATCCTGGTTTTCTACATAATTTTTGAGGCTATGGTATTTGTTCTTGACATTTCACTAGTGTTTTACAGTGTCACATCCTGGTTTTCTACATAATTTTTGAGGCTATGGTATTTGTTCTTGACATTTCACTAGTGTTTTACAGTGTCACATCCTGGTTTTCTACATAATTTTTGAGGCTATGGTATTTGTTCTTGACATTTCACTAGTGTTTTACAGTGTCACATCCTGGTTTTCTACATAATCTTTGAGGCTATGGTATTTGTTCTTGACATTTCACTAGTGTTTTACAGTGTCACATCCTGGTTTTCTACATAATTTTTGAGGCTATGGTATTTGTTCTTGACATTTCACTAGTGTTTTACAGTGTCACATCCTGGTTTTCTACATAATTTTTGAGGCTATGGTATTTGTTCTTGACATTTCACTAGTGTTTTACAGTGTCACATCCTGGTTTTCTACATAATTTTTGAGGCTATGGTATTTGTTCTTGACATTTCACTAGTGTTTTACAGTGTCACATCCTGGTTTTCTACATAATCTTTGAAGCTATGGTATTTGTTCTTGACATTTCACTAGTGTTTTACAGTGTCACATCCTGGTTTTCTACATAATTTTTGAGGCTATGGTATTTGTTCTTGACATTTCACTAGTGTTTTACAGTGTCACATCCTGGTTTTCTACATAATTTTTGAGGCTATGGTATTTGTTCTTGACATTTCACTAGTGTTTTACAGTGTCACATCCTGGTTTTCTACATAATTTTTGAGGCTATGGTATTTGTTCTTGACATTTCACTAGTGTTTTACAGTGTCACATCCTGGTTTTCTACATCATTTTTGAGGCTATGGTATTTGTTGACATTTCACTAGTGTTTTACAGTGTCACATCCTGGTTTTCTACATAATTTTTGAGGCTATGGTATTTGTTCTTGACATTTCACTAGTGTTTTACAGTGTCACATCCTGGTTTTCTACATAATCTTTTAAGCTATGGTATTTGTTCTTGACATTTCACTAGTGTTTTACAGTGTCACATCCTGGTTTTCTACATAATTTTTGAGGCTATGGTATTTGTTCTTGACATTTCACTAGTGTTTTACAGTGTCACATCCTGGTTTTCTACATAATTTTTGAGGCTATGGTATTTGTTCTTGACATTTCACTAGTGTTTTACAGTGTCACATCCTGGTTTTCTACATAATTTTTGAGGCTATGGTATTTGTTCTTGACATTTCACTAGTGTTTTACAGTGTCACATCCTGGTTTTCTACATAATTTTTGAGGCTATGGTATTTGTTCTTGACATTTCACTAGTGTTTTACAGTGTCACATCCTGGTTTTCTACATAATTTTTGAGGCTATGGTATTTGTTCTTGACATTTCACTAGTGTTTTACAGTGTCACATCCTGGTTTTCTACATAATTTTGGAGGCTATGGTATTTGTTCTTGACATTTCACTAGTGTTTTACAGTGTCACATCCTGGTTTTCTACATAATCTTTGAAGCTATGGTATTTGTTCTTGACATTTCACTAGTGTTTTACAGTGTCACATCCTGGTTTTCTACATAATTTTTGAGGCTATGGTATTTGTTCTTGACATTTCACTAGTGTTTTACAGTGTCACATCCTGGTTTTCTACATAATTTTTGAGGCTATGGTATTTGTTCTTGACATTTCACTAGTGTTTTACAGTGTCACATCCTGGTTTTCTACATAATTTTTGAGGCTATGGTATTTGTTCTTGACATTTCACTAGTGTTTTACAGTGTCACATCCTGGTTTTCTACATAATCTTTGAAGCTATGGTATTTGTTCTTGACATTTCACTAGTGTTTTACAGTGTCACATCCTGGTTTTCTACATAATTTTTGAGGCTATGGTATTTGTTCTTGACATTTCACTAGTGTTTTACAGTGTCACATCCTGGTTTTCTACATAATTTTTGAGGCTATGGTATTTGTTCTTGACATTTCACTAGTGTTTTACAGTGTCACATCCTGGTTTTCTACATAATTTTTGAGGCTATGGTATTTGTTCTTGACATTTCACTAGTGTTTTACAGTGTCACATCCTGGTTTTCTACATAATCTTTGAAGCTATGGTATTTGTTCTTGACATTTCACTAGTGTTTTACAGTGTCACATCCTGGTTTTCTACATAATTTTTGAGGCTATGGTATTTGTTCTTGACATTTCACTAGTGTTTTACAGTGTCACATCCTGGTTTTCTACATAATTTTTGAGGCTATGGTATTTGTTCTTGACATTTCACTAGTGTTTTACAGTGTCACATCCTGGTTTTCTACATAATTTTTGAGGCTATGGTATTTGTTCTTGACATTTCACTAGTGTTTTACAGTGTCACATCCTGGTTTTCTACATCATTTTTGAGGCTATGGTATTTGTTGACATTTCACTAGTGTTTTACAGTGTCACATCCTGGTTTTCTACATAATTTTTGAGGCTATGGTATTTGTTCTTGACATTTCACTAGTGTTTTACAGTGTCACATCCTGGTTTTCTACATAATCTTTTAAGCTATGGTATTTGTTCTTGACATTTCACTAGTGTTTTACAGTGTCACATCCTGGTTTTCTACATAATTTTTGAGGCTATGGTATTTGTTCTTGACATTTCACTAGTGTTTTACAGTGTCACATCCTGGTTTTCTACATAATTTTTGAGGCTATGGTATTTGTTCTTGACATTTCACTAGTGTTTTACAGTGTCACATCCTGGTTTTCTACATAATTTTTGAGGCTATGGTATTTGTTCTTGACATTTCACTAGTGTTTTACAGTGTCACATCCTGGTTTTCTACATAATCTTTGAGGCTATGGTATTTGTTCTTGACATTTCACTAGTGTTTTACAGTGTCACATCCTGGTTTTCTACATAATCTTTGAGGCTATGGTATTTGTTCTTGACATTTCACTAGTGTTTTACAGTGTCACATCCTGGTTTTCTACATAATTTTTGAGGCTATGGTATTTGTTCTTGACATTTCACTAGTGTTTTACAGTGTCACATCCTGGTTTTCTACATAATTTTTGAGGCTATGGTATTTGTTCTTGACATTTCACTAGTGTTTTACAGTGTCACATCCTGGTTTTCTACATAATTTTTGAGGCTATGGTATTTGTTCTTGACATTTCACTAGTGTTTTACAGTGTCACATCCTGGTTTTCTACATAATTTTTGAGGCTATGGTATTTGTTCTTGACATTTCACTAGTGTTTTACAGTGTCACATCCTGGTTTTCTACATAATTTTTGAGGCTATGGTATTTGTTCTTGACATTTCACTAGTGTTTTACAGTGTCACATCCTGGTTTTCTACATAATTTTTGAGGCTATGGTATTTGTTCTTGACATTTCACTAGTGTTTTACAGTGTCACATCCTGGTTTTCTACATAATTTTTGAGGCTATGGTATTTGTTCTTGACATTTCACTAGTGTTTTACAGTGTCACATCCTGGTTTTCTACATAATTTTTGAGGCTATGGTATTTGTTCTTGACATTTCACTAGTGTTTTACAGTGTCACATCCTGGTTTTCTACATAATTTTTGAGGCTATGGTATTTGTTCTTGACATTTCACTAGTGTTTTACAGTGTCACATCCTGGTTTTCTACATAATTTTTGAGGCTATGGTATTTGTTCTTGACATTTCACTAGTGTTTTACAGTGTCACATCCTGGTTTTCTACATAATTTTTGAGGCTATGGTATTTGTTCTTGACATTTCACTAGTGTTTTACAGTGTCACATCCTGGTTTTCTACATAATCTTTGAAGCTATGGTATTTGTTCTTGACATTTCACTAGTGTTTTACAGTGTCACATCCTGGTTTTCTACATAATTTTTGAGGCTATGGTATTTGTTCTTGACATTTCACTAGTGTTTTACAGTGTCACATCCTGGTTTTCTACATAATCTTTGAAGCTATGGTATTTGTTCTTGACATTTCACTAGTGTTTTACAGTGTCACATCCTGGTTTTCTACATAATTTTTGAGGCTATGGTATTTGTTCTTGACATTTCACTAGTGTTTTACAGTGTCACATCCTGGTTTTCTACATAATTTTTGAGGCTATGGTATTTGTTCTTGACATTTCACTAGTGTTTTACAGTGTCACATCCTGGTTTTCTACATAATTTTTGAGGCTATGGTATTTGTTCTTGACATTTCACTAGTGTTTTACAGTGTCACATCCTGGTTTTCTACATAATTTTTGAGGCTATGGTATTTGTTCTTGGCATTTCACTAGTGTTTTACAGTGTCACATCCTGGTTTTCTACATAATTTTTGAGGCTATGGTATTTGTTCTTGACATTTCACTAGTGTTTTACAGTGTCACATCCTGGTTTTCTACATAATCTTTGAGGCTATGGTATTTGTTCTTGACATTTCACTAGTGTTTTACAGTGTCACATCCTGGTTTTCTACATAATCATTGAGGCTATGGTATTTGTTCTTGACATTTCACTAGTGTTTTACAGTGTCACATCCTGGTTTTCTACATAATTTTTGAAGCTATGGTATTTGTTCTTGACATTTCACTAGTGTTTTACAGTGTCACATCCTGGTTTTCTACATAATCTTTGAAGCTATGGTATTTGTTCTTGACATTTCACTAGTGTTTTACAGTGTCACATCCTGGTTTTCTACATAATCTTTGAAGCTATGGTATTTGTTCTTGACATTTCACTAGTGTTTTACAGTGTCACATCCTGGTTTTCTACATAATCTTTGAAGCTATGGTATTTGTTCTTGACATTTCACTAGTGTTTTACAGTGTCACATCCTGGTTTTCTACATAATCTTTGAAGCTATGGTATTTGTTCTTGACATTTCACTAGTGTTTTACAGTGTCACATCCTGGTTTTCTACATAATTTTTGAAGCTATGGTATTTGTTCTTGACATTTCACTAGTGTTTTACAGTGTCACATCCTGGTTTTCTACATAATTTTTGAGGCTATGGTATTTGTTCTTGACATTTCACTAGTGTTTTACAGTGTCACATCCTGGTTTTCTACATAATCTTTGAAGCTATGGTATTTGTTCTTGACATTTCACTAGTGTTTTACAGTGTCACATCCTGGTTTTCTACATAATTTTTGAGGCTATGGTATTTGTTCTTGACATTTCACTAGTGTTTTACAGTGTCACATCCTGGTTTTCTACATAATTTTTGAGGCTATGGTATTTGTTCTTGACATTTCACTAGTGTTTTACAGTGTCACATCCTGGTTTTCTACATAATTTTTGAGGCTATGGTATTTGTTCTTGACATTTCACTAGTGTTTTACAGTGTCACATCCTGGTTTCTACATAATTTTTGAGGCTATGGTATTTGTTCTTGACATTTCACTAGTGTTTACAGTGTCACATCCTGGTTTTCTACATAATCTTTGAGGCTATGGTATTTGTTCTTGACATTTCACTAGTGTTTTACAGTGTCACATCCTGGTTTTCTACATAATTTTTGAGGCTATGGTATTTGTTCTTGACATTTCACTAGTGTTTTACAGTGTCACATCCTGGTTTTCTACATAATTTTGAGGCTATGGTATTTGTTCTTGACATTTCACTAGTGTTTTACAGTGTCACATCCTGGTTTTCTACATAATTTTTGAGGCTATGGTATTTGTTCTTGACATTTCACTAGTGTTTTACAGTGTCACATCCTGGTTTTCTACATAATCTTTGAAGCTATGGTATTTGTTCTTGACATTTCACTAGTGTTTTACAGTGTCACATCCTGGTTTTCTACATAATTTTTGAGGCTATGGTATTTGTTCTTGACATTTCACTAGTGTTTTACAGTGTCACATCCTGGTTTTCTACATAATCTTTGAGGCTATGGTATTTGTTCTTGACATTTCACTAGTGTTTTACAGTGTCACATCCTGGTTTTCTACATAATCTTTGAGGCTATGGTATTTGTTCTTGACATTTCACTAGTGTTTTACAGTGTCACATCCTGGTTTTCTACATAATTTTTGAGGCTATGGTATTTGTTCTTGACATTTCACTAGTGTTTTACAGTGTCACATCCTGGTTTTCTACATAATTTTTGAGGCTATGGTATTTGTTCTTGACATTTCACTAGTGTTTTACAGTGTCACATCCTGGTTTTCTACATAATTTTTGAGGCTATGGTATTTGTTCTTGACATTTCACTAGTGTTTTACAGTGTCACATCCTGGTTTTCTACATAATTTTTGAGGCTATGGTATTTGTTCTTGACATTTCACTAGTGTTTTACAGTGTCACATCCTGGTTTTCTACATAATTTTTGAGGCTATGGTATTTGTTCTTGACATTTCACTAGTGTTTTACAGTGTCACATCCTGGTTTTCTACATAATTTTTGAGGCTATGGTATTTGTTCTTGACATTTCACTAGTGTTTTACAGTGTCACATCCTGGTTTTCTACATAATTTTTGAGGCTGTGGTATTTGTTCTTGACATTTCACTAGTGTTTTACAGTGTCACATCCTGGTTTTCTACATAATTTTTGAGGCTATGGTATTTGTTCTTGACATTTCACTAGTGTTTTACAGTGTCACATCCTGGTTTTCTACATAATTTTTGAGGCTATGGTATTTGTTCTTGACATTTCACTAGTGTTTTACAGTGTCACATCCTGGTTTTCTACATAATCTTTGAAGCTATGGTATTTGTTCTTGACATTTCACTAGTGTTTTACAGTGTCACATCCTGGTTTTCTACATAATTTTTGAGGCTATGGTATTTGTTCTTGACATTTCACTAGTGTTTTACAGTGTCACATCCTGGTTTTCTACATAATCTTTGAAGCTATGGTATTTGTTCTTGACATTTCACTAGTGTTTTACAGTGTCACATCCTGGTTTTCTACATAATTTTTGAGGCTATGGTATTTGTTCTTGACATTTCACTAGTGTTTTACAGTGTCACATCCTGGTTTTCTACATAATTTTGAGGCTATGGTATTTGTTCTTGACATTTCACTAGTGTTTTACAGTGTCACATCCTGGTTTTCTACATAATTTTTGAGGCTATGGTATTTGTTCTTGACATTTCACTAGTGTTTTACAGTGTCACATCCTGGTTTTCTACATAATTTTTGAGGCTATGGTATTTGTTCTTGGCATTTCACTAGTGTTTTACAGTGTCACATCCTGGTTTTCTACATAATTTTTGAGGCTATGGTATTTGTTCTTGACATTTCACTAGTGTTTTACAGTGTCACATCCTGGTTTTCTACATAATCTTTGAGGCTATGGTATTTGTTCTTGACATTTCACTAGTGTTTTACAGTGTCACATCCTGGTTTTCTACATAATCTTTGAGGCTATGGTATTTGTTCTTGACATTTCACTAGTGTTTTACAGTGTCACATCCTGGTTTTCTACATAATTTTTGAAGCTATGGTATTTGTTCTTGACATTTCACTAGTGTTTTACAGTGTCACATCCTGGTTTTCTACATAATCTTTGAAGCTATGGTATTTGTTCTTGACATTTCACTAGTGTTTTACAGTGTCACATCCTGGTTTTCTACATAATCTTTGAAGCTATGGTATTTGTTCTTGACATTTCACTAGTGTTTTACAGTGTCACATCCTGGTTTTCTACATAATCTTTGAAGCTATGGTATTTGTTCTTGACATTTCACTAGTGTTTTACAGTGTAACATCCTGGTTTTCTACATAATCTTTGAAGCTATGGTATTTGTTCTTGACATTTCACTAGTGTTTTACAGTGTCACATCCTGGTTTTCTACATAATTTTTGAAGCTATGGTATTTGTTCTTGACATTTCACTAGTGTTTTACAGTGTCACATCCTGGTTTTCTACATAATTTTTGAGGCTATGGTATTTGTTCTTGACATTTCACTAGTGTTTTACAGTGTCACATCCTGGTTTTCTACATAATCTTTGAAGCTATGGTATTTGTTCTTGACATTTCACTAGTGTTTTACAGTGTCACATCCTGGTTTTCTACATAATTTTTGAGGCTATGGTATTTGTTCTTGACATTTCACTAGTGTTTTACAGTGTCACATCCTGGTTTTCTACATAATTTTTGAGGCTATGGTATTTGTTCTTGACATTTCACTAGTGTTTTACAGTGTCACATCCTGGTTTTCTACATAATTTTTGAGGCTATGGTATTTGTTCTTGACATTTCACTAGTGTTTTACAGTGTCACATCCTGGTTTTCTACATAATTTTTGAGGCTATGGTATTTGTTCTTGACATTTCACTAGTGTTTTACAGTGTCACATCCTGGTTTTCTACATAATCTTTGAGGCTATGGTATTTATTCTTGACATTTCACTAGTGTTTTACAGTGTCACATCCTGGTTTTCTACATAATTTTTGAGGCTATGGTATTTGTTCTTGACATTTCACTAGTGTTCTACAGTGTCACATCCTGGTTTTCTACATAATTTTTGAGGCTATGGTATTTGTTCTTGACATTTCACTAGTGTTTTACAGTGTCACATCCTGGTTTTCTACATAATTTTTGAGGCTATGGTATTTGTTCTTGACATTTCACTAGTGTTTTACAGTGTCACATCCTGGTTTTCTACATAATCTTTGAAGCTATGGTATTTGTTCTTGACATTTCACTAGTGTTTTACAGTGTCACATCCTGGTTTTCTACATAATTTTTGAGGCTATGGTATTTGTTCTTGACATTTCACTAGTGTTTTACAGTGTCACATCCTGGTTTTCTACATAATCTTTGAGGCTATGGTATTTGTTCTTGACATTTCACTAGTGTTTTACAGTGTCACATCCTGGTTTTCTACATAATCTTTGAGGCTATGGTATTTGTACTTGACATTTCACTAGTGTTTTACAGTGTCACATCCTGGTTTTCTACATAATTTTTGAGGCTATGGTATTTGTTCTTGACATTTCACTAGTGTTTTACAGTGTCACATCCTGGTTTTCTACATAATTTTTGAGGCTATGGTATTTGTTCTTGACATTTCACTAGTGTTTTACAGTGTCACATCCTGGTTTTCTACATAATTTTTGAGGCTATGGTATTTGTTCTTGACATTTCACTAGTGTTTTACAGTGTCACATCCTGGTTTTCTACATAATCTTTGAGGCTATGGTATTTGTTCTTGACATTTCACTAGTGTTTTACAGTGTCACATCCTGGTTTTCTACATAATTTTTGAGGCTATGGTATTTGTTCTTGACATTTCACTAGTGTTTTACAGTGTCACATCCTGGTTTTCTACATAATTTTTGAGGCTATGGTATTTGTTCTTGACATTTCACTAGTGTTTTACAGTGTCACATCCTGGTTTTCTACATAATTTTTGAGGCTATGGTATTTGTTCTTGACATTTCACTAGTGTTTTACAGTGTCACATCCTGGTTTTCTACATAATCTTTGAAGCTATGGTATTTGTTCTTGACATTTCACTAGTGTTTTACAGTGTCACATCCTGGTTTTCTACATAATTTTTGAGGCTATGGTATTTGTTCTTGACATTTCACTAGTGTTTTACAGTGTCACATCCTGGTTTTCTACATAATTTTTGAGGCTATGGTATTTGTTCTTGACATTTCACTAGTGTTTTACAGTGTCACATCCTGGTTTTCTACATAATTTTTGAGGCTATGGTATTTGTTCTTGACATTTCACTAGTGTTTTACAGTGTCACATCCTGGTTTTCTACATAATCTTTGAGGCTATGGTATTTGTTCTTGACATTTCACTAGTGTTTTACAGTGTCACATCCTGGTTTTCTACATAATTTTTGAAGCTATGGTATTTGTTCTTGACATTTCACTAGTGTTTTACAGTGTCACATCCTGGTTTTCTACATAATTTTTGAGGCTATGGTATTTGTTCTTGACATTTCACTAGTGTTTTACAGTGTCACATCCTGGTTTTCTACATAATTTTTGAGGCTATGGTATTTGTTCTTGACATTTCACTAGTGTTTTACAGTGTCACATCCTGGTTTCTACATAATCTTTGAGGCTATGGTATTTGTTCTTGACATTTCACTAGTGTTTTACAGTGTCACATCCTGGTTTTCTACATAATCTTTGAAGCTATGGTATTGTTCTTGACATTTCACTAGTGTTTTACAGTGTCACATCCTGGTTTTCTACATAATTTTTGAGGCTATGGTATTTGTTCTTGACATTTCACTAGTGTTTTACAGTGTCACATCCTGGTTTTCTACATAATCTTTGAGGCTATGGTATTTGTTCTTGACATTTCACTAGTGTTTTACAGTGTCACATCCTGGTTTTCTACATAATTTTTGAAGCTATGGTATTTGTTCTTGACATTTCACTAGTGTTTTACAGTGTCACATCCTGGTTTTCTACATAATTTTTGAGGCTATGGTATTTGTTCTTGACATTTCACTAGTGTTTTACAGTGTCACATCCTGGTTTTCTACATAATTTTTGAGGCTATGGTATTTGTTCTTGACATTTCACTAGTGTTTTACAGTGTCACATCCTGGTTTTCTACATAATCTTTGAGGCTATGGTATTTGTTCTTGACATTTCACTAGTGTTTTACAGTGTCACATCCTGGTTTTCTACATAATCTTTGAAGCTATGGTATTTGTTCTTGACATTTCACTAGTGTTTTACAGTGTCACATCCTGGTTTTCTACATAATTTTTGAGGCTATGGTATTTGTTCTTGACATTTCACTAGTGTTTTACAGTGTCACATCCTGGTTTTCTACATAATCTTTGAGGCTATGGTATTTGTTCTTGACATTTCACTAGTGTTTTACAGTGTCACATCCTGGTTTTCTACATAATTTTTGAAGCTATGGTATTTGTTCTTGACATTTCACTAGTGTTTTACAGTGTCACATCCTGGTTTTCTACATAATTTTTGAGGCTATGGTATTTGTTCTTGACATTTCACTAGTGTTTTACAGTGTCACATCCTGGTTTTCTACATAATTTTTGAGGCTATGGTATTTGTTCTTGACATTTCACTAGTGTTTTACAGTGTCACATCCTGGTTTTCTACATAATCTTTGAGGCTATGGTATTTGTTCTTGACATTTCACTAGTGTTTTACAGTGTCACATCCTGGTTTTCTACATAATCTTTGAAGCTATGGTATTTGTTCTTGACATTTCACTAGTGTTTTACAGTGTCACATCCTGGTTTTCTACATAATTTTTGAGGCTATGGTATTTGTTCTTGACATTTCACTAGTGTTTTACAGTGTCACATCCTGGTTTTCTACATAATTTTTGAAGCTATGGTATTTGTTCTTGACATTTCACTAGTGTTTTACAGTGTCACATCCTGGTTTTCTACATAATCTTTGAAGCTATGGTATTTGTTCTTGACATTTCACTAGTGTTTTACAGTGTCACATCCTGGTTTTCTACATAATCTTTGAGGCTATGGTATTTGTTCTTGACATTTCACTAGTGTTTTACAGTGTCACATCCTGGTTTTCTACATAATTTTTGAGGCTATGGTATTTGTTCTTGGCATTTCACTAGTGTTTTACAGTGTCACATCCTGGTTTTCTACATAATTTTTGAGGCTATGGTATTTGTTCTTGACATTTCACTAGTGTTTTACAGTGTCACATCCTGGTTTTCTACATAATTTTTGAGGCTATGGTATTTGTTCTTGACATTTCACTAGTGTTTTACAGTGTCACATCCTGGTTTTCTACATAATCTTTGAGGCTATGGTATTTGTTCTTGACATTTCACTAGTGTTTTACAGTGTCACATCCTGGTTTTCTACATAATTTTTGAGGCTATGGTATTTGTTCTTGACATTTCACTAGTGTTTTACAGTGTCACATCCTGGTTTTCTACATAATTTTTGAGGCTATGGTATTTGTTCTTGACATTTCACTAGTGTTTTACAGTGTCACATCCTGGTTTTCTACATAATTTTTGAGGCTATGGTATTTGTTCTTGACATTTCACTAGTGTTTTACAGTGTCACATCCTGGTTTTCTACATAATTTTTGAGGCTATGGTATTTGTTCTTGACATTTCACTAGTGTTTTACAGTGTCACATCCTGGTTTTCTACATAATTTTTGAGGCTATGGTATTTGTTCTTGACATTTCACTAGTGTTTTACAGTGTCACATCTTGGTTTTCTACATAATTTTTGAGGCTATGGTATTTGTTCTTGACATTTCACTAGTGTTTTACAGTGTCACATCCTGGTTTTCTACATAATTTTTGAGGCTATGGTATTTGTTCTTGACATTTCACTAGTGTTTTACAGTGTCACATCCTGGTTTTCTACATAATCTTTGAGGCTATGGTATTTGTTCTTGACATTTCACTAGTGTTTTACAGTGTCACATCCTGGTTTTCTACATAATCTTTGAAGCTATGGTATTTGTTCTTGACATTTCACTAGTGTTTTACAGTGTCACATCCTGGTTTTCTACATAATTTTTGAGGCTATGGTATTTGTTCTTGACATTTCACTAGTGTTTTACAGTGTCACATCCTGGTTTTCTACATAATCTTTGAGGCTATGGTATTTGTTCTTGACATTTCACTAGTGTTTTACAGTGTCACATCCTGGTTTTCTACATAATTTTTGAGGCTATGGTATTTGTTCTTGACATTTCACTAGTGTTTTACAGTGTCACATCCTGGTTTTCTACATAATCTTTGAGGCTATGGTATTTGTTCTTGACATTTCACTCGTGTTTTACAGTGTCACATCCTGGTTTTCTACATAATTTTTGAGGCTATGGTATTTGTTCTTGACATTTCACTAGTGTTTTACAGTGTCACATCCTGGTTTTCTACATAATCTTTGAGGCTATGGTATTTGTTCTTGACATTTCACTAGTGTTTTACAGTGTCACATCCTGGTTTTCTACATAATTTTTGAGGCTATGGTATTTGTTCTTGACATTTCACTAGTGTTTTACAGTGTCACATCCTGGTTTTCTACATAATCTTTGAGGCTATGGTATTTGTTCTTGACATTTCACTAGTGTTTTACAGTGTCACATCCTGGTTTTCTACATAATTTTTGAGGCTATGGTATTTGTTCTTGACATTTCACTAGTGTTTTACAGTGTCACATCCTGGTTTTCTACATAATCTTTGAGGCTATGGTATTTGTTCTTGACATTTCACTAGTGTTTTACAGTGTCACATCCTGGTTTTCTACATAATCTTTGAAGCTATGGTATTTGTTCTTGACATTTCACTAGTGTTTTACAGTGTCACATCCTGGTTTTCTACATAATTTTTGAGGCTATGGTATTTGTTCTTGACATTTCACTAGTGTTTTACAGTGTCACATCCTGGTTTTCTACATAATCTTTGAGGCTATGGTATTTGTTCTTGACATTTCACTAGTGTTTTACAGTGTCACATCCTGGTTTTCTACATAATTTTTGAGGCTATGGTATTTGTTCTTGACATTTCACTAGTGTTTTACAGTGTCACATCCTGGTTTTCTACATAATCTTTGAGGCTATGGTATTTGTTCTTGACATTTCACTAGTGTTTTACAGTGTCACATCCTGGTTTTCTACATAATTTTTGAGGCTATGGTATTTGTTCTTGACATTTCACTAGTGTTTTACAGTGTCACATCCTGGTTTTCTACATAATCTTTGAGGCTATGGTATTTGTTCTTGACATTTCACTAGTGTTTTACAGTGTCACATCCTGGTTTTCTACATAATTTTTGAGGCTATGGTATTTGTTCTTGACATTTCACTAGTGTTTTACAGTGTCACATCCTGGTTTTCTACATAATCTTTGAGGCTATGGTATTTGTTCTTGACATTTCACTCGTGTTTTACAGTGTCACATCCTGGTTTTCTACATAATTTTTGAGGCTATGGTATTTGTTCTTGACATTTCACTAGTGTTTTACAGTGTCACATCCTGGTTTTCTACATAATCTTTGAAGCTATGGTATTTGTTCTTGACATTTCACTAGTGTTTTACAGTGTCACATCCTGGTTTTCTACATAATTTTTGAGGCTATGGTATTTGTTCTTGACATTTCACTAGTGTTTTACAGTGTCACATCCTGGTTTTCTACATAATTTTTGAGGCTATGGTATTTGTTCTTGACATTTCACTAGTGTTTTACAGTGTCACATCCTGGTTTTCTACATAATCTTTGAGGCTATGGTATTTGTTCTTGACATTTCACTAGTGTTTTACAGTGTCACATCCTGGTTTTCTACATAATCTTTGAAGCTATGGTATTTGTTCTTGACATTTCACTAGTGTTTTACAGTGTCACATCCTGGTTTTCTACATAATCTTTGAGGCTATGGTATTTGTTCTTGACATTTCACTAGTGTTTTACAGTGTCACATCCTGGTTTTCTACATAATTTTTGAGGCTATGGTATTTGTTCTTGACATTTCACTAGTGTTTTACAGTGTCACATCCTGGTTTTCTACATAATTTTTGAGGCTATGGTATTTGTTCTTGACATTTCACTAGTGTTTTACAGTGTCACATCCTGGTTTTCTACATAATTTTTGAGGCTATGGTATTTGTTCTTGACATTTCACTAGTGTTTTACAGTGTCACATCCTGGTTTTCTACATAATTTTTGAGGCTATGGTATTTGTTCTTGACATTTCACTAGTGTTTTACAGTGTCACATCCTGGTTTTCTACATAATTTTTGAGGCTATGGTATTTGTTCTTGACATTTCACTAGTGTTTTACAGTGTCACATCCTGGTTTTCTACATAATTTTTGAGGCTATGGTATTTGTTCTTGACATTTCACTAGTGTTTTACAGTGTCACATCCTGGTTTTCTACATAATTTTTGAGGCTATGGTATTTGTTCTTGACATTTCACTAGTGTTTTACAGTGTCACATCCTGGTTTTCTACATAATCTTTTAGGCTATGGTATTTGTTCTTGACATTTCACTAGTGTTTTACAGTGTCACATCCTGGTTTTCTACATAATCTTTGAGGCTATGGTATTTGTTCTTGACATTTCACTAGTGTTTTACAGTGTCACATCCTGGTTTTCTACATAATTTTTGAGGCTATGGTATTTGTTCTTGACATTTCACTAGTGTTTTACAGTGTCACATCCTGGTTTTCTACATAATTTTTGAGGCTATGGTATTTGTTCTTGACATTTCACTAGTGTTTTACAGTGTCACATCCTGGTTTTCTACATAATTTTTGAGGCTATGGTATTTGTTCTTGACATTTACTAGTGTTTTACAGTGTCACATCCTGGTTTTCTACATAATTTTTGAGGCTATGGTATTTGTTCTTGACATTTCACTAGTGTTTTACAGTGTCACATCCTGGTTTTCTACATAATTTTTGAGGCTATGGTATTTGTTCTTGACATTTCACTAGTGTTTTACAGTGTCACATCCTGGTTTTCTACATAATTTTTGAGGCTATGGTATTTGTTCTTGACATTTCACTAGTGTTTTACAGTGTCACATCCTGGTTTTCTACATAATTTTTGAGGCTATGGTATTTGTTCTTGACATTTCACTAGTGTTTTACAGTGTCACATCCTGGTTTTCTACATAATTTTTGAGGCTATGGTATTTGTTCTTGACATTTCACTAGTGTTTTACAGTGTCACATCCTGGTTTTCTACATAATTTTTGAGGCTATGGTATTTGTTCTTGACATTTCACTAGTGTTTTACAGTGTCACATCCTGGTTTTCTACATAATTTTTGAGGCTATGGTATTTGTTCTTGACATTTCACTAGTGTTTTACAGTGTCACATCCTGGTTTTCTACATAATTTTTGAGGCTATGGTATTTGTTCTTGACATTTCACTAGTGTTTTACAGTGTCACATCCTGGTTTTCTACATAATCTTTGAGGCTATGGTATTTGTTCTTGACATTTCACTAGTGTTTTACAGTGTCACATCCTGGTTTTCTACATAATCTTTGAGGCTATGGTATTTGTTCTTGACATTTCACTAGTGTTTTACAGTGTCACATCCTGGTTTTCTACATAATCTTTGAGGCTATGGTATTTGTTCTTGACATTTCACTCGTGTTTTACAGTGTCACATCCTGGTTTTCTACATAATTTTTGAGGCTATGGTATTTGTTCTTGACATTTCACTAGTGTTTTACAGTGTCACATCCTGGTTTTCTACATAATCTTTGAAGCTATGGTATTTGTTCTTGACATTTCACTAGTGTTTTACAGTGTCACATCCTGGTTTTCTACATAATTTTTTAGGCTATGGTATTTGTTCTTGACATTTCACTAGTGTTTTACAGTGTCACATCCTGGTTTTCTACATAATTTTTGAGGCTATGGTATTTGTTCTTGACATTTCACTAGTGTTTTACAGTGTCACATCCTGGTTTTCTACATAATCTTTGAGGCTATGGTATTTGTTCTTGACATTTCACTAGTGTTTTACAGTGTCACATCCTGGTTTTCTACATAATCTTTGAAGCTATGGTATTTGTTCTTGACATTTCACTAGTGTTTTACAGTGTCACATCCTGGTTTTCTACATAATCTTTGAGGCTATGGTATTTGTTCTTGACATTTCACTAGTGTTTTACAGTGTCACATCCTGGTTTTCTACATAATTTTTGAGGCTATGGTATTTGTTCTTGACATTTCACTAGTGTTTTACAGTGTCACATCCTGGTTTTCTACATAATTTTTGAGGCTATGGTATTTGTTCTTGACATTTCACTAGTGTTTTACAGTGTCACATCCTGGTTTTCTACATAATTTTTGAGGCTATGGTATTTGTTCTTGACATTTCACTAGTGTTTTACAGTGTCACATCCTGGTTTTCTACATAATTTTTGAGGCTATGGTATTTGTTCTTGACATTTCACTAGTGTTTTACAGTGTCACATCCTGGTTTTCTACATAATTTTTGAGGCTATGGTATTTGTTCTTGACATTTCACTAGTGTTTTACAGTGTCACATCCTGGTTTTCTACATAATTTTTGAGGCTATGGTATTTGTTCTTGACATTTCACTAGTGTTTTACAGTGTCACATCCTGGTTTTCTACATAATTTTTGAGGCTATGGTATTTGTTCTTGACATTTCACTAGTGTTTTACAGTGTCACATCCTGGTTTTCTACATAATCTTTTAGGCTATGGTATTTGTTCTTGACATTTCACTAGTGTTTTACAGTGTCACATCCTGGTTTTCTACATAATCTTTGAGGCTATGGTATTTGTTCTTGACATTTCACTAGTGTTTTACAGTGTCACATCCTGGTTTTCTACATAATTTTTGAGGCTATGGTATTTGTTCTTGACATTTCACTAGTGTTTTACAGTGTCACATCCTGGTTTTCTACATAATTTTTGAGGCTATGGTATTTGTTCTTGACATTTCACTAGTGTTTTACAGTGTCACATCCTGGTTTTCTACATAATTTTTGAGGCTATGGTATTTGTTCTTGACATTTACTAGTGTTTTACAGTGTCACATCCTGGTTTTCTACATAATTTTTGAGGCTATGGTATTTGTTCTTGACATTTCACTAGTGTTTTACAGTGTCACATCCTGGTTTTCTACATAATTTTTGAGGCTATGGTATTTGTTCTTGACATTTCACTAGTGTTTTACAGTGTCACATCCTGGTTTTCTACATAATTTTTGAGGCTATGGTATTTGTTCTTGACATTTCACTAGTGTTTTACAGTGTCACATCCTGGTTTTCTACATAATTTTTGAGGCTATGGTATTTGTTCTTGACATTTCACTAGTGTTTTACAGTGTCACATCCTGGTTTTCTACATAATTTTTGAGGCTATGGTATTTGTTCTTGACATTTCACTAGTGTTTTACAGTGTCACATCCTGGTTTTCTACATAATTTTTGAGGCTATGGTATTTGTTCTTGACATTTCACTAGTGTTTTACAGTGTCACATCCTGGTTTTCTACATAATTTTTGAGGCTATGGTATTTGTTCTTGACATTTCACTAGTGTTTTACAGTGTCACATCCTGGTTTTCTACATAATTTTTGAGGCTATGGTATTTGTTCTTGACATTTCACTAGTGTTTTACAGTGTCACATCCTGGTTTTCTACATAATCTTTGAGGCTATGGTATTTGTTCTTGACATTTCACTAGTGTTTTACAGTGTCACATCCTGGTTTTCTACATAATCTTTGAGGCTATGGTATTTGTTCTTGACATTTCACTAGTGTTTTACAGTGTCACATCCTGGTTTTCTACATAATCTTTGAGGCTATGGTATTTGTTCTTGACATTTCACTAGTGTTTTACAGTGTCACATCCTGGTTTTCTACATAATTTTTGAGGCTATGGTATTTGTTCTTGACATTTCACTAGTGTTTTACAGTGTCACATCCTGGTTTTCTACATAATTTTTGAGGCTATGGTATTTGTTCTTGACATTTCACTAGTGTTTTACAGTGTCACATCCTGGTTTTCTACATAATTTTTGAGGCTATGGTATTTGTTCTTGACATTTCACTAGTGTTTTACAGTGTCACATCCTGGTTTTCTACATAATTTTTGAGGCTATGGTATTTGTTCTTGACATTTCACTAGTGTTTTACAGTGTCACATCCTGGTTTTCTACATAATTTTTGAGGCTATGGTATTTGTTCTTGACATTTCACTAGTGTTTTACAGTGTCACATCCTGGTTTTCTACATAATTTTTGAGGCTATGGTATTTGTTCTTGACATTTCACTAGTGTTTTACAGTGTCACATCCTGGTTTTCTACATAATTTTTGAGGCTATGGTATTTGTTCTTGACATTTCACTAGTGTTTTACAGTGTCACATCCTGGTTTTCTACATAATTTTTGAGGCTATGGTATTTGTTCTTGACATTTCACTAGTGTTTTACAGTGTCACATCCTGGTTTTCTACATAATTTTTGAGGCTATGGTATTTGTTCTTGACATTTCACTAGTGTTTTACAGTGTCACATCCTGGTTTTCTACATAATTTTTGAGGCTATGGTATTTGTTCTTGACATTTCACTAGTGTTTTACAGTGTCACATCCTGGTTTTCTACATAATCTTTGAGGCTATGATATTTTTTCTTGACATTTCACTAGTGTTTTACAGTGTCACATCCTGGTTTTCTACATAATTTTTGAGGCTATGGTATTTGTTCTTGACATTTCACTAGTGTTTTACAGTGTCACATCCTGGTTTTCTACATAATTTTTGAGGCTATGGTATTTGTTCTTGACATTTCACTAGTGTTTTACAGTGTCACATCCTGGTTTTCTACATAATTTTTGAGGCTATGGTATTTGTTCTTGACATTTCACTAGTGTTTTACAGTGTCACATCCTGGTTTTCTACATAATTTTTGAGGCTATGGTATTTGTTCTTGACATTTCACTAGTGTTTTACAGTGTCACATCCTGGTTTTCTACATAATCTTTGAAGCTATGGTATTTGTTCTTGACATTTCACTAGTGTTTTACAGTGTCACATCCTGGTTTTCTACATAATTTTTGAGGCTATGGTATTTGTTCTTGACATTTCACTAGTGTTTTACAGTGTCACATCCTGGTTTTCTACATAATTTTTGAGGCTATGGTATTTGTTCTTGACATTTCACTAGTGTTTTACAGTGTCACATCCTGGTTTTCTACATAATCTTTGAAGCTATGGTATTTGTTCTTGACATTTCACTAGTGTTTTACAGTGTCACATCCTGGTTTTCTACATAATTTTTGAGGCTATGGTATTTGTTCTTGACATTTCACTAGTGTTTTACAGTGTCACATCCTGGTTTTCTACATAATCTTTGAGGCTATGGTATTTGTTCTTGACATTTCACTAGTGTTTTACAGTGTCACATCCTGGTTTTCTACATAATCTTTTAAGCTATGGTATTTGTTCTTGACATTTCACTAGTGTTTTACAGTGTCACATCCTGGTTTTCTACATAATTTTTGAGGCTATGGTATTTGTTCTTGACATTTCACTAGTGTTTTACAGTGTCACATCCTGGTTTTCTACATAATTTTTGAGGCTATGGTATTTGTTCTTGACATTTCACTAGTGTTTTACAGTGTCACATCCTGGTTTTCTACATAATCTTTGAGGCTATGGTATTTGTTCTTGACATTTCACTAGTGTTTTACAGTGTCACATCCTGGTTTTCTACATAATCTTTGAAGCTATGGTATTTGTTCTTGACATTTCACTAGTGTTTTACAGTGTCACATCCTGGTTTTCTACATAATTTTTGAGGCTATGGTATTTGTTCTTGACATTTCACTAGTGTTTTACAGTGTCACATCCTGGTTTTCTACATAATTTTTGAGGCTATGGTATTTGTTCTTGACATTTCACTAGTGTTTTACAGTGTCACATCCTGGTTTTCTACATAATCTTTGAAGCTATGGTATTTGTTCTTGACATTTCACTAGTGTTTTACAGTGTCACATCCTGGTTTTCTACATAATTTTTGAGGCTATGGTATTTGTTCTTGACATTTCACTAGTGTTTTACAGTGTCACATCCTGGTTTTCTACATAATTTTTGAGGCTATGGTATTTGTTCTTGACATTTCACTAGTGTTTTACAGTGTCACATCCTGGTTTTCTACATAATTTTTGAGGCTATGGTATTTGTTCTTGACATTTCACTAGTGTTTTACAGTGTCACATCCTGGTTTTCTACATAATTTTTGAGGCTATGGTATTTGTTCTTGACATTTCACTAGTGTTTTACAGTGTCACATCCTGGTTTTCTACATAATCTTTGAGGCTATGGTATTTGTTCTTGACATTTCACTAGTGTTTTACAGTGTCACATCCTGGTTTTCTACATAATTTTTGAGGCTATGGTATTTGTTCTTGACATTTCACTAGTGTTTTACAGTGTCACATCCTGGTTTTCTACATAATCTTTGAGGCTATGGTATTTGTTCTTGACATTTCACTAGTGTTTTACAGTGTCACATCCTGGTTTTCTACATAATTTTTGAGGCTATGGTATTTGTTCTTGACATTTCACTAGTGTTTTACAGTGTCACATCCTGGTTTTCTACATAATTTTTGAGGCTATGGTATTTGTTCTTGACATTTCACTAGTGTTTTACAGTGTCACATCCTGGTTTTCTACATAATCTTTGAAGCTATGGTATTTGTTCTTGACATTTCACTAGTGTTTTACAGTGTCACATCCTGGTTTTCTACATAATTTTTGAGGCTATGGTATTTGTTCTTGACATTTCACTAGTGTTTTACAGTGTCACATCCTGGTTTTCTACATAATTTTTGAGGCTATGGTATTTGTTCTTGACATTTCACTAGTGTATTACAGTGTCACATCCTGGTTTTCTACATAATTTTTGAGGCTATGGTATTTGTTCTTGACATTTCACTAGTGTTTTACAGTGTCACATCCTGGTTTTCTACATAATCTTTGAAGCTATGGTATTTGTTCTTGACATTTCACTAGTGTTTTACAGTGTCACATCCTGGTTTTCTACATAATTTTTGAGGCTATGGTATTTGTTCTTGACATTTCACTAGTGTTTTACAGTGTCACATCCTGGTTTTCTACATAATTTTTGAGGCTATGGTATTTGTTCTTGACATTTCACTAGTGTTTTACAGTGTCACATCCTGGTTTTCTACATAATTTTTGAGGCTATGGTATTTGTTCTTGACATTTCACTAGTGTTTTACAGTGTCACATCCTGGTTTTCTACATAATTTTTGAGGCTATGGTATTTGTTCTTGACATTTCACTAGTGTTTTACAGTGTCACATCCTGGTTTTCTACATAATCTTTGAGGCTATGGTATTTGTTCTTGACATTTCACTAGTGTTTTACAGTGTCACATCCTGGTTTTCTACATAATTTTTGAGGCTATGGTATTTGTTCTTGACATTTCACTAGTGTTTTACAGTGTCACATCCTGGTTTTCTACATAATCTTTGAAGCTATGGTATTTGTTCTTGACATTTCACTAGTGTTTTACAGTGTCACATCCTGGTTTTCTACATAATTTTTGAGGCTATGGTATTTGTTCTTGACATTTCACTAGTGTTTTACAGTGTCACATCCTGGTTTTCTACATAATTTTTGAGGCTATGGTATTTGTTCTTGACATTTCACTAGTGTTTTACAGTGTCACATCCTGGTTTTCTACATAATCTTTGAAGCTATGGTATTTGTTCTTGACATTTCACTAGTGTTTTACAGTGTCACATCCTGGTTTTCTACATAATTTTTGAGGCTATGGTATTTGTTCTTGACATTTCACTAGTGTTTTACAGTGTCACATCCTGGTTTTCTACATAATTTTTGAGGCTATGGTATTTGTTCTTGACATTTCACTAGTGTTTTACAGTGTCACATCCTGGTTTTCTACATAATTTTTGAGGCTATGGTATTTGTTCTTGACATTTCACTAGTGTTTTACAGTGTCACATCCTGGTTTTCTACATAATCTTTGAAGCTATGGTATTTGTTCTTGACATTTCACTAGTGTTTTACAGTGTCACATCCTGGTTTTCTACATAATTTTTGAGGCTATGGTATTTGTTCTTGACATTTCACTAGTGTTTTACAATGTCACATCCTGGTTTTCTACATAATTTTTGAGGCTATGGTATTTGTTCTTGACATTTCACTAGTGTTTTACAGTGTCAATTCCTGGTTTTCTACATAATTTTTGAGGCTATGGTATTTGTTCTTGACATTTCACTAGTGTTTTACAGTGTCACATCCTGGTTTTCTACATAATTTTTGAGGCTATGGTATTTGTTCTTGACATTTCACTAGTGTTTTACAGTGTCACATCCTGGTTTTCTACATAATCTTTGAGGCTATGGTATTTGTTCTTGACATTTCACTAGTGTTTTACAGTGTCACATCCTGGTTTTCTACATAATTTTTGAGGCTATGGTATTTGTTCTTGACATTTCACTAGTGTTTTACAGTGTCACATCCTGGTTTTCTACATAATTTTTGAGGCTATGGTATTTGTTCTTGACATTTCACTAGTGTTTTACAGTGTCACATCCTGGTTTTCTACATAATTTTTGAGGCTATGGTATTTGTTCTTGACATTTCACTAGTGTTTTACAGTGTCACATCCTGGTTTTCTACATAATCTTTTAAGCTATGGTATTTGTTCTTGACATTTCACTAGTGTTTTACAGTGTCACATCCTGGTTTTCTACATAATTTTTGAGGCTATGGTATTTGTTCTTGACATTTCACTAGTGTTTTACAGTGTCACATCCTGGTTTTCTACATAATTTTTGAGGCTATGGTATTTGTTCTTGACATTTCACTAGTGTTTTACAGTGTCACATCCTGGTTTTCTACATAATCTTTGAGGCTATGGTATTTGTTCTTGACATTTCACTAGTGTTTTACAGTGTCACATCCTGGTTTTCTACATAATCTTTGAAGCTATGGTATTTGTTCTTGACATTTCACTAGTGTTTTACAGTGTCACATCCTGGTTTTCTACATAATCTTTGAAGCTATGGTATTTGTTCTTGACATTTCACTAGTGTTTTACAGTGTCACATCCTGGTTTTCTACATAATTTTTGAGGCTATGGTATTTGTTCTTGACATTTCACTAGTGTTTTACAGTGTCACATCCTGGTTTTCTACATAATCTTTGAAGCTATGGTATTTGTTCTTGACATTTCACTAGTGTTTTACAGTGTCACATCCTGGTTTTCTACATAATCTTTGAAGCTATGGTATTTGTTCTTGACATTTCACTAGTGTTTTACAGTGTCACATCCTGGTTTTCTACATAATCTTTAGTTTTTTTTTTCTTTCTGATCAAAGTTTATGAGTAACTCTTGATGGAGTATCTTCATTTTCTTTTTCCCAGGGCTCTATTCAAGATCCAACATTATTTCTTCTTTACCTAAATGACCTTTCAAAGAATATTATTCAAAGAATCACCATTTCTGCTGATAACACCCCCCAATGTTCTGGTATTACTTCTCACCCATCTTCCTTGGATCAGTTCAAATATGCAGTTGATTTAGAAGTTGATCTGGGTTCAGTTATGAATTGGGGTAACAAAAAGCTTGTTTCGTTTAATCCTGTTAAGACTCAACTATTGTCCTTCAATCTCAGGGATGCCCCTTTTCTTCCGGAGAGTTTTATGGATGGCTCTGTATTCAACAAGAAATCAACTCTGAAACTTTTTGGTCTTTCAAGGTTTATCGCCATCTTTTGAGTAATGGTGTTCTCCTTAATGAACAGAAAAGACTGCCGGCAAAATCAAGAGTAACAAACTTCAACTAATGGTTGATAAGGCAGTGTTGCAGGATGGAAAGAAGAAGAGGAATTTGAGTGTAGTATGGATCTATTACAGGAAGGCATACGACATGGTCCCTCCCTCATATATTTGTGAAATACTGTCGATGGTGAAGGTTACTGGAAATGTTATTGGACTTCTGGAAACAAGTATGGCGTAATGAGAAATCGACTCTAAAACTTTTTGATCGTTCTTTCTCATCAAATCTTTTTTGGAGTCTATATATTAAATCCATTTTTGCTTCTCGTAAAATCGGTTCTCTCTATCATTCTTAACATTTTCTCACACCAGAGGCAATTCTCTATCTCTACAAATCTATCCATGTATGGCGTTCTGTTGTCATATTTGAGCTAGTGAATCTGTGTCCCATTTAAGGGTGCAAAAACGTATCTGTAATTTAATTGGCCCCCCCACCCTTTCTTTTTCACTGCAACCTCTCTTTCACAAACGTGATGTTGCTAGTCTCAGTCTTTTCTACAAATTCTATTATGGCGTGTGTTCCTCAGAATTGTCTGATCTACTCATTGCTTCTTTTGTTCAGCCTGTTTGACTTAGTTTAGATCTCTTCATCAATTTGTTATCGTAAATAATATGGTTTCTTATTTCAGTAACTTCTTTCCAAGGATTGCAAGGTTGTGGAACTCTCTTCCTGCTCATTGTTTTCCTTCTACCCACAGCCTTAGTCTTTTCAAAACTAATGCATCTCTTGACTTTGCAATAATCATCTTTCATTTTCCTTACATTTATTGGCTTTATGCCTTGTCTTACACGATTTCCATAAAAAAGTATTATTTAACCTGTCATAAAAAAAGATTCCAGACTTTGTTTTATTTTTGTATTAATTGAACATTTCAATTGAATATTACCAATATTGAATTGATAAATAATGTGCTGACAATGATATACAGATTAATTGTCAATTTTTTACACTGTTGTAAAAATGATAAATTAAAATTTCTTAAACATATGCACAATTGCACACGAGGATAAATATTGTTGATGCTTTGAATTTTGAAAAGTATCATTACAAAATATTAATTATGTCAAATTTTGAATTCTACGGAGGCATAATATATAAGCTCTGTTTGACTGTGTGTAAACCATTGAGCTAAATTTTACTTTCAGTATTTATTTGTATTCTCAAGATTTATATTTTATTTTGTATAAAAAAAAATGGTGTTATACCAGAGTTATAGTTATTGGACTAAACTTTTTTTCTTTTTAAATATATACTAGCAGTGTGACTCGACGTTACCTGGGATTGAATGATGATCAATGAATGTTTCATATGTCATATTTTTATTGTCATCGAAATCAGTAAAATCGCCCATTTTTCAATTAAATTGATTGATTGTCTACTCTAGTTGGGGACTCATCATGGTGCACCGGGAGAAAGCTCACATGCCTTCACACAGTGACTTAGTCCACAATACATTGTAGTCTACATTGCACTGTAGAGAACTTGCTGTTAATTTTATAAAATTATTTTTTATGTATAATAGCTTGAATTAAAGTTTAAAATGCAAAAGTCAAGTATCATGCTTCAATTGTGCTCTAAAAAGAAACATTCATTTCGAATGCGCCCCTGTCATATCAAAGAACCTACTGTATATTTTATATATCGAGCCTTTTGGTTTGTGTGATAATAAAACTTCTCAAGTGCACTTGTGATGTGAGGCTGTGTAAAGTGTTAACTTTGGTCAAAATCGCCTGTTCTTTCTTTCGTCAGATTATTTTGATTATCGATACTTATCGAAACCTATCTAAGAACACTGCCAAGCACATAAAGAACTTGTATGTGAGATTTCATAAAAAATTGGGCCAGCCATTTTTGAGTCTCTAGGGAACAAAATCACTGACACAATGACAAAGTTCCTTATATATATATATATATATATATATATATCAATTGCCTCTTCTTAATAGAAGTTTGCTATTTCTTTAATTATTTATGTGCACACATGATTGGCAGCTGTAACTAATCTCAATTTATGGACATGCACATGTGTGACACAAAAACTTTCCTTCACTCTCATATTTCTTAATTTGCTTCAGTTTGTATCTATCTTCTATAAATTACCAATATATACATGCTAAACAATGTTTCAAGTAAACTACATTACCGTCTTATATATATCTATATAAAAAAAGATTAAGATAAATAAAATTAGCACTGTTTGTAATTGCCTCCTCCAAGGAGACCACTTATGGGTTCCTTTGTTTGGATTTGAAACCCTGATGACACCGATGTTGTCATGATCTTCTGTAATACATATGAGTGTCGTTTCAGAAGTAAAATCTATTTTTTAACTAAAAAACTAAAATGTTGAAGAGCTACAAAGACGGGAGTTGGTACCATTAAAACGAGCAACCTTTTGAGTTTCAGAATTTATTTTAGTACATAGTCACCACCATTCTCAATGCACTTTTGTCAACCTCTTTTGATACCTTGATCATAAAAGTTCAGAGAGCACCTTGTCGCTTGCATCTCTGTCGCCACCCTGAAATCGATGAACCCATCTCCTAACTGCTTCATAAACGTTCAACAAGCATCAGTAAATGTTGATCGATTCAATTTTTCCTGCATGGAGGAATTCAATGACGCATCTCTGCTTTTGACGCACATCGATGACAAGGGTTGCTTCATTAGAGTCTCACACCATCAATATCTGCAACAGAGAGATGAAAGTTTCAGATCATGAATTCATAAGTTCAGTCATTATAACAATGCAATTTGCAGTTCCCTCTGATCCATTCAGGTGGAATAAAAATGGTCATTACTTTTGGAACATACATCAAAGAAATAAGTTTTGAATTCTCTTACTCATGCAGCATTTTGCTGGGGTTATCTCCCACCAACCTTATATATATATCGTCATTGGCAGAACTCCGATACAAGTATACATTTTTCTCATTGGCACTTAATACGACCTAAAACAAGACCTATTTGTGCATGGAAAAAGCAGCCGCAGTCGCCACGGGGGATAGTAGGAGGGTTCACAGGTTGTTGATCTCCAGCTTTTCTTCCAGCTCTTTTTGTCTTCTGTTGTTTTTGAAAATTTTGGTGTTTCTTCTCCAGCTCTCCCTGTTGGCTGCATTGACTTCCCAGTTGTTTGTGTCAATTTTGGTCGCCGTAGATTTCAGCTGATTGATGCTCCACAAGGTTTGGATCCAGTGTCAAGTTCTGAATAAAGAACTTGCTTGAGTAGGTGGTTATCAGGCATTTGGGAAAGGTGTCCAGCCCAGCGTAGACAGTGTCTTATTATTGTGGTTTCTATGCTTTCCATTCCTGAGTGGAGGAGAACTTCGGTGTTTGTGATTAAGTCTTGTCACTTTATGTGTAAGATATTACGCAGCTTTGCTTGGTGAAAATGTTCAAACTTTCTCAGGTCTTTTCTATAGAGCACCCAAGTCATATCGGCATACAGCAGGTTTGTAGGTCATGAGCTTGGCAGAGTGTGTCAGCCCTTTATTACAGTTTTCCATATGATGCATAAGCAAATCTGAGATATATATATATATATATATATATATATATATATATATATATATATATATATATATATAATAATCCACTGGCACGTGTTTCGTCATCTGGGACTCATCAGAGTGGCTGAATCGAATCTGTTGAGTCATAAATGACAAAACACATCTCAGTGGATAATTATATTTTAAAAACAATATATATGCCACTCCCCATTTGGGGTTACGAAATTGGTAAAAAGGAAAATCATTCCCAACACGCATTTAGGTAAAAATGCACTTTCGTATAAATAATTAAATTCATTCAAAAAGTATCGCAAAACAAAAGCAAATAAATAACATCTATATGTATAGGGTGGAACATTAAAATTGTCGCACTAGAAAAGATGAGATGATTCCATTTCCATTTGATGAAAACTGTTTTTAGTCGCGTGCAAGCGACTATAAGTAACGCGGTCGGTCTGTCCGTAACACTTTTGTGCTTGGACTTTTTGGTTAAGATCGAAGGTCTGTTGTTAATAGATGCTGTTCTTAGCTTTTTAAGCTTTTCTTGGCCTTTTGGCTGGGATTGGAGTGTGGTATCTCTTCTGGCAGATACTGCAAGCAAAGACCATATGTGGGTGCAACCCCACATATAAGACCTTAGTCAATGTAAGGGCAACCCTTCATACCAATTGCCACTATCCAGCTCCCCTAGCCCCCGGGGACTTGGTCCCCATTTCCCCTTCACTATTCACATTAAAAATCGGCCTTGTGCCTAATTTGCTCGGTAGGGGAGCAAATAAATACCTTTTTCTTAGCCTTTTGGCCAAGATCAAAGTTTAGTATCTGTTCCGGCAGATACTACAAGCAAAGACCATATGTGGGGGCAACCTCACATATAAGACCTTGGTCAATGTAGGGGCAACTCTTCATACCAATTATCACTATTCAGCTCCCCTACTCCCCGGGGAGTTGGTCCCCATTTCCCCTTCACTGCTCACATTAAAAATCGGCCTTGTGCCTAATTTGCTCAGTGGGGGAGCAAATAAATACCCTTTTCTTAGCCTTTTGGCCAAGATCAAAGTGTAGTATCTGTTCTTACTACATGCTGTACTTATGTTTGTAACTTTACCTTGGCCACATACCTAATATAACGTTTCAAATTCCCTAAATCAAATAATTTTTGTGATATAAAGTGGAGGATCACTTCTGTATTAATTTAATGTAAAATGATCACCCACTTTACAACCAATCAGTCTCAAAACCATTCAAGTCATTCTCCAGATCATTCAAGTTATTTTTGAAGGATTCCAGTCATTTTTTAAGCATTCAAGTCATTCTTAAGGTCATTCAATTCATCCTTAAGTTCATTAAAGTCATTCTAAGTCATTTACTTTTTATTTATTTAAGTCATTTCAGCCCATTTTTCGGTCATTTTAGTTTATCTTTAAGAATTTCATATCAATCCTACATTCAGGCATTCATTCATTACACGAGAGCACACGACTAATGGCTATCGGCCTTGTTTTTTTTTCTCAGCTATTTGATTTTTATCTTCATATTTTCACATTGTCATGTAGCAAATGCACTTCACTTGGTTCAATTACTTTTCTGCAAGAATTTACTGCAGACTTTTTTACTCCTCATCTTGGATTTGGTGATTTGTGATAGAGATTTACTGGATTACCATTTGGCTTCCGAAATATTCGTACAGACATTACTGTGCTGACTTGTTGGACAGCAATATTTTTATTTTTTTATTCCATTTTTCTCTATTTTATTATTTTTACATGTTATTTTTGTTATATTTTTCGTCCTATATATTTTGTCTATAGTTTTTTATTTCTTCTATATATCTCTTTTATTTAATATATTATATTATGTTTTTTATATATATATATATATATGAGGAGGATGTAGTTTGCTTGAAACATTGTGCATAGTGTGAAAGGAGTTGTGTTTGAAATGCAACTAGTGCAATTAAAAAAAAATTGCATGAAACAATATTCATGTCTCTGATGAGAGCGTTTATTATTATTTTTTTTTTTTTTTTACATAGGCATCACCACTTATCAAGGCCCAGAGGCCACTCGAGGACAAGGGTTAAAGAGTGTACAGTGTTCAATTGGACAATATAGTAATTGTTAGTAATGGAAATTTGTTAATTTAAGTGGAACGGCTCATCAAGAACTTGTTTACGTCGGACTTGAAGACAACCATATTGTACTCAGTTCCAAAGGCGTGCAGTGAGGAGAAAGAAACTTTGTTCATGGAATCTACATTTAGGTTTAGGCACAGATAAAGAGTGGGGGAAATTATTGATAGTGTTTTCAGCTAGACGAGTGTTTCTCGTGAAAGTTTGGCAAGGAGGGACCATAGACTGGAGCTCAGACGAGCACTTATCATGAAAATAATAAAGCAGAGACAGACTCGCAACATCTCTTCTGTGAGAAAGAGGTTGCAGGGAAGAGAAAAGGGCATCCCCTACTAGGCTACAAAGTCTATTTTGAACTCTATCAAGGCAGGATAAGTCCTTTCCAGCAGATTCTGGCCAGATGTGGCAACAGTATTCCATCCTTGGACATACCTGACTCTTATACGAGTAGAGAATTGCATCAGCAGTGAGATATCTAATGATAGAAGTATCTCACCATTTTTCCAGTGATCTTGGCAACGGATTTGATGTATGTGTTCCATTTCAGATCAGGAATAAATGTCAAGAAGCTTGTCAAAACATGAAGCCTCCCCAAGACGAGAGCCATTCATTTTAATTGATGCCAGATGGAGATCAGAGTGATGATGATGTAAAGATAGAAGCTTGGTTTTAGATGTATTAAAAGTAACCAGCCACCTCTTTCCCCCTTGTACCACATGCTCAAGATCAGAGGAGAGAGAATCAGAGAGAACTTGGTCATTTACGGTTTTTAATGTGCTACCATAGATGGTAGTGTCATCAGTATAAATGTCTGTGAATGATGTAAGGATGTGATTTGGAAGATCATTAATGTAGAGCAAGAGTTGAGCCCAGGATGGACTCCTGAGGGACTCCAGCATTAATACTGTGAGCTTCTGATTTTAGCCCATCAACCACTACTCTTATGAACCTATCAGAGAGAAATGATTTAATAATTGAGAAGACATTTCCAGCTACACCATAGCTGGAGATCTTGTGAAGTAAACCTTTATGCCACACCCTATCAAAGGCCTTTGAGCAATTGCCCTAGAAAGGAAGCCTCAACGAGAGATTTACTAATCCTATGAGATATAACTGTAAAAACATCTGCTGTAAATTTAGCAGAACGGAAACCATATTGCATGTTACTAAGAAGGTTATTTTTGCTGAGATGGTTGACTACTTCTCTATTAAACACAGATTCCAGCAACTTACTCATGACGCACAGGAGACTTATTGGCCTGTACTGAGAGGGAGATGACTGATCACCTGAATTCTTATTTATTTTATTGGCAAAAAAAGATTTTAAAATAATATTTGCATTGAAAAGAGTTGTGTTTGAAGGCCATTGCAATGTGGGAAACACTATGGACACAAGTCAGTGTATAAAAGAATGGCAATATTGAAGGGATTTACCAACATGATGTGTCGTACAGGATGTAGATGTTGATATCAAAAAATTTTTGAGAATAAAATTTTTTTTGCCAAAAAGTAATGTGTACAATTGTTTGGCTTTCCTTTGTCTTTTTATTTATTTTTTAGTAATTTTTTTTTTTTTGTATTTGTGATCGGAAGTGAGGCAAGCTCTCAAATCAATTTTCAGGATACACATTGTGATAAGTATTAAGTAATATTAGGAATTATTATAGCATTTTTTTGTTTTCAATGTCTATTAATGATTAGTTATAATTGTGTAGTTAGGAGTGTTATGTTTGCTATGCTTGTATCCGTCTTGGGTAATGAGAATGCTCTAAGAGAGGAAACTACATGTTTAGTCAGTTGATTCCCTTGCTTAAGTGTATAGGTCAATATATGTACGCTCGTATACATACATATGCACATATATGCATACACATATACATGCATACACATACTCATATATGCATATATTTTATTAATTTATTTATTTTTTATTACATTTTTATATGTATTTTTTAGTTTATCTATGTACGAGGGGCGTGCAATAAATTATGCCCCTGACCCACTTCCCATAGCAGTAGAGCAACGTAACTTGGCACAGTTATTAGTCTTTCTCTACATAGGAACCATCCAAAGTTATGCATTTCTCCCATCGTTTGATGCAGCTCTGAAGACTGTTTTTGTAAACACCCCAGGTTTGTCTCCAACCACGACGTGACTTGAGAAATCATCTGGGGAAACGCTTTCCTTTCAAAAACAACTTCATGGCTAGGAAGAGGTGAAAGTCAGAGGGTGCAAGGTCAGGAGAGTAGGGAGGATGGGGGAGGATTTCATAATCACAGGCCCGTGCTTGTGATCTGGTGACATGCGAGTTGTGGACCGGAGCGTTGTCCTGCAGAAGGAGGGTACCTTTGCTGATTTTGCCCCGCCTCTTGATTTTGATAGCTTCCTTTAATTTCCTCAAAAGTGAAGCATAATAGGCTCCTATAATTGTGGTACTCTTTGCCAGGAAATCTGTCATCACTACTCCGTCCTGGTTCCAGAAGACTGTGAGCATGACCTTGCCAGCGGAGGGCTGCACCCTTGCCTCCTTTGGAGGTAGTAGGTCCAAGTGCTTCCATTGCATTGACTGGGCTTTGGTCTTTGGATCATAGTGATGGACCCAGGTCTCATCTTGTGTAATCAGTCTTTTGAAAAACTTTGACTCATCTTGGCACATCTCCAAATTCATGCTCGAGCACTCGACACGTTCTCGCTTCTGGAATGGTGTGAGCAACCTGGGAATCCGTCTGGCAGACACTTTATGCATATGCAAATGGTCACGAATGATAGTTTCCACAGACCCTGTACTAATCTTGACATCTTGGGCTATTTGGCAAATAGTAATGCACCGATTTTCCAAAATGGCAGCCTCAACTTGACGGACAGATGCCTCATCAATAGCAGAAGTGTGTGTGTGTGTGGGGGGGTGACCAGGTCTGGGAGCTGTTTCCACAGACTTCCAGCCATGTTTGAATTCACGATGCCAGTGTTTTACAAGGTCATATGACGGGGCATTATCACCATAAGTTTCTTTCATTTCATCAAAAGTCTCCTGTGGTGTGTGTCCTTTCAAATACAAAAACCGGATCACTGCTCGACATTCAACAGGCTCCATTTCACACCTGACTAAATTCAAACACTTGTAAAACAGAAACCACAATTAGTTCAGAGCTGTGATTTGCCACATAACCCGTAGAGATATAAATAATTGCACATGCAAAATTTCAGCTAGATCAGACAACTGGAAGTGGGTCAGGGGCATTACTTATTGCACACCCCTCGTATGTTATTTATTATTATTTTGTGTTTCATCTTGTTTATTTATAATATATTATTATTTATAATATATTATTATTTATAGTAGTCAACGACGTGATAGAATTAGTTGTTTGTTAAGTAGTGAATGCATGTTATGCGTAGGTGTTCCTGTATTTATATAAGGAGTTTAGTTCTGCTCTGTTGTTTATTTTGGACTTAAGTTTCTTTTTTAACAGCGATTCTTTCACTTGGTTTCTTTCAGTGGCTAATATCTTTATTTGTTTTTGGTGTAATTGTTAGACAAGTATTTATGGAATGAGGATGCCTTGGTTTAATGTGTTCTTTTATGCATATATGCAATAATGTATACGACACATTGTATTTGATATACTGAATATGTGCGTTTGCATGCTGCGTGTGTATCCGCAGACCGTTGTTCGCCTGACATTGTTAATTGTCTTATACCATGTCTACTCTTAAAGCTCCTAAGCCAGCCTTCACTGAATTTCATATCTTCTGTGATATTCAACTCTTCCTTAAGAGATTTTGCTTTAGCAATTAACATGGACCCAGATATTGCTACACCTTCATTCCGTTTTGCTACAAACCACATGCAATATTCGATCGAATTCAACTTGCTTTGGTCTGCAAAGAGTCCTTCTTTTGACATGTCTTTTATTTGGAGAGAAAGAAGCAGTCTTCACTATTTCCTCCTTTTTCTTTTTGATGTAAAACAGCGTACTTCTTCCAATCTTATAATCTCTCAATGTAACGCTATTTTCAACCCCAGCATCTAATTTTTCTATAATTTAATGTTTTTCAAGTAAAGTCAGTGTTACTTGTTTTCTTTTAGAGGTGCAACCATTGTGATGGGTTGTTTTACACTATTTTAAATATAGCAATCTGAAAAAAAAAATTTACAGTTAGTGTAAATTAATTATCAATAGCTAATCTACATTAATTACATAGTACTAATATTAACATTTCTGCGCAATATCTGACTAAACCATGTAAACAGTTTTACTGCAACTCCACATCAAAAATGCTAATACAATTTCAATGACGAGACAGTTCAAGTTTAGAGAAAGTCCAGGTTTAGAAGAAGTCCAAATGAGAGGAAGTCCAACTTTAGAGGAAGTTAAAATTAAAGGAGTTTTACTGTGTGTATATATATGTATATAATAAATGGATCTATAATAATAAATATATTACTTTTAATAAAGCAAAACTATCAGGATAGAAGCTCTACACAGTTAAGAGGAGCAATTCATATATGAAATTAAAAAAATGAGGGATAAATTTACATAGTACTTTACTTTATTATTAGATCAATAAGAACAGAAAATGAGAAGAGAGTAGGAAACAACTTCTTCAGGCCAATGTATTTCAAAGTTCAATGCTTCTTATGAGAAAAGAAGAAGACCCGGCATTATACAAATGTAAGGATATACAAATAAAAACAAACTTAAGAACATTTACATTAAAAATGAAAAAGCAAATGGTGATTGTTATGCAAAATAAGAGAGCATACATAACGTTCCTGTTACTATTTAGATGGGGATTTGGGGAGCTTTTGTAACTATTTTCCGTTTTCCCTCTATGAAAGTGTGTTTATATTTTTTCTCCCAATGATAAAAATTTGGTCAGTTATTTGATTGATTTACTGTAAAAAGAAAAACAAGATACAGATAATAATAATAATGATAATGATAATGATAATAATAATGATAATAACAATAATAATGCTGGGCAACAATTTTTTTTTTACTTTTTGAATGTTGTCTAGATTTCTACAACTGATTTAGGGTACTTTTGCTGAATAAGGAAATGGCTTCCATTTTTCTGTATTAGATCAGATTTTTGTACTAAGTTGATTTAAAATAAAAAAAGTAAATCTTGTGACAAAATTGATTACATTTTTATGGTATTATCAGCTGATTTTGTCAACACATATCATCCTAAAAATACTTTTAAAAGAAAAAATATGATTTTCCAACAACATATATCGATTACTGTAAACTGAATAGTATGCATTGTGTAGAGTCGAAGAAAATGAAGGGAGGAAGCGCCTACGTGTCTACGCGTCATGCCTTACCTTGGAACGCTCCTACGGTGTGCGTACGTGCATGGCCAAAACATGAAAGAAATTCCAAAATGGCGCCGTCCTCATCTTGTAGATTGTGCGATCATCACTGGGCCCCACGTGACCGTTCTTTGGCTGCTGATTGGCCGAGGACGAACACCGCAAGGATAAAGGGAGTGTGTTTGGAACATGGGGGGGTCTTTTCTAGGATCGACGTCAGTGTGATCGTATCGGTGAACTGCTGCAGCTTTAAGAGCACTTTAGTGTGTGTGATTTTTTGGGACTTGCTCGTCTGCTGACTTTACAGGACTTTCTTTTCTGCTGATTCTACAGGACCTGTCCTTCTGCAGAACTTGGAACAAAACTTCAAGCCTTTTCTTTCTTTTCACACGTAGTCGCCTAAAAAGGTAGAATCCGTCTTACTTGTGAAACGGCTTTAAGCTATTTTGGCGAAATGGGGGAAAAAATTGACCTCAAATTAATACCGGAGTTCGATGGATCAACCCCGGTACTTGACTGGGTGGAAAAGTTGGAGTTACATTGTGTTTTGTCTGGCGCAAAGAACTTTGAACGTGTTGTCCCTCTGCGCTTTTCCGCCGGCGCCTTTGCCGTATATCAACAGCTCAGCTATGAGGGCAAACAGGACTACGAGACAATTAAGGCGGCGCTGTTCAAGGCATTTGCGATTGACCCCGCCACTGCTTGGGAGCAACTTGAGGCAAGGACCCTACGTCCGGGCGAAACGGTTGATGTATACTTGGCAGAACTGACCAAGTTAACGGTCTTGTTTGGTGGACTGCCCGAGCGGGCCTTAGCATGCAAATTCCTAGCAGGACTCCCGACAGAAGCAAAGCGACTATTACGAGCCAGCTCAAGTGCGGATTCGTTGCCCCTTAATGACCTAGTGGATCGGGCCAGGACTGTAATGAAGAATTATTCCGAGATGAGGGAACCGGTAATTGCTGCTGCCCGGTCCACGCCGAATGATAAGAAACCGTATCAGGGACCCGGTCCACGTGGCGGAATCATATGCTACAAATGCAATGGACAGGGCCATATTGCAAGGAACTGCTGGCAGCAACCAACGGCCGTTCGCTGCTACTGGTGTAAGGAAGCCGGCCATATAGCCCAAGACTGTCCGGGAAACGGAACCGGGGACAAGGTGTCAGCGTCAACCTCTTCCCCATGCAGAAATTAAATGAGACGCTGCCGATCGTTTCGATATATGTCAACGAAACACTGCGCTCAGCACTCCTCGACTCCAGGTGCTCCCGCACTATCATATGTGCAGATCTTTGCCACACTTGGAGAAAGAAGAACGTCCGAGTGACTACCATCAGTGGAGAGACGCGCACATGTTGCGGGGTGGGCAGCATAAACATTCGGACAAAAAATGGAATCTCCGCTAACCTAGAGGCACTGGTGGTACCAGAAAAACCCCTGAGTTTTGACCTGCTCCTAGGATATGATGCCATCAGAGCTCTTGGTGGCGTCTACATAACGGCGACGGGGGCGGTACATTTTCAGGAGAAAGCCCCAGTGTGTGCTGCACTAAAGATCGACCAACCGGACTTCAGCGTCGCATTTGACGAGCAAAAGAGGGCCTGGACTGCCTCATGGAAGTGGTCGGAAGACCGAGAACCGGCCAAACTGCAAAATGGCATAACGGAATACCATGTGCCCGACCACATGAGGCCCGCGTACGAAGAAGAACTTCGCTGATGGATCGAGGATGGCTGGTTGATTCCCTACCCCTACAAAAAACTTGGACCCCCCCCAAGGGTCTGATCCCATTAATGGCAGTTGCTCAACAGAACAAAGCAAAAGTCAGGCCGGTGATGGATTACCGAGAACTGAACTCATATGTTGATGCGTTCACAGGCGATGCCGACGTGTGTGCTAGCAAACTGCGAGAATGGCGCCAGCTGGGTTCTAATGTGTCCCTGTTGAACCTTAGAAGGGCATATCTGCAGGTCCGGGTTAGCGAGACACTGTGGCCATTTCAGACGATAGTGTTTTCCGGTAGGAGGTATTGCCTCACGCGACTGGGCTTTGGGCTGAACGTTGCGCCCCAAATCATGAAGACGATCGTCAATGCTGTATTGTCACAGGATAAGCCGTAAAAGAGGGGTCATCAGCATACCTTGACGACATATACGTGAATGAAGACGTTGTGCCATCATCACGTGTGAGGGCTAAGCTTGCCGAACTTGGACTGATTTGTAAGGATCCAGAATGCTTGGAGGATGGCGCTCGTGTTTTGGGGTTGAACGTTCAACAGGAGCGAGGGACCTTGAGGTGGGGGCACGGAACTGCAGTCCCCGAAGTGCCCCATATCCTCACGAGGCGGGTCATATTTTCCCTGTGTGGAAAACTGGTAGGACACTTGCCAGTATGTGGATGGACCCGGGTCGCAACAGCCAGCATGAAGAGGAGGGCGAGTGCAGTTACCAAAGGCTGGGATGACGAGACAGTGGACAATCTGTTGCTTCGCATGGTAAAAGAAACCATCACAAGAGTCAAGCAGGAGGACCCCGCTAAAGGAGATTGGTGCGTCCAGGGAGACAGACTAAATGTGTGGGTGGATGCGAGCTCCCTCGCGATCGGGGCACTATTGGAGATGAATGGGTCTGTGATTGAGGACGCCTGCTGGTTGCGACCACTGGATGATGCCGCTCACATCAACCTAGCGGAGTTGGATGCGGCGATAAAGGGAGTAAATATGGCACTCCAGTGGAAGGTTAAAGAATTGTGCTTACACACAGATTGCGAGAGTGCGCACCAAGGCGGCTACCGAAATGCTAATCAGACGAAGGTTGGAGACACTAAGGAAGTTGGTGGAAGAGTACAACCTATCGGTGAACGCGGTGCTTGTCGCTTCCACCCGCAATCTTGCAGATAAACTCACCCGTGTGCCCCAGAGGTGGTTCGACGCAATGTAGAAAGAAGCCGAACCAGGATCGTTATGTGCTGCCTCTATTGAGGAGACGGATGAAATCAAGAGGGTACACCACGACACTGGACACCCCGGAGTGAGACGGACATATTATTTCGCACACTTAACCAACCCGTCAGTGTCCAAAAACAGAGTAGAATCAGTGGTCAAGGAATGCCAAATATGCCAGTCAATCGACCCGGCTCCCACCAAATGGCAGAAAGTTCGGCTGGAAGTCGACAGGACTTGGAGCCGGCTGGGCATGGACATAACCCACTATGGTGGTCAGCACTTCCTCACACTAATCGATTGCGGACCGACGAGGTTTGCGATCTGGCGACTGTTAACAAGACAGGACTCGGCTAGTGTCATCCGCCAATTAGAGTCTATATTTTACGAGCGGGGGCCACCCGAAGAGATTCTCACGGACAACGACACAGCCTTTTGCAGCGGGGAATTCAGGCATTTCATGGACGAGTGGGGGACCCGGCTTAGACACAGGTGTGCGTATGTGCCGAGTGGCAACGGTATAGCAGAGCGTAGCCACCGAAGTGTGAAACGGATAGCAGCAAGGAAGCAATGCACGATTGCGGAGGTGGTATATAGGTACAATACAACGCCAAAGGATAACGCGACTGCTGAAAGTGCACCTGCTAATGCGATACATCGCTATCAAGTGCGTGTTAAGGGCATTGACGCCTGCCCGCCTAATCAGAAGAAGACGCAAGGACGGTACAAGTCAGGGGACACCGTCTGGGTAAGGCCTCCCAATAACCGATGTACGACCAGGTTCAGACAGGGACGGATCACCGGCATAATTGGTAAGCAGGCTGTGCTGGTTGATGGTGATATAAACCAAATGGTGAACAGTGAAAGTAATGAATCATCCAGTGATGAAATGTGGATCCGGCCTATGGTTGAGAACCTCAGCACGGATGGCGATAGCTCCAGCACCACTTCTGAGAGCTCGGATGAAGATGAAGATGAAGCGCAGCCGGATGGTAGGACTGTGGACACTGACCCGGGTGGCACTGGTGGAGGTGAAGAAGCCCAGCTAATCCCCCTCCGTAGGAGCGCCCGCATCAAATGACCCCGGCCGCAATGCCGCATGTGTGATCTTGAGACCAGGAGGGGTGTAGAGTCGAAGAAAATGAAGGGAGGAAGCGCCCACGTGTCTGCGCGTCATGCCTTACCTTGGAACGCTCCTATGGTGTGCGTATGTGCATGGCCGAAACATGAAAGAAATTCCAAAATGGCGCCGTCCTCATCTTGTAGATTGTGCGATCATCACTGGGCCCCACGTGACCGTTCTTTGGCTGCTGATTGGCCGAGGACGAACGCCAGAAGGATAAAGGGAGTGTGTTTGGAACATGGCGGGGTCTTTTCTAGGATCGACGTCAGTGTGATCGTATCGGTGAACTGCTGCAGCTTTAAGAGCACTTTAGTGTGTGTGTGATTTTTTGGGACTTGCTCGTCTGCTGACTTTACAGGACTTTCTTTTCTGCTGATTCTACAGGACCTGCCCTTCTGCAGAACTTGGAACAAAACTTCAAGCCTTTTCTTTCTTTTCACATGTAGTCGCCTAAAAAGGTAGAATCCGACTTACTTGTGAAACGGCTTTACATTGATAAAGGTAAACACATGTAAATTGCATGTTGTTTCACCAGTGTTCAAACTTCAGGGCTTAAACTTCCATTTCCTCAATGCTCAGCGGCAGGGAGATCTCTGTTTAGATTCCAACAGTAGTCAGCGAACATGACTGCATCCCAGTAACCCTGATACCTGGTCTCCATCTCTTTCAGGTCCTGATGAAATCTCTTCCCCTGTTCGTCACTCATTGAACCCTGGTGAAAATAGGTAGTGCATCTTGATGCTTATGTTGCAGTCCAGGTTTCTGAAAGCAGCATGTTGTTGGCAAGTTCTGCATAGTTTCTGGCAAGCAAATTCCTTATACCAGAACAAATGCTTTCCATGCTTTTAATTCCACTTCGTTCATTGAGTTTTTGAACTCCTGATCTCTGACAAACTGCCAGATCTGAGGACCATCAAAGATGCCAGCTTTCAACTTCATAGTCAATCTTGAAAAAGTGTGGCACAAGTAAGTGAAGCAGTCACCATCCTTGTCCTTCATGAACTGCTTGCTGTATTCTGTCTCTGTCCACCAGAGGATCATTGATGGTGTTCTTTTCTTTGCAAGGCACCAATTCCTCTTACACAAGCCAGTCCTTATTTGTGTGATGCTGAGCACCAATGTTTGGAAGATTTTGAGATTTTATGACTTTAAACTGATCTCTTTTCGGCATAATCACACAGAACTATAAGACCTGAATACTTCTTGTCATGAAAATAATCATTTCCAATCAAAATTTCCAATCAAATTTCCAATCAAAACAATTATTCAACTTGACATTTTATCCAAACCAACTTCTAAAATGCTCCACACATGCGTACATATGATCAAAAACGGCAAAAACATGTAGTCATAGCTCAAAACCTCGACCTGATTGAGCAAAACCAATATGATTTTTGGATTCAGCGCATCAAATTCATCCTACATCAGCTGAAAAAAATGCAGACAAATTTGTTGTTGACCAGTGTAATAATAATCCCAATTTCATTTAATAACGTCTCCCCGAAGAGATGGAATTCATTCTTAGAGGACTTTCCATCAATACCGCCTCCAAACCAGGAACTACAAAGATCAAGGGTCTTTCTAGGATATTGGTAGTACCTACTACTGCAGAGATCTGAAGGTCGCCCAACTCATCGGGGATTTATAGTTTTTTCAAATGTCTTTCCAGACAACTTAATACTACACCTTGCATATCAACTACAACTGTGATTACTTGGTTTTTAACCCCATGTATACGTCTTACTTCCAAGGCTAACAGAGCATAATTGTACACTTCTTGTTCTCCTTCTCTATCACATTTTTGACCCTGAGCACTTTGATTATGTTTCATTTGATTGTCCCACCATGCCTTTATATTGCCATTCTCATTTGTTTCCATTTCATCAAGTATCTCCTCAAACTACTTTCCAACACACCTCACCCCAAACTTCCTACAAACCTCCAAGTATATACTAAGTCCCACATGGTTATGCCTTTTGTGGTTCTCTCTCTCTCTCTCTCTCTCTCTCTCTCTCTAAGCCAATCTACTACACTCTGCTGCAACGTGCACAACTGACTCAGAAAACTTTGCACAAATTCAGCATTCTGCAGCAACATTCTCTCCTTGAATCATTTTCTTGAACAGTCGTGTTCCTAGTGCCTGCTCTTGTGCTGCACAAACAAAGACTTCATTGCTTTTAGCTAGATAGACAGTTCTAAGCCATTGCCATGATCTTTCATCTGCGACATCTGCTATCTCCTGGAAGAACTTTTCAATGCATCTTCTTCCCAACCAATTTCTGTGTCCTTCCTTGGCCCAAACGTTTCACATACTCAGCCTTGGTTTCATCCATTTTAACTTCATTGGCCATCACCTTGAACATCCTCTCTTTACTTCTAACCATACACTTCTTCAATGATATCTCCTCAAATCAATCTTTCACGCTTATCCAGCCTCTCCCATCATCTTTCCTCTTCTGATACAACCTAATTTTGCTACTTCTAATATGGAATATATCAAACATTGCCAAAATTTTTCTTGTCTTGATGTCCATGGCATGTAACTCCTTATCAAACTAAAATTCCTGCACTGTACCTCAAAACACTGACAACCATTCACTACCTTAATCAGATTTCCTCCATACGACTTTGACTTCACAATTAGCTTCACCCAAGTTATTCCTTCCTTTCTCTTTCATAAATCGTTTTCCATTGAGCCATACTTGTTTCCAGAAGCCTGATAACATTTCCAGTAACCTTCATCATCGACATTTTCACGAATCCATTCTATAATAAATTCATGCTACACTCAAATTTATCTTCTTTACATCCTGTAACACTGCCTTATCAACCATTAATTGAACTTTGGTACTCCTCGATCTACGTCGGCACCCTTTCTGTTCATCGCTCAAAAGATGGCCATAAACCTTGAATGTGAAGATTCCGGTTAACAGGTTCTACATTAGTGATAGACATGCGATCGGTCTGTTATTACTGTTGTCCATCCCCTATCAAGCCACTCAAGAACGTCCCCCAAGTCAACCACCCCTTGTAGGGCAGCAACTAATGGGGAATAAAGACAGAACTGCTTAAACCAGAAATCCCACACTCTATTCAGCCCAGATGTCTTCCAGTTCATCATCCTTTGAATGCCAGCCTTCACGTTGTCAATGGTTAGCACAGCGTTCTCCATCTGCTGCTGTCCTAAGAACTTTGCTCTGGCATACGTCAAGAATTCAACTACTTTGTGGAAATAATAAACAATGCTCCGACTCATTTTAACCAGATGGTGAGTCTAGATGTAGTGAGTCTGTTCATGAAAGTACCCACTGATGAGACTCTGACAGTGGTATGGGATAAGCTGACTTCTGCTGCTTCATAATATACTGAAAGCCAACTTTCATTAGACATTACCTAAACTTCAACTCTCATCATCCGTAAAGAAAGGAATCGTCCGTTGCCTTCAACGCTGAGCAAAAGCAACAAGTAGTAACAGCAATGCATGTCAAGATAAACAGTGTAAGAGAAACCTTCCACCGAAACAACTATTCAGAGAGCATCAGCTCCAAGAAATTTGGACACCAAAGGACACCACTCAAAATCTCATAACAGTTTGTATACCATACATGAAAGGCTTGTCAGAAAAACTTCAAATCTGTGTGACATTCATAAGCAATTCAATTTTCCGAAACTGTTTGTGCAAGTCAAGTGTCCTACAAAAATAATAATGACTAAGAACTGTGTATATGAGATTCCATGTAAATGTGGAAAACTATACAAAGATGAGACATGTTGTCTACTAGAAGAAGATTGAAAAGCCGTAATATGTGGAGAGATTGGAAAATTGGGTAGAGCTGACCATATTTGGAGGGAAATGGCAAACCATCTATCATTATGTGACGAAGTAAAAATTTATAGACTGAGAAGAATGCTGGAGAGTAAGACAATTCAAAGAAGTAGCACATATGCTGGGAGATAACCAATTACTCAGTATACGTAGGTATAGAATCTAATAAGATATGGGAAACGTTAATTATAAATAATAGATAATATATACAAGTAATAAGTAAAAACAGTAATGTATATCTCTATATACAGTAATATTTAGTAATAAATAGTGATACTTATAACTAGAAACAAAAATAGGTTTAAGGCTCCCAAAATTTGTACTAGAACTGCCCGCAAGGACAGTGGTTAGGGTACTTGGAAAAATCAATTGTAAAAGTAATATTCTCCTGAAGGGTAAAGGTCCAATTCTTAGTGTGGATGAATTACTTAGGACCTTTATCTGGTCATGGCTGACGGAACAAAAGCATGCTGCCTCTGTGAAGTAAATAAAGGGTTCCGTTCGAAATTCCATCCAAATTCCCGCATTCGACAAAATCATTCCCGAGTTCAACAAGATATACCTGAAGAAGGTCGGAGGTTACATCGACCGAAACGTGAAAATCACACTCCAGATGAGTCCAATGAATACAAATAATGCAAATCTTTTTTGTTTCACTTGTAATAATACTAATGGCAACAACAACAACAAGAATAATAACAACAACAATAGTGTTGTATTATTATATGACATAATAATGTTGATACATCAGTTCCCATCAAATCACTGAAGTTGAGCCTGGTCAGTACTAAATGAGTGATCATTTTGGACTTCCAGGTGCTCTCTGCTTATCTTGGCATTGTTTCCAGTCAGTCTTGGGCCTCTTCTTGCCACCGGACTCAAGCAGTGCCGATTCAGGCGAGGTGCGATTCAGGCGAGGTGCGGTTGGGGATTGCCTCACAATTACACATGCAGCTACCCTTACAGAGGTGTCCATTGTCTCTTGAGAACAGAAGCATCGATAGCGGCAATGCTTAATAAACGTATTCTCTTACATCATATATTTAAAATAGAAAATTCAAATAAAATATTCTAAATCTCTTTGATGGTAAAAAACAATGATGATCTCGTAAATAAATTTATACATTAAAAAATCACAAATTCGAGAATAACAAAACTAATTTATAACAAGATGATGATGTGACTGTCTATCAAAGTCATCTCCGTTTCAAACAGCAATCAAAAGTTTAAATGAAGAATCCATTTAAAATGCTTGGTCTCTTTGATGTTTTGTTGTTGCAATAATAATAATGGTGGTGTAACTCTTGAAACAGTATCACACATTGTTAGTACATGTTCTACATTTGCTCAAAAAGAGTACAAATGACACTGTGAAAAATTATGTACAAATCTGCATTGGTGTTTGTGCCAGAAGTTTGGAATCCAAAAGTGATAAGTTGTTCCAAAATCACTAAGAAGTAGTCTTGGAAAATGAGGAAGTTAAGATTCTCTGGGATTTCATGATTCAGTGTGACCAAGCGATAACTTACAGGAAACCAGATATTGTAACCTATATATATTTTTCTATGTCCAAGAAAGTTGTTTTTTCGCAGGGGTTCTCACGTTGGTTGCATTTATTTAAAAGTTTCCTTATACTTCCTAGAATATAATATCTCGGATTCGAAAATGGATGCCATCTCTATCTTTATTTTCATCGACTTTTAAAACTTCCCGCCATCCCGTCCTTTCGCGTGTTTGTTTGTCTTTTTCATATAAATAAAGCAAAACTAATTAAAGCAAACTCATTTTCCTGGCCATACTGGCCGGAATATCCAGAAAGGCAATTTGCTTTGATCAATGTGGGGGAAAACCCTTCATATTGTAGAGGCCAGAAAGGAGTTATCGCCCTTTCTCTCAGACTTGGCATAAGTGGAGTTATCCCCCTTATAAAAGAAGAGAGGAATCGCCATTATGTGTTTACACTCATCGACGGCGACACGCTGTCGGATTGGGAAACCAGCTTGCTTAACGCAAACTGTACATGGCGCTACGAACATATTGTCACTTTAAAACGTGAAATACTTATATCGCAGCATTGGACTAAATATCGTTACACTATGGAACAAGAAAACGTTCTCTTATTACGTCAACTCGTCGAGTTACAAAAAGAAAACATCGAATTACGGAAGGACATTTTACATGGACGAGCGAACACGTCGCAAACAAAAAGAATGCAGCGACCTTCTATAGGTCTGGACTCAACAGATAGCGAATGGGCACTCTTTTTAGACACCTGGTCACGGTACAAGGAGATGTGCAGACTCGAAAATCCAGCTGTAATTCGAAACGAACTGCGAGAAGCATGCACACCGGAAACGAACAGGTTACTTTTTGAGCTCATTGGACCAGAACGACTCAACAATGCGGCAGAAGAGTTCCTACTTTGCCAAATACGACTCGTGGCCGTTCGAGGCTTACACAAGGAAGTCCACCGGCAAACGTTTCACTCCATGAAGCAAAATGAGGGTGAGTCAGTGACCCATTTTTTATCGAGGTTACGGGGCCAGGCGAAATTTTGTGAATTTAGTATTCAGTGTCCGAACGAACCCACTTGCCGGCAGCAGGTTAATTACTCAGACGATATGGTTGCCGGGCAAATGATGGCAGGGTTAAGAAATATCGAACACCAGAGAAGGGTACTGGCAGAGGCAGCTACACTTCCTACTTTGGATCTAAAGTTTTCACGGTTGGTTTGCCTGGAGGCAACAGACGAAGCAACTCCACACTTTTCCGATACCACACAACCTCTCACGATATCTGGGGTACAAAAGTCGAATCAAGTACAACAAATGCATGAGGCAAAGGCCCTGTCGAACCCACGGGACACCAAACCTTGCAACGGTTGCGGAAAAACATCACACCGAGGTGGATCGATGAACCGGAAAGATTGCCCAGCAGTGGGACTCAAGTGCCACTTTTGTGGAATAGTAGGGCACATTAAAAAGGTGTGTCGGAAAATTAATAGATCCGAAACGGAGGCTATAAAAAGCGGGGAGTCATTCATGTTTTGCACCACGGATAAAACCCCTACTCACAGACACAATGAGAGACAACCGGCGAACATTCCTCACCTTGAGTGGAATGGGAAACAGTTCCAGGTGGGCGCCCCAGAACCGCCCCCCTCAGTTACAGCAGAGGTAACTGTAATGAACAAGTGCCATGCGACCTTTGGAAGGGTGCCAAAGAAGCCGATGAAAGTGAGCACCCACGCCATCCAAGCCTTCGCGGACACAGGAGCCCAAACTTGCTCTGTTGGCCCCGAGATTCAAGGACTCCTCGGGTACCCAAATGGGTACTTGGTTCCAACTACCCATCGGATAAGGGGTATAACAAATAGCCAGTTACACATCAAGGGGGTCCTGTTTTTACATATTAAGGTGGGATCAAGAGAAACACGACAGGCAGTGTATGTGTCTGACAACACATCCGGGCTCTACTTATCACAGACGGCACTTAAGGAGCTGAAATTATTGCCATCCAATTTTCCTACATCATTATCGCAAAGCAGCTCAGCGGAAACAGAAGAGATGGCCCCTTGCGGGTGTCCGCGCAGAACACCGGCTCCGAAGAAACCAGCAGCAATCCCATTGGAGCCAACCGACATTAACAGAGAAAAATTGGAGCAATGGCTAAAGGAACATTTCAAGGCTAGCGCATTCAATACCTGTCCACACCAACCACTCCAAGTAATGAAGGGTAAACCCTTAGAAATAAAATTCCTCCCAGATGCGACACCGACGGCAATCCACACACCAATACCTGTCCCCCATCATTGGAAGGAAAAGGTGAAACAAGATATAGACCGTGACGTGGCACTGGGGATAATCGAACCCGTACCGGTAGGCACACCAACTACTTGGTGCTCGAGAATGGTGGTCACACCAAAAAAGGATGGATCCCCAAGGCGGACGGTGGACTTACAAAAGTTGAACGAGGCGACCATGAGGGAGACGCACCACACTTCGTCCCCATTCAATCAGGTCTCGGTAATACCTGCACATACCAGGAAGACTGTACTCGATGCGTGGAACGGTTACCACAGTTTACCGCTGTCTCCAGCTGCACGAAACGCCACCACGTTCATCACTGAATGGGGTCGATACAGGTACTGTCGAGCCCCTCAAGGATTCCATGGATCAGGAGATGGCTACACCCGTCGGTTTGACGATATCACCATGGACATGGCTCGAAAAACTCGGTGTATAGATGACAGTCTCCTGTGGGACAACTCAATGGAATCCTCATTCTGGCACACAATTGAATATATAAACCACTGCGCCGATAGAGGGATTGTGTTTAACCCAGACAAGTTTCACTTTGCTGACATGGAAGTGGAGTTCGCAGGGTTTCAAGTAACAGCGAACGGGGTCAAACCCACAAGAAGAATGACTGAAGCCATCCTGAGCTTCCCCACCCCGACAAATATTACTGGGGTTAGGTCCTGGTTCGGACTCGTAAACCAAGTCTCCTATGCATTCTCACAAGCCGAAGTTATGGCCCCATTCCGAGAGTTGCTGAAAACAAAGGACAGGAAATTTTATTGGGATGAGACACTGGAACAGGTATTCCAAGAGTCGAAAAAAATAATAGTGGAAAGAATTGAAAAAGGCATCCAAACGTTCGAAATGAACAGAGCAACAGGACTCGCGACAGACTACAGCAAAACAGGGATATCGTATTTTCTGTTTCAAAAGCATTGCAGATGTGAGGGGGAATTAAACATGAGTTGTGGGGATGGCCATTGGAAACTCATCCTGGCGGGATCCCGTTTTACCAACGACGCGGAATCACGATATGCACCAGTGGAAGGTGAAGCCTTGGCTCTGATCTATGGGTTGGAATCATGCCGCATGTTCATACTCGGATGCCCAGACTTGGTGATTACAGTGGATCACTTACCGCTTGTAAAGATATTTTCGGACCGAGCCCTGGAGAACATAAAAAACCCACGCCTGTTAAACTTCAAGGAAAAGTCACTCATGTATAAATTCAAGATAAAACATCGACCGGGGAAACTCAACTTGGCCCCTGACTGTGCATCTCGGTACCCGGCGGGCACCCCACCAAGAGACCAGGACCAATCCATTGACACCGCAGTCAAAGCCGCCCTAACATCGATGTACGAGAATGATACTACGTTAAGAGCCATCACATGGGGAAGGATTGTGGCTGCGGCAGCCACGGACGAAGAATGTAGGACTTTGAAAGAGCTGATTCAAAATGGCTTCCCCCAGTCACGTAACAATATCCCAACCGTAGTTCGAGTCTTCTGGCCTATGCGTGAGGAATTATATTGCCTGGAAGGAGTGATCATCAAGGGGAACAAAATCCTAATACCTCGACAACTCCGCGCAGAGGTATTGGAATCTCTTCATTCCGCTCATCAGGGTGTGAACGGAATGCTGGCGAATGCGAGACAACGACTATTCTGGCCAGGGTTGGATGCTAACATCAGGCAAACAAGAGCCCAGTGCCGCACGTGCAATGAAATCGCACCGTCTCAGCCCAGGGAACCCTTGATGTCCCCAGCAGACCCGGAATTTCCATTTCAACAAGTGGTGGTTGACTTCGTCCAGATGCAGGGTAGACACTTTATGGTATACGCAGACAGGTATACGGGATGGGTTGAAGTGGCCCTAATGACGTCGGGAAGAGCCAAGACGGTGTGCGATACCTTGAGGACTTGGTTCTGTACCTACGGCGTACCGGAAGAGATTTCGTCGGATGGTGGACCACCATTTGAATCCCAGGAATACGACTCCTTTTTGAGGAATTGGGGCATACGAAAACGTACCTCATCAGCGCATTATGCCCAAGGCAATGGCCGCGCAGAGTTAGCCGTCAAAACCGCGAGACGTATACTGGCGGACAATACGGACAGTTATGGACGCCTGTGCCATGATCGGGCAGCCCGAGCACTACTGACCCATAGGAACACGCCTGTCCAGGATCTGGACATGTCCCCGGCCATGATGCTGTATGGTCGGGTCATTAAAGACCACCTTCCTGTCCTGCGGGACAAATACCAGGTTCGAAAACAGTGGACAGAAATAGGCAAACTAAGGGAAGTAGCAATGGCCAAAAGACATATGAGGAACGAGCAGTATTACAACCAACATAGTCGCCCACTCCGGGAACTCCAGGTAGGAGATTACGTCCAGATCCAGAACCAGGACGGGAACCACCCACGTCGATGGACAAAGACAGGGAGAATCGTGGAGACCCAGGGTTACCGACAGTACCAAGTCCGGGTCGATGGAAGCAATCGAGTGACATTGCGCAACCGTCGGTTTCTCCGTAGAATACACCCGGTAGTGGATGGCCCTCATAACATCAGACAAGAAATCCCGAACCCACCTATAAATGTGGAGACCCCACAGGAACAACCTCCGGAGGAGGCAATGGAGGTGGAACAACACGCCGACACGGAATCCCCAAGCGAACATGAGGAAGAAATGGAAGTGGAAGATACCACGGGAGGAGATACCCAAAAATACAGTCCTCCTCCGTTAAGGGAACCGTCAAGTCGGAGGACGAGAGCCCCAAGGGGTTTGTCGCCGCAAATGCGGGGGAAGTCGCACGGGTATTTCTCCACATAAAGGATGACCACAACAACTTGCTTTTGTGGTCACGAGGGGGAGGGGCATGTAGAGGCCAGAAAGGAGTTATCGCCCTTTCTCTCAGACTTGGCATAAGTGGAGTTATCCCCCTTATAAAAGAAGAGAGGAATCGCCATTATGTGTTTACACTCATCGACGGCGACACGCTGTCGGATTGGGAAACCAGCTTGCTTAACGCAAACTGTACACATATCAGACAATTACTATTCATTTGGACACTGCCAGAGCTCCCCCTTCCCAACATTGTGGGAAAACAAATAAATAAAATGTCAGGAAGCTTAACTGGCCTGCAGCCAGGCGTTCATTTCTGGGCCTGCATGAACTCAGTCATTAACTATCCATTTCTGCAAGTGAACTTTTTGATTGACATTGTTAAATTTAAACGCTTTACACTTCCGCTTGCGTCATGGCGTAGCTGTAAGATGTCAGGTTTTCTTTCACTTTCTTTTCCGCCTTCACTTCATGGGTTCGAGCCTGCCTGCCTGCCTACTACCCCCTTTTTTTTTCCTGCTCAACACATACCTCCAAATACCCGGGCAATGCCAGGCACCCTCACTATTTGTGAATAAAAAGATCAATGCATGCAAAAGTATTTCATGTGGCTTACTCAAGTGACATCAACTTAGCAACTACGGAACTATCAGAAACTGAGGATGGAGATTGCAAGGTTGTGCGACAAGAAAACTTCCATGATGCCAATCGTCATATGTGCGCTTGACTCAATTTCACATGATATTGAGAAACAGTTGAACTCCTTGGGAATCAGATACAACATCACCATACTCCAAAAGTCAGTTCTGCTTGACACAGCAAGCATCCTATGCTGGGTGCTTTCCATCTAATTGATCATTTGAATATACTCACTAGCTTTGGTAACTCACTCTTCAGTGAAAAAAAATTAACCGATGTAAGTAAAGCATCACAACACTGAAGTTAACGAAAATAATAATAATTTAGCATTACAAGTGTATGCTGTATTTTCGTAGATATTGGCAATATTACATACTTAATGTGCTTCAACAAGTCATATCTTTTTTATTTGTGGGTCAATATTTAAAAGAATTACATTGCTGGAAAGAGAATAGAATAAGCATTCCAATGATGTTAATTTATTTTTCTTTTATGCTCCAAGTTAAAAATGAAAAAACGATAAAAAATGACAACAGTAAAACGTTCAATGTTTACATTTCATATGTTACGTTTGGATACACATGCGCTGGGTCAAATTTGATTGGATATGGCTGAAATTTTACAAGCTATATAAGCATAGAAGTCCATAGTTACTGGACTTTGATTTATATTTTTACGACCACAAGAAGCAAAGTTATGACCAAGCAAAGTTGACGAATATTTCAAAATTGATTAGATAAATCGGTATATATCATCCATTTTCATATAAATAATAGTTTCAGAATTATTTTCATGTATGATATGTAAATATTTGATAATTATTAATTGTGCGGAAATTTCTTTAAAATGTTATCTTTTATAGAAATTCAAATCCACTTAATGAGGAACGGCTCCCTATGACCAAAGTTTCGTTAAACTGTTTTTTCTGCTTTCAAAACGAAAGCAGAAAAATCAGTTTCATTTTTTATTCCGAGTTTGTTAATTTAAAAAAAAATTTTCAAGTTTTTCAAATTTGATTTCCAAACAATACTATTTTGTTGTTTTTAACGCTTTTAGTACACATTGTATTTATTACTTCTTACTTTCTAAAACATGCACGAGCCATGTATGTATGAAAATGCTGGGGGTTTAACATAATTTTTTGTGCTAACCTCACTATTGATGAAATATGGGCATCATCTTCCAAAGCTATATATTCATCACCTATTCTCCTATAGCTTCTAAATCGAAGTATATCCTCACCCCATTTTTCTTAAGCCAGTCCAGGCCTAGTATCACACTTCTACTGAAATTCTCTGCAACAAAGAAGTCCTGATGGGTAGACTGACTTCCTATCCCTACTCTTAACCGAGCGAGCCCTTCTACAATTAATGGGGACCCATAAGCTGTTCTTAAACTAACGTTTTTATCACATAGTTCAGGTCCCTGTCTAAGTGCTTTAAAAACACTGCTATTTATTACTGACACTTCTGCTCTCGTTTCCACCAGAGCTTTATTATTCTTTCCCGCAATTCTAATCAAAACGGAATTTAATGCACCCATGTTACCGACTATGTGTATCCGTATACTCTTGTTCTGTTCATCAGGTGTCACACAAACGGAGCACCCCCGTTTCCCTGGATATGCTTCTTGTAGAATTTCTGTATGTGGTCCACCTCACCACAGCAGTAACACCTAATCACCTGCCTGCCTCTTTCATTCATTCTAGTTTTAAATACTAGTCCCCTACTCTCTACTTGGTTTCCTCTTTTACGACTGCCTCCATATCTTGGAGGACTGGCTGGACCTATTACTCAACTGGAATCCGCCGTCTCATGCGACAAACCTCCATGGGTTCGTCTTCATATTCCTGGCTTGTGCCAAGTCGGATCTTCTAAGGCTTTCTGATAAACCGCTTAAAGATCTTGTGGCTTGTATCTCATCACAGCCATTTTCACATCTCTATCCCTGAAACCCTCTATAAAGAATCCCAGTACCTATTTTCTAACTAGTTCGCTTCCCGGGTCTATCCCACTATAAGTGCCTTCTGCTGATCTAACTATCCTTTGCATATAGTTTTGTATCCCTTGTAACCTATCCTGTGTCATGTTTGCTAATTTGACTATGTGTTTGTTATTCCATAGTAGTACTCTAGGGACCTTTTCAATTCGGCCCATGTTCAACTTTCATTGATTCTCAGTTATTTGTGTGATTTTTTAGCATGTGCTATTTTGATACAACAGTGTATGAAGTTTCAACCTATCCTGTGTCATGTTCGCTAATTTGACTATGTGTTTGTTAGGGTTTGTGGCAATTCCAAAATAGTTCTCTAAGGACCTCTTCAATTTTGCTCATGTTAAACTTTCATTGTTTAATATGAGTCTGTTTATGAATTGCCCAACTTGTCCCCTTGTGGTTAGGAGAGCTATCTGACATTTTTCCTCATTGCTCTGGTCACACTAAAATACCGCTCTACATCATCCACCCACCTCCTGTAGCCAACGTCCCTTCTATTTTCCAACGGCACAATTTTCCTTAGAAGAGATTCCCCTCTTATTGATCTTTTTACTGACCCCACTGCTTTTTTTAATTCTGAAGTCAATCCCTGCACGAAATTTGAAAATAGCTGCTGCTCCATTATAACAATAGTATGCTACTGACAAAAGAATATCTTTACATCATCAATGCTCTGATCCCCATCTGGCATCAATTGAAATGGATGGTTCTCGTCTTGGGGAGTCTCCATGTTTTGACTAGCTTCTGGGCTTGACCTTTACTCCTGATCTGAAATGGAACATGTACATCAAATCTGTTGCCAAGGTCGCTGGAAAAATGGTGGGATCCTTCTACCGCTCCAGTAGATATCTCACTGCTGATACAATTCTCTATCTCTATAAAAGCCAGGTACGTTCTAGGATGGAGTACTGCTGCCACATCTGGGTAGGAGCTGCTAAAAACAGTTTATTCTGCCTTAACAGAGTACAAAATAGACTTTGTAGCTTAGTGGGGGATTCCCTTTTCTTTTCCCTGCAACCTCTCTCCCACAGAAGAGATATTGTGAGCCTTCTTGCAGAAAAATGAGGGTAAAAAAAATCGAATGTCACCTACTTTATTGTCTTGTTTTTTATCGTTGTGTTCACAGTTTGTCCAGGCTCCCATATACTTTGTTAAAATAACTTGTCATAAAACGGCATCAAATGAATGTATCTTGTGTCGTCGCATACACGTTGGTCAATTTTTCGTCAGTCATAAAAAACTTGTAACACAAACTTCATTTTGTATAAAAATATAAAAAATATATTTTTTTTTTATTTATTGCCTTGTGTGTGGGCACCAAGCTAGAGACGAAATGTGGACAGGAGGATGGATGGGTGGATGGAACCACAAGCTCATCTAATGTTGTTTTTTTGGCTGGCTGCTTGCTTCTCTCTTTTGCTTTTTTCTCTGGGCTATATGTGTGACCTGCAGGTGCACTAACCTTGGAAGCTCTGTGCATCGAATAGTTGACCTTTTCACCACCAGTGACATCAATTTTGACAGCCTAACCCCAATCGTTCAGCGCGTATCAGCTGTCATGAGTGTGTGTGCATGTGTGCACCCTTAACATGCGACAGTAGAAAATTACATTTTCACATGATTATTGACATTTATTTGATGTATTTCTTTCTGTATTTTGTTTAATTTTCAGTTTTCAGCAGTTATCAAGGATTCTTACACAGGACTTATGGACAGCCATTTTTTGTTCTAACTTAACAGAGTGGACACGATGCTTTTGTTTGAACTAAAAAAAAAGCTTTTCTAAGTAGGTAGAAGAGTAAGTTATCTTGGATTTGATAACATATTTATTGTTGCTCTGTTAGTTATATTAACAAATATCCAAATTTTATTCTTCTTATTTGGAGGAAAGGGTACATTTAAATGTAAATATAATTTCTTTTTTTTTTTAATTTAGAAAAACTTCTAAATGTTTTCTCTTTACGTCTTTTATCCAAGATTTTGATAAACTCATTGTGAGATTTTCATCTACGTTTTTCACTTGCATCCAAAGTGAAAAATACAATAAAACATTAATTATTTCAGAAGAAACTGATGGCCAGGAAAGTGTTAAGCTGGCGCTGACAAAATTGAAAAACTTTGTCCAGAGCATTTTAAATCTTTTAATAATCAACTGTGAACTTCCTGAGAGGCAAAATACCTATTACATGTCACCTCTCAGAAAGTTCACAATTAGTGTGAAAAGGTTTACTAAGGGAATAGGCAAGTGAATTTTAGAATGTTTACTTTGTTTACCATAATTGACCAATAAAAAATATATTTGTCTTGGAGTGTCAATGCTAAATTTGGGAATGGGATTTATGACCTGCAGTTCTCTGGTTCTTGTAAATGAACGACTTTTAATAAATATATACATCCATGTTTGTTTTATCATTTCTCAAGAAAAAAATTAAAAGAATCGTTTTTGTAATCGAAGATTAAGCTCAAATTTTTCCGATTCCAATTCTTTCAGTTTTTGTTTATTAAGTGTGAATATTTTATTTAATTTTCAGAAAGACAATGGCTAAAAGCTGGACTGAATGGGAAACATCTTTAAATGCAGGAGTAAATCCAATGGTCCTTCTTGGTTTAGCAAAAGAAAATCCCAAAGTTGTTGGTAAGAAGAATCTATTTACAACTGATTTGCTTACTTAACTGTAGTTATGGTTGAGGACATGCGTTGCTTGATGAGAAATGTTATTAGAATTATATGATGGATGTATAATAATGAGTCTTAAAGAAAGTTAGAGAAACTAGTAATTAAATAAAGCTAAATTGATTTTATGTTTCAGAATTTTTAGGAATGGGGTTGAAATATGATAATGATACAGCAGTTAATGTAGTTGCTTTTTTTTTGTTGTTGTTTGTTTGTTTGTTTTATTTTAGTGCATGAATACATAGTAACTGTAGTTGTCCAGTTTTGTAATAGTTTATGGATTTATAATTTGTATTATTTTCATCTTCATTTTATTTTCATGTTTTGACTGATGTAACCTCTGACCTTCTTCAGGTGTATCTTGTCGAAGTTATGAATTTCTATGTCAGATTTGAGAAAAATGTGCTTTCTTACTATGATATATTATGACTGTTTAATGTTTACTAATAATTAATCAAATGATCTTTTCCCCTTTTATCTACAATTTCAATAAGAAAATAATCAAACACAACCTTTCACTCTCACCACTTACAACAATTTTTAGAGCATGTTTCAATAAACTGTGCATACATTTTATCTTCATTTAAAATTTATTACATTTATTATGAAAAAAAACTGTTTCTCACAAATATGGAATCTCACAAAGAAAATAACAAAGCAATTCACTCTCTATCCATTAAGTCTTCTCACCCCCCTCACGGCACCGTGTTCCTTCCTTAATAGATATAATTATTTTTAGGCCACTGTTTAGTATTTCATTTTAATCACGCATACTAATTCCAACATACTACATTACTTTTGAAAAATAAAAGTTTCCTCACTTAGGTTTAAAATGGAGTTCCAAGAATAAATGAATATCAGAATGCTTGATTTTCAGGACTGCCTATTAATAATACTTTCCTCAGCATGCTCAGATAAATAAACAAACATCTCGGATCATATTCAAAATGGCACCTTCGCCTGACTGCTATAATCAGTGTTAGTAACTTCTTCAACATTTCATATGTCTGGGTGTTTTCTCTTAGAAAAGCAAAATATATGTCAAATTACTTTCCAATATTAATTTAACGTAAAATAATAACTACATGGTTTCTCAAGTTTTGGACAGGAAAAATTGGGGTGATAGCATTTTTGTTGTTTTTTAGTAAATTTTATTTTTGCTGTTATAAACATAATTGAGATGAAGGAATGTACTTTTTAAAACTTTTCACACTTTTAGGGATCTCCCCCCCCCCTCCCGTGAATTGACACATAGTGACCCCCTCTCTAAAACCTTAAGTATTTTTTATAGTATAATCATTTTTTATATTCCATCCAAGAATTATATAGAAAGATATAGAAAAGAAATTATTTTAAAATATTATCAACTTGCCCAAAAAGGTGGATAATTCTGCTTCAAATCTATTTGAGACATAGGAAATAACTTTAGCTTGTGGGTAGAAAGTTATGTATATAATGTGTATGTATGTGATTATATATATATATATATATATATTAGTGATGGGACGATTCCAAAATTTTTCCCGATTCCAATACAATTACCGATTCCTTTAAAAATTTCCGATTCCGATCCGATTCCCGATTCCGATTCTTTTAAAATTTATACATATTTAATTAGAGATTTGTTTTGTTTTTGTTTTTTTTTGTTTCTTTCGTAAATTTTCAAATTATTACATAAACGCCTGGGTAATGTCCGCGTATATTTTTTCTCAAATGTTTGCTCTGTAATTGATTAAAAATTATAAGACAACAAAACATTTATTTTGATTTTAAAACAAAGCTATATTGTATCAGTTCGTATTTACTGTATAACATGCTACTTACATAAATAGTTAAAAATATTTGATGATTGGTAGGCAAAATAAGAAAACGATGTAAGAGCAACATATTTAACAACGCCACTTCTCATTGTTACGAACGGATTTCTAAATAATAATGTTACTATTTAGAAAAACATTTTTAACGTGAGATTGCATGAGCTTTGTGTGCCTTCTCTCTATGAATGAACTAAAATTTTATTTTAATTATAAAAATTTGGTAGGTTATTAAATTGATTTACTTTGCTATAAAAAACAAAACAAAAAAAAAAACGAAGTGCAAATGGTGACGATGATGATGGCGACGACAGCGACAACAACGACGACTTTGTAGATTAACACGCAGCTAAATCCCTATTCCAAAATGAAATATTACTTTTATAGATCATGTGTTAGAACATTTTTTTAAATTGACAGAAAGAAAAGCGATCATGGTACTTGTGCAGTTTATGTCCCTCATTAAAAAACGAAAATTTCAAAAAACAATTATATTCTACATACCCGTTATGGAATGAAGTTCTCCTAAAAAAAAATTCACTTAATTTCATCAAGTAGTTTTGTTTTTACAGCTTGTTTCCAATCTCGGGAACATGAAATTTCTCTAATAAATCGCTTAATTGATATCAAAGGGAAGTAATCCATTATATTTCAACCAAAAAGCAATGCTAATGGTGTAGTTTAGATTGACTGTTTCGAATGCCTCGAATGAATGCTTTTAGCGATAAAAAAAAAACTTGATGAAATTAAGTAAAATTTTTTTATGAGAACTTCATTCCATAACAGATACGTAGAATATAATTGTTTTTTTTTGGGGGGGAAATTTTCGTTTTTTAATGGGGGACGTAAACTGCACAAGTACCGCGCTCATTTTAGAGTTTAGAATACGAGATCAATTTCAAATATAAATGTAACGTAAAATGATCATCGTTTCTGGCCACCCTAATTCTTTATGGATGTTAACTAAACTGTTTTCCACTAAATTAAGTTCGATTTGCAACGTTGTAAAACCATGTGTAATCGCTTAAAAAGTAGACCCCCCCCCTCCTCCAATAAGCGCACATAATTTAAAATTGGTAACACACTACAATGTTTCAGAAAAGCAGCTCATTTTACGTTAAATTTATTTCGTAAATTGACCCTCTATTTTAAATTCCTAATCGTTTTATATTTATTTATCTTTTTATAATCATGAGTGTTTATAGGCAATATTTATATTTCATTTTTAAATAGTTATGTGTAAAACGGTACGAAGATGTAAATAATGTATTCTCGTGAAATTATCGGTGTTTTTTTTATTCCGTTTTCATTTTCGACCATCGCAATTATAACTTTTTGTTGCGAAAAGAAAACTTCGATTCTCCATTTTATAAACGACACAGCCCTTTCCTACTACTAACCCTAAGTCCGTGATAATACAAAAAAATAAAGAGTTGGATTCCCTATATTAAAAACCGACCTTGTGTCTAACACTAACTTCGGGTAGGGGACGACAAGTAAATAGAATCACATGTAAACTAACTCACACACCCCAGACAAAATGAGATTCTACATTTTTAGGCGATTATATGAACATATTTAAAAAAAAAAAAAAAAAAAATCAACTAATTTAAAATTTAGAGAGTGGGATCAGTTAGTATATATATTTAAAGTAAAATCGTTTTCATTTTCAGGCCTTTATAAATTATTATGATTGTTCATCAAATTCTTTTACAACTTACCCTAAGTTAGACTGGTAAGTTCATAAAACCCACATATTATCATTTAAAAAGTAACCTCCTACATACACAAACGCACAGAACTTACATATTATAGCAATCTTTGGTTAACTGTCCTTAAACGTTAGAATTACTTGGATATGGAGGCTCATTTTCTGTTAAATTTACCTGTAAAACAGACACTATAAATTCTTAAATTTATTATTTTTTTGCTTCTCGTCTGGTGGATGATTTTTCAGAATAAGAAAGGAAGAAAAGGGGACGAAATGAATGAATACACAACGAATAAATGTTACGAAAAACAAGCGAAGCTTCATTTTCAACTACCTGGATAATTTTTTCTTTTCTTTTTTTGCACTTTAACTTATTTTAAAGTGTTTTTTAACTTGAAATAATGGTAGTGTAAAGTCTATTGGGTTAAAACAAAATAAAAATGGTGATATTATTTAAGCCATATTCGAGCCTCGATAATAGCTCAGAAATCAGAAATCAAAGTATTGATAGAAACGCACCCAAGAAATGTCACTATGTTCACCCGATGTTATGAGAGAACAAGAAAAAAGGCCAACCTACGACTTTTAACTCTCGATAATAACTCAAAAATTAAAAATTAAACAATATACTAGTAGAAACCCACCCAATAAATGTTACCAAAGGTAAGATAAGTTACACTTCTACCTAACAAAAGCATATATTTGACTTTTACAAAAAAAAACAAAAAAAAAAACAGTGCAAACTTTTGCATCACATTAAAATAAATATTAAACAAAAATAAAGTAAAAATATGCTGGTAATTAATTTTCAAATCATGAAACACATTTTGAATATTTTTAAAATAGTTATTTAAACGGTATCGAAGATGTTAATTACTCCCAAATACTTTCAGTTAGTGGCCTTATATAGGGGAGTGAGATTGGTGGGCTCTAGACGGCATTGGCTGGCGCGCCGTAGGAATCCCTATGTATAAACATAAATGATACCGGCAGAATCAAAGAAAATCACATGGAAACATGACATTTCATGAGTTCATTTCAAATTCAATTAAAGGCCAATCCTTTTCACACCTTTCGCCATTCCTTGTATATTTGCCAATGCCGAGTAAGGGAGCAGACAAAAACCTAACCGGACAAAATGCAACACTATTATATTCCACTTTTGATTTAATTAGCAATAATGTTTGATATTATTTTTCTTGACAAAATATTTCTGTAAATTTAAACAATTTTTTCAATACCTTGCAAATAAACTGCATCCTTCTAAAGGTTATCTAGCAAATTTTTGCAAAGTTTCAAATGTTATTTTGTTTATTTTATGCAGATAAAATAAATTTAGATCTTCTTTTAATGTTATCATGATCTATAGAGGTTAATTTTACTAATAGTTTAAAAGGAATAAATATTTATCAACGGTATCAGCAAGGAAAAATTAACATAATAAAATATTAAAAGAATCAGTTTTGGAATCCGAAATTAGGCACAAATTTTTCCGATTCCGATACCTCAAAAACTACCGATTTTTCCGATTCCCAATTCTGATTCCGATTAATCGGTACAACACTAATATATATATATATATATATATATATATATGAAATTATTGTATTATTATTCATCAGACTACTGTTCCCATCTTGAGTGTGATTTTTCACAATGTTTCGGTCAATATAATCTCCGACCTTCTTCAGGTGTATCTTGTTGAACTCGGAAATGTTTCTGTTGAACTCGGGAATTTAGACGAGATTTTGAGCGGAACCCTTTATTTACTTCACGGAGGTAGCGTGCTCTTGTTTCGTCAGCCATAATTGGATAGAGGTTCTAAGTAATTCACAAATGTATATTTCAGTCACCCACACTGAGGATTGAACCTTCAACCTTCAGGAAAAGGTCACTTTTACAATTGATTTTTCCCAGTACTCTAACCACTGCACCACGGGTCCTTGCAAACAATTCTAGTATGAATTTTAGGAGCCTTAAACCAATTTTTATTTCTAGTTGTAAATATCACCATTTATTACTAATTATTACTATATATTAATGTATATCTGTCTCTATACTTATTACTTGTATATATTAATGTTTTTACTTATTACTTGTATAGATTAATGTTTTTTTGTTTTTTTTTTTTTGACTTGTATATATTATCTATTGTTTTTAATTACTGGTTCCCATATCGTATTAAATTCTATACTAGGTCTACTTAGCAGTTGGTTATTCCCCAGCATATGTGCTGCTTCTTTCAGGTGTCTTACTCGCCACTGTTCCTCTCTGTCTATAATTTTTACTTTTACTCAAGATGAGAACAGTATTCCGATGAATAATAATACAAATAACCTCATCATCTCAAAAATTCAGAAACGTCATGAAATAGTTTGTTTGGAACGTTTGTGTGAGAGGTAATAGAAGACATTACGATGCAGAGGTGTAACGGAGAGGCACAAATTGAAGCAAACTAAGGCACATAATGGTGGAATATGTTATTGAAATTCCACTTTTCTTTTAATTCAATAAATATTTTTCATTTCTTTTTCATACTTTTATGTTTCCTTTTGTCAAACGCACATATGAAGCGAGAGATATTCAGCTGAAATTAAAATGGCTTTGAAATCAAATAAAAATTTAAAAACTTTTTGCTTCAAATCCATTTTTCTTTTTTAAACTTATTGTCAGCATAAGTAATAATATTTTTAATTAAATAAATTTTTTATTACATATTTTTATCATTAAAAATTTTTTTATTACATATTTTTATAATTAAAACAAATTTTTTATTACATATTTTTATAATTAAAAAAAATTTTTATTACATATATTTTTAATTAAATAAATTTTTTATTACATATATTTATAATTAAAAAAATTTTTATTACATATATTTTTAATTAAATAAATTTTTTATTACATATTTTTATAATTAAAAAATTTTTTTATTACATATATTTTTAATTAAATAAATTTTTTATTACATATTTTTATAATTAAAAAAAATTTTTTATTACATATTTTTATAATTAAATAAATTTTTTATTACATATATTTTTAATTAAATAAATTTTTATTACATATTTTTATAATTAAAACAATTTTTTATTACATATTTTTATAATTAAAAATAATTTTTATTACATATATTTTTAATTAAATAAATTTTTTATTACATATATTTTTAATTAAATAAAATTTTTATTACATATATTTTTAATTAAATAAATTTTTTATTACATATTTTTATAATTTTTTTTTTTTTTTTTTTTTTTTTTTTTTTACAAAGGCTTCACCACATTATCAAGGCCCAGAGGCCACTCAAGGATAAGGGTTAAAGAGTGTACAGTAGAAATTGATCAATATAGTAATCATTAGTAATGAAAATTTGGTAAATTTGATAACTTATATGGAACGGCTCATCAAGAACTTATTTACTTTAGACTTGAACACAACCATATTGTAGTCAGCCGGAAAGCAGGAAAACGGAAGACAATTCCACAGGCGTGCAGTTCTAAGAAAGAAGCTTTGTTCATGGAATCTACGTTTAGGTTTAGGCACAGATAAAGAGTGGGGGAAATTATTGATAGTGTTTACAGCTAGACGAGTGTTTCTTGTGAAAGTTTGGCGAGGGGGGACCATAGATTGAAGCTCAGTTGAACACTTTCCATGAAAATAACGATACATCAGAGACAAACTCGCAACATCTCTTCTGTGAGATAGAGGTTGCAAGGAGGAGAAAAGGACATCTCCTACGAGGCTACGAAGTCTATTTTGAACTCTATCAAGGCAGGACAAGTCCTTTCTAGCAGCTCCTGCCCAGATGTGGCAACAGTATTCCATCCTTGGACGTACCTGGCTCTTATATAGGTAGAGAATAGCATCAGCAGTGAGATATCTACTGGATCGATAGAAAGATCCCACCATTTTTCCAGCGGCCTTGGCAACAGATTTGATATACGTGTTCCATTTAAGATCAGGAGTAATGGTCAAGCCCAGAATTATAATTAAAAAAAATTCTTCTTTGCTCATTTCCACATTTAGTTCAGCTAAATTAATTTGTTTACGTTTTCAAAGGGAGGCAAAACAAATGATTGAATATTTTTCTGTTCATCTTAATTTAATTATTTTATTTATAAACAGGGTAAATTCGGGTTAAGTTTATTGGTTTAAGTATTTATTTAATGGTTAAAATTACTTATTAAATTTCTTGTTAGTTTTAACTGTTTGGTGATATATATGATGTTCTAGTCAAATATTCAAATATTTGTTTTTTTAGATAATGTTATTAGTTGAGGTTCATTAATTGTTGGTAATGTATGACAGATTCTTATGTTATATCATTTTCATTTTTATCTATTTTAAATTTAAATTTAATTTATTTTTTAGTCCGCATTCAGTTTAGTTAAATCAATTCATATATGCTGAAAGAAATACACCAAACTGTACATATATATTGGGAAATTGAGCGAAGCAATTTTCAAAAAGACAGTTTTTGAAGAGTTTGAAAACAATTTACTTTAAGTTTTTTTTTTTTGGGGGGGGGGTTAAAGAAGAAGGGGGCAGGGATTGACCAGGTATAGTAGTAATGCTATAATCAACCTCACCTCAAAGAAGCAAAAGAGGTGCTCTCTCTGCTACTGGCATGAAGAAACCAGAAGAAGATACAAGAGGTGTGATGTGTTTTATGGAGGAGGATGAGATAAGCCACATTAATCCACATGAACTGGTGAGAGTTACTGAACATAAAGGGGCCAAACTCTAAGGGAAGGGAGGCAATATTTCGCTCATGTTTGGTCAGTAAATTATAATTTTCCAGATTCTACAAAACACTAAATGAGCCATATAGTTTGGACTCCAATTTATTTGTTTTTCATTATATTAACAAGTTTTTTTAAATCTTATTTTTTTGTCTGTCTTGTTACTGGTAGGTTTTTTAGAAAATATTTGGGCTCATTAAATTTAGTTAATATATTTAGAATTGGTACTTGTTAAGATAGTCGACAGATCGATTTTTTTAATGTCGTTTTAAGCAAAAACAACAGTACTTACTTGTCATGTTGAAAATATCCCAAAATTACGAACATTCATGGAGTAGTAGAACAACTGCTATTGTGCTTTTAGTTAAAAAAAGAAAGTCTTTCATTATCAACTGAAACAAAACACCAACTATTAAAGTGACGGAAAGGGAGATAAGTATGTCTACTGTATTCGCAATCTTCAAGGTGTTTACATTTAGGAAAAATGCCATTTCCCCTAATTTTCTGTAAAAATTACGTTGAACTAAAAATAATTGTCTATTCGATGAAATTTCTTAACTTTTGGATATACAGTAGAATGGCATTAAAAATTAGTAACAAAATACAGTACAGTATGTAATACACGTGTATATAATCAAATAACATTATAATGTAATACACGTGTATATAATCAAATAACATTATAATGTAATACACGTGTATATAATCAAATAACATTATAATGTAATACACGTGTATATAATCAAATAACATAATATAATACACGTGTATATAATCAAATAACATTATAATGTAATACACGTGTATATAATCAAATAACATTATAATGTAATACATATGTATATAATCAAATAACATAATATAATACACGTGTATATAATCAAATAACATTATAATGTAATGCACGTGTATATAATCAAATAACATTATAATGTAATACACGTGTATATAATCAAATAATATTATAATGTAATACACGTGTATATAATCAAATAACATTATAATGTAATACACGTGTATGTAATCAAATAATATTATAATGTAATACACGTGTATATAATCAAATAACATAATGTAATACACATGTATATAATCAAATAACATTATAATGTAATACACATGTATATAATCAAATAACATTATAATGTAATACACGTGTATATAATCAAATAACATAATATAATACACGTGTATATAATCAAATAACATTATAATGTAATACACGTGTATATAATCAAATAACATTATAATGTAATACATATGTATATAATCAAATAACATAATATAATACACGTGTATATAATCAAATAACATTATAATGTAATGCACGTGTATATAATCAAATAACATTATAATGTAATACACGTGTATATAATCAAATAATATTATAATGTAATACACGTGTATATAATCAAATAACATTATAATGTAATACACGTGTATGTAATCAAATAATATTATAATGTAATACACGTGTATATAATCAAATAACATAATGTAATACACATGTATATAATCAAATAACATTATAATGTAATACACATGTATATAATCAAATAACATTATAATGTAATACACGTGTATATAATCAAATAACATTATAATGTAATACACATGTATATAATCAAATAACATTATAATGTAATACACGTGTATATAATCAAATAACATTATAATGTAATACACGTGTATATAATCAAATAACATTATAATGTAATATACGTGTATATAATCAAATAATATTATAATGTAATACACATGTATATAATCAAATAACATTATAATGTAATACACGTGTATATAATCAAATAACATTATAATGTAATACACGTGTATATAATCAAATAACATTATAATGTAATACACATGTATATAATCAAATAACATTATAATGTAATACACGTATATATAATCAAATAACATTATAATGTAATACACGTGTATATAATCAAATAATATTATAATGTAATACATGTGTATATAATCAAATAACATTATAATGTAATACACGTGTATGTAATCAAATAATATTATAATGTAATACACGTGTATATAATCAAATAACATAATGTAATACACATGTATATAATCAAATAACATTATAATGTAATACACATGTATATAATCAAATAACATTATAATGTAATACACGTGTATATAATCAAATAACATAATGTAATACACATGTATATAATCAAATAACATTATAATGTAATACACATGTATATAATCAAATACCATTATAATGTAATACACGTGTATATAATCAAATAACATTATAATGTAATACACATGTATATAATCAAATAACATTATAATGTAATACACGTGTATATAATCAAATAACATTATAATATAATACACGTGTATATAATCAAATAACATTATAATGTAATACACGTGTATATAATCAAATAACATTATAATGTAATACACGTGTATATAATCAAATAACATTATAATGTAATACACATGTATATAATCAAATAACATTACAATGTAATACACGTGCATATAATCAAATAATATTATAATGTAATACACGTGTATATAATCAAATAACATTATAATGTAATACACATGTATATAATCAAATAACATTATAATGTAATACACGTGTATATAATCAAATAACATTATAATGTAATACACGTGTATATAATCAAATAACATTATAATGTAATACACATGTATATAATCAAATAACATTATAATGTAATGCACGTGTATATAATCAAATAACATTATAATGTAATACACGTGTATATAATCAAATAACATTATAATGTAATACACGTGTATATAATCAAATAAATTATAATGTAATACACGTGTATATAATCAAATAACATTATAATGTAATACACGTGTATATAATCAAATAATATTATAATGTAATACACGTGTATATAATCAAATAACATAATGTAATACACATGTATATAATCAAATAACATTATAATGTAATACACGTTTATATAATCAAATAACATTATAATGTAATACACGTGTATATAATCAAATAACATTATAATGTAATATGTAATACACATGTATATAATCAAATAACATTATAATGTAATACACGTGTATATAATCAAATAACATTATAATGTAATACACGTGTATATAATCAAATAACATTATAATGTAATACACGTGTATATAATCAAATAATATTATAATGTAATACACGTGTATATAATCAAATAACATTATAATGTAATACACGTGTATGTAATCAAATAATATTATAATGTAATACACGTGTATATAATCAAATAACATAATGTAATACACATGTATATAATCAAATAACATTATAATGTAATACACGTGTATATAATCAAATAACATTATAATGTAATACACGTGTATATAATCAAATAACATTATAATGTAATACACGTGTATATAATCAAATAACATTATAATGTAATACACATGTATATAATCAAATAACATTATAATGTAATACACGTGTATATAATCAAATAACATTATAATATAATACACGTGTATATAATCAAATAACATTATAATGTAATACACGTGTATGTAATCAAATAACATTATAATGTAATACACGTGTATATAATCAAATAACATTATAATGTAATACACGTGTATATAATCAAATAATATTATAATGTAATACACGTGTATATAATCAAATAACATAATGTAATACACATGTATATAATCAAATAACATTATAATGTAATACACGTGTATATAATCAAATAACATTATAATGTAATACACGTGTATATAATCAAATAACATTATAATGTAATACACGTGTATATAATCAAATAATATTATAATGTAATACACGTGTATATAATCAAATAACATTATAATGTAATACACGTGTATGTAATCAAATAATATTATAATGTAATACACGTGTATATAATCAAATAACATAATGTAATACACATGTATATAATCAAATAACATTATAATGTAATACACATGTATATAATCAAATAACATTATAATGTAATACACGTGTATATAATCAAATAACATTATAATGTAATACACATGTATATAATCAAATAACATAATGTAATACACATGTATATAATCAAATAACATTATAATGTAATACAAATGTATATAATCAAATAACATTATAATGTAATACACGTGTATATAATCAAATAACATAATGTAATACACATGTATATAATCAAATAACATTATAATGTAATACACATGTATATAATCAAATAACATTATAATGTAATACACGTGTATATAATCAAATAACATTATAATGTAATACACATGTATATAATCAAATAACATTATAATGTAATACACGTGTATATAATCAAATAACATTATAATGTAATACACGTGTATATAATCAAATAATATTATAATGTAATACACGTGTATATAATCAAATAACATTATAATGTAATACACGTGTATATAATCAAATAACATTATAATGTAATACACATGTATATAATCAAATAACATTATAATGTAATACACGTGTATATAATCAAATAACATAATATAATACACGTGTATATAATCAAATAACATTATAATATAATACACGTGTATATAATCAAATAACATTATAATGTAATACACGTGTATATAATCAAATAACATTATAATGTAATACACGTGTATATAATCAAATAACATTATAATGTAATACACATGTATATAATCAAATAACATTATAATGTAATACACGTGCATATAATCAAATAATATTATAATGTAATACACGTGTATATAATCAAATAACATTATAATGTAATACACATGTATATAATCAAATAACATTATAATGTAATACACGTGTATATAATCAAATAACATTATAATGTAATACACGTGTATATAATCAAATAACATTATAATGTAATACACATGTATATAATCAAATAACATTATAATGTAATGCACGTGTATATAATCAAATAACATTATAATGTAATACACGTGTATATAATCAAATAACATTATAATGTAATACACGTGTATGTAATCAAATAACATTATAATGTAATACACGTGTATATAATCAAATAACATTATAATGTAATACACGTGTATATAATCAAATAATATTATAATGTAATACACGTGTATATAATCAAATAACATAATGTAATACACATGTATATAATCAAATAACATTATAATGTAATACACGTGTATATAATCAAATAACATTATAATGTAATATGTAATACACATGTATATAATCAAATAACATTATAATGTAATACACGTGTATATAATCAAATAAATTATAATGTAATACACGTGTATATAATCAAATAACATTATAATGTAATACACGTGTATATAATCAAATAATATTATAATGTAATACACGTGTATATAATCAAATAACATTATAATGTAATACACGTGTATGTAATCAAATAATATTATAATGTAATACACGTGTATATAATCAAATAACATAATGTAATACACATGTATATAATCAAATAACATTATAATGTAATACACGTGTATATAATCAAATAACATTATAATGTAATACACGTGTATATAATCAAATAACATTATAATGTAATACACGTGTATATAATCAAATAACATTATAATGTAATACACATGTATATAATCAAATAACATTATAATGTAATACACGTGTATATAATCAAATAACATTATAATGTAATACACGTGTATATAATCAAATAACATTATAATGTAATACACGTGTATATAATCAAATAACATTATAATGTAATACACGTGTATGTAATCAAATAACATTATAATGTAATACACGTGTATATAATCAAATAACATTATAATGTAATACACGTGTATATAATCAAATAATATTATAATGTAATACACGTGTATATAATCAAATAACATAATGTAATACACATGTATATAATCAAATAACATTATAATGTAATACACGTGTATATAATCAAATAACATTATAATGTAATACACGTGTATATAATCAAATAACATTATAATGTAATACACGTGTATATAATCAAATAATATTATAATGTAATACACGTGTATATAATCAAATAACATTATAATGTAATACACGTGTATGTAATCAAATAATATTATAATGTAATACACGTGTATATAATCAAATAACATAATGTAATACACATGTATATAATCAAATAACATTATAATGTAATACACATGTATATAATCAAATAACATTATAATGTAATACACGTGTATATAATCAAATAACATTATAATGTAATACACATGTATATAATCAAATAACATTATAATGTAATACACGTGTATATAATCAAATAACATTATAATGTAATACACGTGTATATAATCAAATAACATTATAATGTAATATACGTGTATATAATCAAATAATATTATAATGTAATACACATGTATATAATAAAATAACATTATAATGTAATACACGTGTATATAATCAAATAACATTATAATGTAATACACGTGTATATAATCAAATAACATTATAATGTAATACACGTGTATATAATCAAATAACATTATAATGTAATACACGTGTATATAATCAAATAACATTATAATGTAATACACATGTATATAATCAAATAATATTATAATGTAATACATGTGTATATAATCAAATAACATTATAATGTAATACACGTGTATGTAATCAAATAATATTATAATGTAATACACGTGTATATAATCAAATAACATAATGTAATACACATGTATATAATCAAATAACATTATAATGTAATACAAATGTATATAATCAAATAACATTATAATGTAATACACGTGTATATAATCAAATAACATAATGTAATACACATGTATATAATCAAATAACATAATGTAATACACATGTATATAATCAAATAACATTATAATGTAATACACGTGTATATAATCAAATAACATTATAATGTAATACACATGTATATAATCAAATAACATTATAATGTAATACACGTGTATATAATCAAATAACATTATAATGTAATACACGTGTATATAATCAAATAACATTATAATGTAATACACGTGTATATAATCAAATAATATTATAATGTAATACACGTATATAATCAAATAACATTATAATGTAATACACGTGTATATAATCAAATAACATTATAATGTAATACACGTGTATATAATCAAATAACATTATAATGTAATACACATGTATATAATCAAATAACATTATAATGTAATACACGTGCATATAATCAAATAATATTATAATGTAATACACGTGTATATAATCAAATAACATTATAATGTAATACACATGTATATAATCAAATAACATTATAATGTAATACACGTGTATATAATCAAATAACATTATAATGTAATACACGTGTATATAATCAAATAACATTATAATGTAATACACATGTATATAATCAAATAACATTATAATGTAATGCACGTGTATATAATCAAATAACATTATAATGTAATACACGTGTATATAATCAAATAACATTATAATGTAATACACGTGTATGTAATCAAATAACATTATAATGTAATACACGTGTATATAATCAAATAACATTATAATGTAATACACGTGTATATAATCAAATAATATTATAATGTAATACACGTGTATATAATCAAATAACATAATGTAATACACATGTATATAATCAAATAACATTATAATGTAATACACGTGTATATAATCAAATAACATTATAATGTAATACACGTGTATATAATCAAATAACATTATAATGTAATATGTAATACACATGTATATAATCAAATAACATTATAATGTAATACACGTGTATATAATCAAATAACATTATAATGTAATACACGTGTATATAATCAAATAACATTATAATGTAATACACGTGTATATAATCAAATAATATTATAATGTAATACACGTGTATATAATCAAATAACATTATAATGTAATACACGTGTATGTAATCAAATAATATTATAATGTAATACACGTGTATATAATCAAATAACATAATGTAATACACATGTATATAATCAAATAACATTATAATGTAATACACATGTATATAATCAAATAACATTATAATGTAATACACGTGTATATAATCAAATAACATAATGTAATACACATGTATATAATCAAATAACATTATAATGTAATACACGTGTATATAATCAAATAACATTATAATGTAATACACGTGTATATAATCAAATAACATTATAATGTAATACACGTGTATATAATCAAATAATATTATAATGTAATACACGTGTATATAATCAAATAACATTATAATGTAATACACGTGTATATAATCAAATAACATTATAATGTAATACACGTGTATATAATCAAATAACATTATAATGTAATACACGTGTATATAATCAAATAACATTATAATGTAATACACGTGTATATAATCAAATAACATTATAATGTAATACACGTGTATATAATCAAATAACATTATAATGTAATACACGTGTATATAATCAAATAATATTATAATGTAATACATGTGTATATAATCAAATAACATTATAATGTAATACACGTGTATGTAATCAAATAATATTATAATGTAATACACGTGTATATAATCAAATAACATAATGTAATACACATGTATATAATCAAATAACATTATAATGTAATACACATGTATATAATCAAATAACATTATAATGTAATACACGTGTATATAATCAAATAACATTATAATGTAATACACATGTATATAATCAAATAACATTATAATGTAATACACGTGTATATAATCAAATAACATAATGTAATACACATGTATATAATCAAATAACATTATAATGTAATACACATGTATATAATCAAATAACATTATAATGTAATACACGTGTATATAATCAAATAACATTATAATGTAATACACATGTATATAATCAAATAACATTATAATGTAATACACGTGTATATAATCAAATAACATTATAATGTAATACACGTGTATATAATCAAATAACATTATAATGTAATACACGTGTATATAATCAAATAATATTATAATGTAATACACGTGTATATAATCAAATAACATTATAATGTAATACACGTGTATATAATCAAATAACATTATAATGTAATACACGTGTATATAATCAAATAACATTATAATGTAATACACGTGTATATAATCAAATAACATTATAATATAATACATGTGTATATAATCAAATAACATTATAATGTAATACACGTGTATATAATCAAATAACATTATAATGTAATACACGTGTATATAATCAAATAACATTATAATGTAATACATGTGTATATAATCAAATAACATTATAAATAACACTGTAAGGCGGGGCAAATACCATAGCTAGGCATGGAAAACTTTGTATTCTACATTGTAACCTGAAAAAAACGTATCCTAGGGTCACCGTATCCTGAGGTTCTATTGTATTGCTATTTTTCAACAATTAAATAATTTTTGCTTAAAACAAAATATTTTAAAAAATCCATCTTAACAAGCACTTTAGAATTTTTTATTCCTTTATTATATTTATTACTATATTAGTGGAGGTACCCGGCGTGGAGCGAGGTAATAAACAAAAAAAGTGGTAGTAGTGGCGAGGGGGGGGGTCAAAATAACAGTAGGCAGACTGGGTGAAGAGAGATGTTTAAAAAAAAAAGTGGTAGTAGGCAGGCAGGCTCAAACCTGTAACACGAAAGAAAATTTGATGTCTTATGAATGCTTCATGACGCAGCCGGAAGTTTGGAACGTTGAAATTAAGTGAAGTCAATCCAATGATACGATGATTTGCAAAAATGGCTTGCAAAAAATCGACCCCCTCCTTGTACAAAACTGGCCTGTTTAGGGTGAAGATATTAATGATTAATGTTTTTGGCCAATTTTTCAATATTTGTCATCGACCTCCAAACTGATACCAATCTTGTCAGGATCCATTGCCTCTGTTGAAAGTTTTTACGAGATATACAAACATACATACATTTAAACAGACAGGTGAGATTTATATGATAGATTATTACATTTTATTATTATGAATATTAGCATTATATTTAATTATGATTAATACTAACTTTTTTTTACATTTTATTATTATGAATATTAGCATTATATTTAATTATGATTAATACTAACTTTTTTTACATTTTATTATTATGAATATTAGCATTATATTTAATTATGATTAATACTAACTTTTTTTTACATTTTATTATTATGAATATTAGCATTATATTTAATTATGATTAATACTAACTTTTTTTACATTTTATTATTATGAATATTAGCATTATATTTAATTATGATTAATACTAACTTTTTTTTACATTTTATTATTATGAATATTAGCATTATATTTAATTATGATTAATACTAACTTTTTTTACATTTTATTATTATGAATATTAGCATTATATTTAATTATGATTAATACTAACTTTTTTTTACATTTTATTATTATGAATATTAGCATTATATTTAATTATGATTAATACTAACTTTTTTTTACATTTTATTATTATGAATATTAGCATTATATTTAATTATGATTAATACTAACTTTTTTTTACATTTTATTATTATGAATATTAGCATTATATTTAATTATGATTAATACTAACTTTTTTTTACATTTTATTATTATGAATATTAGCATTATATTTAATTATGATTAATACTAACTTTTTTTACATTTTATTATTATGAATATTAGCATTATATTTAATTATGATTAATACTAACTTTTTTTTACATTTTATTATTATGAATATTAGCATTATATTTAATTATGATTAATACTAACTTTTTTTACATTTTATTATTATGAATATTAGCATTATATTTAATTATGATTAATACTAACTTTTTTTTACATTTTATTATTATGAATATTAGCATTATATTTAATTATGATTAATACTAACTTTTTTTTACATTTTATTATTATGAATATTAGCATTATATTTAATTATGATTAATACTAACTTTTTTTTACATTTTATTATTATGAATATTAGCATTATATTTAATTATGATTAATACTAACTTTTGTTTACATTTTATTATTATGAATATTAGCATTATATTTAATTATGATTAATACTAACTTTTTTTTACATTTTATTATTATGAATATTAGCATTATATTTAATTATGATTAATACTAACTTTTTTTACATTTTATTATTATGAATATTAGCATTATATTTAATTATGATTAATACTAACTTTTTTTTACATTTTATTATTATGAATATTAGCATTATATTTAATTATGATTAATACTAACTTTTTTTACATTTTATTATTATGAATATTAGCATTATATTTAATTATGATTAATACTAACTTTTTTTACATTTTATTATTATGAATATTAGCATTATATTTAATTATGATTAATACTAACTTTTTTTTACATTTTATTATTATGAATATTAGCATTATATTTAATTATGATTAATACTAACTTTTTTTACATTTTATTATTATGAATATTAGCATTATATTTAATTATGATTAATACTAACTTTTTTTTACATTTTATTATGAATATTAGCATTATATTTAATTATGATTAATACTAACTTTTTTTTACATTTTATTATTATGAATATTAGCATTATATTTAATTATGATTAATACTAACTTTTTTTTACATTTTATTATTATGAATATTAGCATTATATTTAATTATGATTAATACTAACTTTTTTTTACATTTTATTATTATGAATATTAGCATTATATTTAATTATGATTAATACTAACTTTTTTTTACATTTTATTATTATGAATATTAGCATTATATTTAATTATGATTAATACTAACTTTTTTTTACATTTTATTATTATGAATATTAGCATTATATTTAATTATGATTAATCCTAAGTTTTTTTTACATTTTATTATGAATATTAGCATTATATTTAATTATGATTAATACTAACTTTTTTTACATTTTATTATGAATATTAGCATTATATTTAATTATGATTAATACTAACTTTTTTTTACATTTTATTATTATGAATATTAGCATTATATTTAATTATGATTAATACTAACTTTTTTTTACATTTTATTATTATGAATATTAGCATTATATTTAATTATGATTAATACTAACTTTTTTTTACATTTTATTATTATGAATATTAGCATTATATTTAATTATGATTAATACTAACTTTTTTTTACATTTTATTATTATGAATATTAGCATTATATTTAATTATGATTAATACTAACTTTTTTTTACATTTTATTATTATGAATATTAGCATTATATTTAATTATGATTAATACTAACTTTTTTTTACATTTTATTATTATGAATATTAGCATTATATTTAATTATGATTAATACTAACTTTTTTTTACATTTTATTATTATGAATATTAGCATTATATTTAATTATGATTAATACTAACTTTTTTTTACATTTTATTATTATGAATATTAGCATTATATTTAATTATGATTAATACTAACTTTTTTTTACATTTTATTATTATGAATATTAGCATTATATTTAATTATGATTAATACTAACTTTTTTTTACATTTTATTATTATGAATATTAGCATTATATTTAATTATGATTAATACTAACTTTTTTTACATTTTATTATGAATATTAGCATAATATTTAATTATGATTAATACTAACTTTTTTTTACATTTTTTTATTATGAATATTAGCATTATATTTAATTATGATTAATACTAACTTTTTTTACATTTTATTATTATGAATATTAGCATTATATTTAATTATGATTAATACTAACTTTTTTTTACATTTTTTTATTATGAATATTAGCATTATATTTAATTATGATTAATACTAACTTTTTTTACATTTTATTATTATGAATATTAGCATTATATTTAATTATGATTAATACTAACTTTTTTTTACATTTTATTATTATGAATATTAGCATTATATTTAATTATGATTAATACTAACTTTTTTTACATTTTATTATTATGAATATTAGCATTATATTTAATTATGATTAATACTAACTTTTTTTTACATTTTATTATTATGAATATTAGCATTATATTTAATTATGATTAATACTAACTTTTTTTTACATTTTATTATTATGAATATTAGCATTATATTTAATTATGATTAATACTAACTTTTTTTTACATTTTATTATTATGAATATTAGCATTATATTTAATTATGATTAATACTAACTTTTTTTTACATTTTATTATTATGAATATTAGCATTATATTTAATTATGATTAATACTAACTTTTTTTTACATTTTATTATTATGAATATTAGCATTATATTTAATTATGATTAATACTAACTTTTTTTTACATTTTATTATTATGAATATTAGCATTATATTTAATTATGATTAATACTAACTTTTTTTTACATTTTATTATTATGAATATTAGCATTATATTTAATTATGATTAATACTAACTTTTTTTACATTTTATTATTATGAATATTAGCATTATATTTAATTATGATTAATACTAACTTTTTTTTACATTTTATTATTATGAATATTAGCATTATATTTAATTATGATTAATACTAACTTTTTTTACATTTTATTATTATGAATATTAGCATTATATTTAATTATGATTAATACTAACTTTTTTTTACATTTTATTATTATGAATATTAGCATTATATTTAATTATGATTAATACTAACTTTTTTTACATTTTATTATTATGAATATTAGCATTATATTTAATTATGATTAATACTAACTTTTTTTTACATTTTATTATTATGAATATTAGCATTATATTTAATTATGATTAATACTAACTTTTTTTACATTTTATTATTATGAATATTAGCATTATATTTAATTATGATTAATACTAACTTTTTTTTACATTTTATTATTATGAATATTAGCATTATATTTAATTATGATTAATACTAACTTTTTTTTACATTTTATTATTATGAATATTAGCATTATATTTAATTATGATTAATACTAACTTTTTTTTACATTTTATTATTATGAATATTAGCATTATATTTAATTATGATTAATACTAACTTTTTTTTACATTTTATTATTATGAATATTACCATTATATTTAATTATGATTAATACTAACTTTTTTTTACATTTTATTATTATGAATATTAGCATTATATTTAATTATGATTAATACTAACTTTTTTTTACATTTTATTATTATTATTATTAGCATTATATTTAATTATGATTAATACTAACTTTTTTTTACATTTTATTATTATGAATATTAGCATTATATTTAATTATGATTAATACTAACTTTTTTTACATTTTATTATTATGAATATTAGCATTATATTTAATTATGATTAATACTAACTTTTTTTTACATTTTATTATTATGAATATTAGCATTATATTTAATTATGATTAATACTAACTTTTTTTTACATTTTATTATTATGAATATTAGCATTATATTTAATTATGATTAATACTAACTTTTTTTACATTTTATTATTATGAATATTAGCATTATATTTAATTATGATTAATACTAACTTTTTTTACATTTTATTATTATGAATATTAGCATTATATTTAATTATGATTAATACTAACTTTTTTTTACATTTTATTATTATGAATATTAGCATTATATTTAATGATGATTAATACTAACTTTTTTTACATTTTATTATTATGAATATTAGCATTATATTTAATTATGATTAATACTAACTTTTTTTTACATTTTATTATTATGAATATTAGCATTATATTTAATTATGATTAATACTAACTTTTTTTTTACATTTTATTATTATTATTATTATTATTATTATTAATTTCAACTTAAATTTTTATGAATAAATTTTTTTTAACTTTTCTTTTTCACTAGCTATACCCGGCCATGCTGTGCCTCAGTTTGTATAAATGACCCCCCCCCCCCCCGACAAAATGTATGTTTTTTATAAGCAGGAATTAATATGGCAAAATGTTTTTTCATTATAAAATAAGTAGTTTATTTACGGACTCTTATCCTCATCTCTTGTTTCATGACAATCTGTGAACACATGAATAAATGCTGAATGTAAATTAGGTAATGAATTTTTTTGTTTTTGTTATAGCAAGCCGCATGGTAAAATAAACACACAGACACAGAACCACACAAGAGATATAATAATCAGAGTGAGAGAGAGAGTAGATTAAAACTTTTTTAGATAGTATTGACACCGAACACATAATGAATCGCTGTGTCGCAGTAAATGTAAACAGTGAGAATCCACGTGTAAACAAAAAAGTACAAAGTTATTAAAATTAAGGGAAATTTTCGTGTTGAATACACAAAATAATATGTCCGTTAGAAAAAGAGTGCAGTAATTTACTCCGAATGTAGAATATTTTGTTTATTAAAATAATGTGTTTTTTTTTTCGGCATAAAAAGAAATGGAAATAAATTAGGTAAATGAATTTTTTGTTTTGTGATAGCAATTAATCGTAGTGAACCGCCTGCTAAAATGAACACATGGACACAGAAACATGTAAGAGAAATAATAATCAAAGTGAGAGAAAATCGAGAGAGAAAGTAAGAGAGAAAGAGATTGGGGAGGAAATATATACATATACATATATATATATATAGAGAGAGAGCGAGAGAGAGAGTTGGGAAGAATATATATATATGTATATGTGTGTGTGTGTGTGTGTGAAAGTTTATAAAAGATGAGAGCAATGCTGAAAGACTGAAAAAGCAAAAGGAAAAAAGGAAAAATAAATAGGCAGGTATATGTTCGAGTAGCAAAAACAGTAGAGAAGTGTCTAATTATTTATTCATTTATCACTCCTCCTCCTCCTCCTCTCACTATATAAACAAACCAAGTTGCTTGTTATAATTCAACTTATTTCTTCGAAATCCAACTTCAAAATGAACGTCCCTCTAAAAAATCAACCCTCTTTTATCTCCAACCAGGAGCATCTCATTTGCATATCGGGTGGTCACATTGCAGGCATATAAAGAGATAAGGCAGCCATTTTTGTTTGTTTCTTCTTCATTCATTTCATTCCACGACCGTTGAATTATGCACACGTGCTAGTTAGGTAAGTCGCACGTTTCCCTACACTCCCCCCTGATCTCATGATCACACACAGGGAAGGGGGGCAGTCGTCTTTTTTGGGTACTTCTTCGAAGAATCGGGGGAAGCACTTCCTCATTACCATCATTATTGCCACCAGTCTGTTCCATTATCCCTTCTTGTGGTTCCCTATGCGGTGTTTCACAATCAGGACAAGGGGGCAGTATCCGTCATTGTCGGGTACTCCTTCGAATAATCGGAGGCATCACTTCCTCGGTTCCATCTTCCTCAGTATGTTCCATCATTCCCTCTCGTGGTGCTATAGGCGGTGTTTCATAATCACGGCGGGTGGGCAGTATTCGTCTTTCTCGGGTACTTCGATGAGGAACTGATGGTATTACTTCCTCATGTCCATTGTTCTCATCACTGTTGCCACCAGCATGTACCATCATTCCCTCATCTGGTTCTATAGGTAGTGTTTCTATGCTCACCTGTAGGGGCAGTAGGCGATCAGGATCATCCCTGAACTGTATGTGATCTTCCTCATCGTCCTCAGAATCAGAAGAGGTATAACAGGGGGGAATATCTTTTACATGACGTGGTACACCATTAATCAACATGGTCTGAGGACTTATGATTTTGTCTATTTTTCCTCTGCAAAATTTTACCCAAACACGGTCTCCCACTTGATATGGTGTATTGACAACGCTAACCACTGATGGTGTGGCATCAATTCCTTTTATATGCTGTTCATAGCGGTAAATCCCATTAGCTGGTGCAGTTTCTGGTGTTGCATCGTCCTTTGGTGTCACATTATACCAGTACACAGCTTCTGGAATAGAACACTGTGTCCTGGCCACAATTCTTTTAATGGTGCGCTGACAACGCTCTGCTATACCATTACCTTCTGGAAAATATGCACATCGGTAACGCATTCTAATCCCCCATTCCTGCGTAAATTTCTGAAATTCTTGACATCGAAACGTAGTGGCGTTATCAGTCAGAATTTCCAGCAGGGCACCACGTTCAAAAAAGACAGCTCTCAACTGTCGTATAATGCTAGATGCATCCTGTCGTGTCAACAGGCGCCATATCGTGAAACGTGTCGGACCACAATCTGTTAAAATCAAAAAATGCTTGCCCTCATAATGCGTTACATCCATTCCTATTCGATACCAGTTGTCCTCCACCTCAAGCTTCCCTTTTTGTCATTGGGACGGTGCTGGATCAATTCGCTGACACTCTTCACACGAGCATATAGCTGCCTTGATTGATGCTCTTGTAGTTGAGGGACACACTCTTCGGACAAAATATGTTGTCCTCCGAATTCCGGGATGTCCACTCTGCTGATGTATTGTACGGATCTGGTCAGGTGTTAATTGATCTGTTACGGCCGCGCATGTCTGTTGTAGAGGATCATATCCCTGCCTCATTACATCAATCCACCTCTTTGGTACTCTAGTCAAGCTATTAGCCAAATTCTGCATCAACAAAACTAAAGTAATGTCCACCTGCAAGCTGTATTCGTCAACTATACGCTTTATTATTGCCAGTCTCCTTCGTACTAACATCTCACTTGCAGCTCTAGTCTTAACTCGAGCCTTTCCAGTCAAGGTGTCGGTCAACCAGTGGTAAACACAACGAGTCAGTGTGGAGATGCACAACCTTAGCCTGCCATTGCAATGCAAGATTAAACCCTTTTAACGTTGCATCAAGTTCTGCCAAATTTATATGCTGGGCATCATTTTTCAGGCAAAGCCAGCACGCATCTTCCACGACAGCACCCAACTGTTCCAACACGACACCTGTAGCCAGTGAACTTGCGTCAACCCATGCATTCAGTTCGTTTCCAGATACTTGCCACTTACCCTGGGCAGAGTGGTTCCTATGTACTCTGGACAACGTCTCAGCCATCATTTGCTGGAGAGAATCATCATCCACGATGTCGTCCCATCCTTTGGTTACTGCAGTTACTCGTCTTTTTAACACTCCTGTTGCCGATCGGAGCCATCCACAGACAGGTAGATGTCCTACTAATTTACCGCAAATAGAAAACACAATGCGTCTTGTCAATACACTGGGTAACTCTGGAATTGCGCTCCCTCATTTCCATCGCAAAGTATTGCCCTTCTCATAGACCTCTAGGCCTAACACGGGCACCCCGTCCTTTAGGCGCTTAGGGTCTTGCATATTAACCCAAATGATTCCAGTTTTGCTCGAACCGCATCTGCAGACATTATATCCTCATTAACGTAGATGTCATCTGCTTTTGCTGTGGTCTCATCCTGCATCAAAACAGTTTTAATAATAGTTGTCATTATTAAGGGTGCTACGTTTAGGCCAAAACCTAAATGTGTCAAACAATATCGTTTTCCCTTGATTATCAGTCTAAAATGGCCATAATGACTCAAGAACACGTATCTGCAGGTAGGCTCTCTTCAAATCCAGCAGTGTTACATTCCTCCCTTTCTGACGCCACTCTCTTAGTTTATTGGTTGGCAAGGGGCAAGGGTGGCGATAGTACCTTGCCCCCAACATCATTTCCCGAGCAGTTGCGAGATATGTGCCCATACTTATTGCAGCGATAGCATTGTACTGTTCTCTGTGTTCGTGGATATACACACCTCCTATCACTCCGGCAATCCTTAACAAAATGATTGGCCTCCCCATATTTATAGCACACTGGGCCTACACGCTTATTACTACCTGGGAGAGAATCCACATTGTTTCCATGCGGTTCGACTGTTGCATGTTGAATACTAGTTGCTGCTGCAATTGGCTCCTGTTCCTTACAGATGTTTCGAGCTCGGGCTAATAACTCGTCTGTTGTCAATTCATCAATTCGTGACGATGCCCGCAACAGTTTGCTGACCTCCTCAGGTGAGCCTACTAAAAAGGCACATCTTAATATCTTGTCGTTAACCCCACCAAATGGTACCGACAACTTTCGTAGGTCGGCTAGGTACACATCAACTGTTTCCTTAGGGTGAAGTCGGCTCGTGAACTGTTGCCATGCAACAAGCGGATCTGTACCAAACGCTGTATACAGGCTGTGTTTGATTGTATCCCAGTCTGGTTCATCCCCGAGTTGCTGGTAGACTGCATAGGCCCCTCCGATTAACCTCAAAGAAATGACTGTGGTTGGTTCTTTAATTCTGCACAGTGTACAGATCTTCTCAGCCTTTTCCACCCATTCGACAACAGACGGTCCATCAAGCGAAAGTCGAATCTGTCTATTTTCTGCCTTTCGAGTCACTGCACACCGAGAGCCGAAATAGCTTATAATTCAACTTATTTCTTCAAAATCCAACTTCAAAATGAACGTCCCTCTAAAAAATCAACCCTCTTTTATCTCCAACCAGGAGCATCTCCTTTGCATATCGAGTGGTCACATTGCAGGCATATAAAGAGATAAGGCAGCCACTTTTGTTTCTTTCTCCTTCATTCATTTCATTCCACGATCGACCCGTTGAATTATGCACACATGCTAGTTAGGTAAATCGCACGTTTCCCTACATTAGTCTCTCCGGGATATATAAAGTTTGTTAGTGGTATAGAACTTTAATTAATTTGGGAAGCATTGATGTGAGTTAAGGGAAAGGATTATAAGAAGAACATATAACTAGACACTAGAGATGTATCGATTAATCGGCCTTTGATAATTACTGATTAATAGGTTTTCTAATGCTTATTAATCAGCAAAGTTTATCATAAATGACACTAATATTAATTATATTGCAAACAAAGACAAATTGACTCCCTATTTTGTTTGCCAGTGAAAATTTATCAAAGTGATATTCATCTTCCACACCCTATTATCAAACAGGCATGACATGCTGTTTACATGTAGACTTTTACAATTACACTGAATTTGAAGCAAATAAATGTAAGCATATGGAAAATTTCCCTCCTTTCTCTTCCTATTGAATTAACATTATTTTTTTACTTTAAATCACCATCAAATAAAATTATTACTTCATTTTGCAGTTTTCATGTTGAGGGAGTATACAGTCAATTGTGACGATGTGCGAACCGAAAATAAAGCATTCTTCAGTCTTGTTGCTTGCTACCATTACATATTTTTATTTTTCTGATTTAGATAATGTATATTTTGAGATATATTACTTATTAGATATCATACATAAGTAATTTAAATATGTAAAAAATTGACTAAATATTGACAACTTTCAACCATTATGATAATCAGTTTTTGCTGGAAGCATTTTGATAAGAATAAGAATACAGCTGCTTGCAAGTTATGTCAAACCATCACACCAAAGGGTGGCAAATCAGCAAAATGTTTTACAATGACTAATATCATCTTAGAAATGTTCATTCAAAAGAAGCAAAAGTTGCAGATAAAAGGAAGCACAATTAATATTCAGAGACAGACATTCCAGGAACAAGTGGCAGCAACTACGAGCTTCCAGTGAAACACCAAACTACTATAGAATCAATATCGGCCAAAAAGAAAGTTTGGGATATTAATGATCACAAGTCACAAGAAATCCATTATCTGATAAGAGAAATGCTGTTGATATTCAACCAGATTCTGTAACATCTGACATTGGATTTAATTGGTTTATTGTAAAACTTTGTTCAAATTAAAACATTCCATTAAAAATTACTTCACTACAAAATAATTTTTGATATATTTACAAAAGTAAAAGAAAAATTCAATTGTCTCTTGCTAAAATTAGCAGCATTTCATGAACTGCAGACATTTGGACAGCAACAACAGATGATGCTCCTTTTCTGAGTTTGACAGGTAATTGGCTTTAAAATGACTTTGAACAGTGCAGAGCTGTGCTTAGAGTTGTTCGATTCCCTGGTGCACATACAGGTGCAAGAATAAGTGAAAAATTGCACAATGTTCTGGATGAGTATAAAATCTTCAATAAAATTTTCTTAGTCTTGCAGGATTCAGGAACAAATATGGCTGCTAATGTCAGAGAATGGGATTTAGAATAACTATCATACATTGTAACTCAGTCTGTGAAGACAACCATTACATCATTTAACAGAAATACAGTTTCTCACTTTAATCGCTTTCTACCAGCAATTAGCAACTTAAGTGAAATACAAGATTAGCTTAATTTTGGAAAAGCAAACTCATCCAAGATGTGACTACATGGTGGAATTCAACATATTATATGCTGAAAATAAATTAAGAATGATAAAAAGCTCTTGTAATGTGCTATTAAGATTCCTACCTTAACAACTTACCAATGGGGACTTGTTGGAAAAAATATTCAGTTCCTGAATCCATTTGATGAAATCACCAAAGAAACAAGTCACAGAACATCAACCATATCAATGACACCTACAAATTTAGCTCTGAGATTATTTCTGTCAAAAGTTATCTTATCTAATTCTAGTATTTCTGGCTTTGGTGGAATCCTCCTTACCATTGTTAAACAATTCAGGTTATCAATGGAAACAAGATTTTCATCCTATCAAAATGCTTGTGTATGTCTATTTTCCTAGACCCATGATTCATATATATATATATATATATATATATATATATATATATATATATATATTTAAGCTTGCATACATGTAAATATCAGAATATAATATTCTTTAAGCATTAATAACAAGAAACATAATTTTAGATTTTAAATTAATTTTTGATTAATATAGTTATGAGATTATGCCATGGAAGATTTGGGTGAGTGGGAGATAAGATGATGAGTCTGGGTATAAGGAATGGGATGGGAGGGAAGTAGAGGTGAAAGAAAGTAAACAAATAGAATATTTACATGTAAGAATTAGATTAAAGATATCTAAAAAATAAATTAAATTAAATCTATATAAAATCTATAAAAGTGAAATTGTCTGTGTGTGTATATTTCCCTACCAAACTACTCTATCAATTTTCAGTCTACAGACTCGAGATTTGACATAAGGGGATTGAGATTTGGGAAAATCTTTTTAATTGGTTTTCGGTCAGAAAATTGGCTGTCAAGGAGTCAAAGTTCAACGATTTGACCTTTGAAAACTCTACCAAACTCCTCTGCCAATTTTGGGTTTAAACACTTGAAATTTTAAATGTAGATTACTTGGACATGGGTCAAACTTTTTAATTTGTTTTGAGTTCAAAACAGTAAATGTAAAGGGGTCAAGATTTGGGTCAAAGTTAAAAAAAAAATATTGACCCCTGCGGTCTCTACCAAATAACTCAGCCAATTTTTGGTCTAAACATTTGAAATTTTACATAAAGTGTATTCAGACATAGTAGAAGTTTTTTAATCAGCTTTTGCTCGAAAATTTGGCTGCCAAGAGGTCAAAGTTCAAAAGATTTGACCTTTGCGGTCTCTAGCAAACTATTCAGCCAATTTTGGGTCTAAACATTTGAAATGTTACATAAAGAGTATTCAGACATGCAACACGCTTTTTAATCAGTTTTTGTGCGAAAATTTGGCTGCCAAGAGATAAAAGTTAAAAGAGTTGACCTTTGCAAACTCTACCAAGCTCCTCTGCCAATTTTAGGTCTAAGCACTTGAAATTTTAGATGTAGGTTACTTGGACATGAGGCAAACTTTTTAATATATATATACACATACACATAAAGTTATAAACAGTACATAGGGCCCAAGCAGGGCTGAACTACTAGTTATCTATAAAAGTGAAATTGTCTGTGTGTGTTCATTTCCCTACCAAATTACTCTATCAATTTTCAGTCTACAGACTCGAGGTTTGATATAAGGGTTATTGAGATTTGAGAAAATCTTTTTAATTCATTTTCGGTCAGAAATTTGACTTTCATGGGGTCAAAGTTCAATGATTTGACCTTTGAAAACACTACCAAACTCCTCCGCCAATTTTGGGTCTAAACGCTTGAAATTTTAGATGTAGGTTACTTGGACATGGATCTTTTTAATTTGATTTGAGCCCAAAACAATAAATGTAAAGGGGTCAAAATTGGAGTCAAAGTTAAAAAGATTTGACCTCTCAGCCAATTTTTGGTCTAAACATTTGAAATTTTACATAAAGTGTATTCAGACATAGTAGAAGCGTTTTAATCGGTTTGGGGCCAAAAATTTGGTTGCGAAGATTTGACTTTTGCGGTCTCTAGCAAACTATTCAGCAAAGTTTGGGTCTAAACATTTTGAAATCTTACATAAAAGGTTTTCAGACATGTAGCAAGCTTTTTAATCAGTTTTGTGGGGAAAATTTGGCTTGCCAAGAAGTCATAGTTAAAAGATTTGATCTTTGCAGACTTTACCAAACTCCTCCGCCAATTTTAGGTCTAAACACTTGAAATTTTAGATGTAGGTTACCTGGACATGAGTTAAACTTTTTAATATATATATATATATATATATATATATATATATATATATATACATATATATAAATATATATATATATATATATATATATATACATATATATATAAAGTTATGAACCATACATAGGGCCCAAGCAAAGCCGGTCTGAACTGCTAGCAATATAAAAAAAGAGAAGAAAAAGGTAAAAGAGATGTGAAAGTGAATGAGAGAAGATAGAAGTATGATTAGATAAAAAGAGAAAGAGAGAATGAAGTGAGTAAGTAGCAGATATGATGAAAAATACACAAAAATATTATTATATAAAAACAAAGGTAATAATATTATAGCCACAAAATAAAAATACAAGAAATTAAGCCCAGTTAGCTCCCTTAATATGAATATATAGAGATAAAATATAAATAATAAAATATATTTATAACAAAAAAAGTTAAGTACAGTTACATCCTTCGCACCATAAATTACCCAAATTTGACTGTGGCAATAAAAAATATCTTGGCTGCGCCGCTAGTTTAAAAAAAATAAATAAAATACATTAACACAATAAGAAAATAAATTTCACCATAAGAATATTTTCTGGTAAAAAAAAAATAAAATTATAAATTCAAAATTAATAGCAAAAAAATAATAAATTAAAGTTATCCCATTATCTACACAATGAACTAATCATATCTAACTGCGGTACTAACCTCTTGCTATGGTTCTGGTCTCTTTCACCATTTTGGACAATACTCTTGTTTTCTTTTTGAAAAGACGAGGTGTTTTCTCCCAGAATTAATTGAAGTTCTATACCACTAACGGACTTTATATATTCAGGACATATCAGCAACTTGGTTTGTTTATATAGTGAGAGGAGAAGTGATAAATGAATAAATAATTAGACACTTCTCTACCTATTTGTTTCTTTTTCATTTCTTTCCTTTCACTTTTCTGATCTTTTCGCATTGCTCTCAGCCTTTATAAACGTTCACATATTTCTTTACATATTTCTTTACAAGCGATGCTTCAAGCAAAATACCATTTACTTTTAAATATATATATATATATATATATATATATATAAAGAGAGAGAGGAGGGGATATAAAAACTCTCTTTAGCTATGTCACTGGTGATGATTTTGTAGAAAAATCTTGAGCACAAAAGATCACTCGTTTTAATGGTATCACTCACGTCTTTGTAGTGCTTCAACTTTAAAAAAAAAAAAAAATAGGAGGCTTTACTTTTGGAACGACCCCTGTATATTCCTCTTATCTATTTGCCTATCTGGTACCAAAACTACTTAAGATTTTTTTAAGTGTCTTTTTCTCTATATCAGTTTGTTACCATATTTAACCATAGTTCTTAACTGTTACTTATTATTATTTAATTATTTTTAAATTATATATAAATATATTTGTAGGAATAATAAAAATATAGATATTAGGTAATGTCGCTACATAGGGTTTGCAGGTGATATGAGAAAAATAAGGTTTTATCTTAACCATTCTTACATGAGGAGTCATTTCGTGTAAAAAGTAATTTATTTTATCCATCGAAACTCGAGAAATGCACAGTTAAATATGTGTAAGCATTACAACAAATGAAAATCAATATTGTTGTTCCCATTCCATAGACCAATAAAAAGCCTTGATCTTGCGATCAAAAACTAAGAGTCAAACGGAATGAATTGACGGGACTTCTGTGAATCTGTCCGCATCTTTATGAATTTATGTGGAGAGAACGAGTAGCACAAATAAATTTGAAGAAATCCTCTGCTGCATCATTTTTGCATTCCATAACAATTTAAACAACTTTTATTTTTAAAATAAATCAATGAAAAATAAATCAATGTAAAATAAATCAATGTAAAATAAATCAATGAAAAATAAATCAATGTAAAATAAATACATGAAAAATAAATAAATGAAAAATAAATCAATGAAAAATAAATGAATGTAAAATAAATCAATGAAAAATAAATACATGAAAAATAAATACATGAAAAATAAATAAATGAAAAATAAATCAATGAAAAATAATCAATGTAAAATAAATCAATGAAAAATAAATAAATGTAAAATAAATCAATGTAAAATAAATCAATGAAAAATAAATCAATGTAAAATAAATCAATGAAAAATAATCAATGTAAAATAAATCAATGTAAAATAAATCAATGAAAAATAAATAAATGAAAAATAAATAAATAAAAAATAAATAAATGAAAAATAAATAAATGTAAAATAAATCAATGACAAATAAATCCATGAAAAATAAATCAATGTAAAATAAATCAATGTAAAATCAATAAATGTAAAATAAATAAATGTAAAATAAATCAATGAAAAATAAATCAATGTAAAATAAATCAATGAAAAATAAATCAATGAAAAATAAATACATGAAAAATAAATCAATGAAAAATAAATCAATGAAAAATAAATAAATGTAAAATAAATCAATGAAAAATAAATCAATGAAAAATAAATAAATGAAAAATAAATCAATGAAAAATAAATCAATGAAAAATAAATCAATGAAAAATAAATCAATGTAAAATAAATCAATGAAAAATAAATCAATGTAAAATAAATCAATGAAAAATAATCAATGTAAAATAAATCAATGAAAAATAAATAAATGAAAAATAAATAAATGAAAAATAAATAAATGAAAAATAAATAAATGTAAAATAAATCAATGACAAATAAATCAATGAAAAATAAATCAATGTAAAATAAATCAATGTAAAATCAATAAATGTAAAATAAATAAATGTAAAATAAATCAATGAAAAATAAATCAATGTAAAATAAATCAATGAAAAATAAATCAATGAAAAATAAATACATGAAAAATAAATCAATGAAAAATAAATCAATGAAAAATAAATCAATGAAAAATAAATCAATGAAAAATAAATCAATGAAAAATAAATAAATGAAAAATAAATCAATGAAAAATAAATCAATGAAAAATAAATCAATGAAAAATAAATCAATGTAAAATAAATCAATGAAAAATAAATCAATGTAAAATAAATCAATGAAAAATAATCAATGTAAAATAAATCAATGAAAAATAAATAAATGAAAAATAAATAAATGAAAAATAAATAAATGAAAAATAAATAAATGTAAAATAAATCAATGACAAATAAATCAATGAAAAATAAATCAATGTAAAATAAATCTATGTAAAATAAATCAATGTAAAATAAATCAATGTAAAATAAATCAATGAAAAATAAATCAATGTAAAATAAATCAATGAAAAATAAATCAATGAAAAATAAATCAATGAAAAATAAATAAATGAAAAATAAATCAATGAAAAATAAATCAATGAAAAATAAATCCATGTAAAATAAATCAATGTAAAATAAATCAATGTAAAATAAATCAATGTAAAATAATAAATGTAAAATAAATCAATGTAAAATAAAAAAATGTAAAATAAATCAATGAAAAATAAATCCATGTAAAATAAATCAATGAAAAATAAATCAATGAAAAATAAATCAATGTAAAATAAATCAATTTAAAATAAATAAATGAAAAATAAATAAATGAAAAATAAATAAATGTAAAATAAATCAATGTAAAATAAATCAATGAAAAAAATAAATGTAAAATAAATCAATGTAAAATAAATCAATGAAAAATAAATCAATGTAAAATAAATCAATGTAAAATAAATCAATGTAAAATAAATCAATGTAAAATAAATCAATGTAAAATAAATCAATGTAAAATAAATCAATTTAAAATAAATCAATGTAAAATAAATCAATGTAAAATAAATCAATGTAAAATAAATCAATGAAAAATAAATCAATGTAAAATAAATCAATGTAAAATAAATAAATGTAAAATAAATCAATGAAAAATAAATCAATGTAAAATAAATAAATGTAAAATAAATAAATGTAAAATAAATCAATTTAAAATAAATCAATGTAAAATAAATCAATGAAAAATAAATCAATAAAAAATAATGAAAAATAAATAAATGAAAAATAAATCAATGTAAAATAAATCAATGAAAAATAAATAAATGAAAAATAAATCAATGTAAAATAAATCAATGAAAAATAAATCAATGAAAAATAAATAAATGAAAAATAAATCAATGTAAAATAAATCAATGAAAAATAAATCAATGAAAAATAAATAAATGTAAAATAAATCAATGTAAAATAAATCAATGTAAAATAAATCAATGAAAAATAAATAAATGAAAAATAAATCAATGTAAAATAAATCAATGTAAAATAAATCAATTTAAAATAAATAAATGTAAAATAAATCAATTTAAAATAAATCAATGTAAAATAAATCAATGTAAAATAAATCAATTTAAAATAAATCAATTTAAAATAAATCAATGAAAAACAAATCAATGTAAAATAAATCAATGTAAAATAAATCAATGTAAAATAAATCAATGTAAAATAAATCAATGTAAAATAAATCAATGTAAAATAAATCAATGAAAAATAAATCAATGTAAAATAAATCAATGTAAAATAAAAAAAAATGTAAAATAAAAAAATGTAAAATAAATCAATGAAAAATAAATAAATGTAAAATAAATCAATGAAAAATAAATCAATGTAAAATAAATCAATGAAAAATAAATCAATGAAAAATAAAAAAATGTAAAATAAAAAAATGTAAAATAAATCAATGAAAAATAAATAAATGTAAAATAAATCAATGTAAAATAAATCAATGACAAATACATAAATGATAAATAAATCAATGTAAAATAAATAAATGAAAAAATAATAAATGTAAAATAAATCAATTTAAAATAAATCAATGAATAATACATAAATGATAAATAAATCAATGTAAAATAAATAAATGAAAAAATAATAAATGTAAAATAAATCAATTTAAAATAAATCAATTTAAAATAAATAAATGAAAAATAAATCAATGAAAAATAAATCAATGAAAAATAAATCAATGAAAAATAAATGAATGTAAAATAAATCAATGTAAAATAAATCAATGAAAAATAAATCAATGAAAAATAAATAAATGAAAAATAAATAAATGTAAAATAAATCAATGAAAAATAAATCAATGAAAAATAAATCAATGTAAAATAAATCAATGTAAAATAAATCAATTTAAAATAAATCAATTTAAAATAAATCAATGAAAAATAAATCAATGTAACATAAATCAATGTAAAATAAATCAATGTAAAATAAATCAATGTAAAATAAATCAATGTAAAATAAATCAATTAAAAATAAATAAATGAAAAATAAATCAATTTAAAATAAATCAATGTAAAATAAATCAATGTAAAATAAATCAATGTAAAATAAATCAATGAAAAATAAATCAATTTAAAATAAATCAATGTAAAATAAATCAATGTAAAATAAATCAATGAAAAATAAATCAATGTAAAATAAATCAATGTAAAATAAATCAATGAAAAATAAATCAATGTAAAATAAATCAATGAAAAATAAATCAATGTAAAATAAATCAATTTAAAATAAATAAATGAAAAATAAATCAATGAAAAATAAATCAATTTAAAATAAATCAATTTAAAATAAATAAATGAAAAATAAATCAATGTAAAATAAATCAATGTAAAATAAATCAATTTAAAATAAATAAATGAAAAATAAATCAATGTAAAATAAATAAATGAAAAATAAATAAATGTAAAATAAATCAATGTAAAATAAATCAATGAAAAATAAATCAATGTAAAATAAATCAATGTAAAATAAATCAATGTAAAATAAATCAATGTAAAATAAATCAATGTAAAATAAATAAATGAAAAATAAATCAATGTAAAATAAATAAATGAAAAATAAATCAATGAAAAATAAATCAATTTAAAATAAATAAATGAAAAATAAATCAATGTAAAATAAATCAATGTAAAATAAATAAATGAAAAATAAATAAATGTAAAATAAATCAATGTAAAATAAATCAATGAAAAATAAATAAATTTAAAATAAATCAATGTAAAATAAATCAATGTAAAATAAATCAATTTAAAATAAATCAATTTAAAATAAATGTAAAATAAATAAATGTAAAATAAATCAATGTAAAATAAATCAATGTAAAATAAATCAATGTAAAATAAATAAATGTAAAATAAATCAATGTAAAATAAATCAATGTAAAATAAATCAATGTAAAATAAGTTAAACAACTTTTAAACAAATTTTATTTCAAATTAATTTTGTTTATACTTTAGAATGACAATAATTGAAGCACCTTTTAAGCAACTTTGATTTTTATGTAAAATTTTGTTTTAATTTAAAATGAAAAATAATTTATATAGAATAAATGCAAAAATGATTTTTATGTAAAATTTTGTTTTAATTTAAAATGAAAAATAATTTATATAGAATAAATGCAAAAAATGATTCAGCTGAGGATTTTGCCAAATTTATTTGTGCCACATAAATTCATAAAGATATCGACAGATTCACCAAAGTCCCATGAGTTCATTCCATTTGACTCAATCTTAGTTTTTGATCGCAAGGCCAAGGCTGCATATTAGTCAACAAAATGGCAACTGGACAGCCATATTAATTTTTTTATTCATGCAATGTTTACATATATTTAATTGTAAATTTAACTTTTTACTTGAAATGACTCCTCACATAATAATGCTTCAGATAAGAAACATTTTTAATGCCTTATTTTTCTTACATCATCCGCAAACCCTATGTAGCGACATTATCAAATATTATATATTAAATCCTTTTTCTCTTATCTCTCCTATTTCATTTTTCATCCTCTCCCCATCTCCTCTTCTTCCCGCCAATCTTTTCTACCCTCTTTTCATTACTTTAAGTTTTATTTACTTCTTTTTCTATTTTATTATTTTCCTTCGTTTTTTTTTTATTTCGTTTTATCTTTTAATTTAATTGGATTTATTTTAAATTGACTGTTTTAAGTATTCACACTATTTTCTTCCTTGAAATAAAATTAAATTGCAATTTTGACTTTCTAAGGAATTTTGAATCTTGATCTATTTGTAATTTATTCACATCAATTTACGAGTTTTTATTTGTATTTTATCAACCAATTTATTTGATTAAATTTTGCCATTTGACTATAATAATGTAATATATAAATGACTATAATAATATAATTTTTACTACGTTTTGGAATTTTTAAGATAGTGATTGGTTATTCGTATTATTTAAATTTTTCATGCTACATTTTCACGTTTTGGTTGATGTAACCTCCGACCTTCTCTAAGTGTATCTTGCCAAACTCGGGAATCTGCACAGAATTTCAAACTGAACTGTTTATTTAATTCATAGCGGGTAGCATGCTCTTGTTCTGTCAGCCTTGACTGGATAAAAGTTCTAAGTAATTCGTAATTGTATTTTTGGTTGGAAACACCTTCAGAAGAATGTCACTTTTACAACTGAATTTTTCCAAATATTCTAACCACTGTGCCACAGGTTCTTGTAAACAATTCTAGTACAAATTATTTTTAGTTTTATTTCTAGATATAAATATGTTTCAGCCAACTAGTTACAAGTAATTAGAGACCTCTTTAGGCGATACTGCTTATATAAAAGTAGAATCTGTAGAATGCTTACAGACTCTACTTTTGTATAAGCAGTATCGCCTGAAGAGGTCTAGTTACTCTAAGAGTAAATGGTTACCCTTTTCCCTCCATATACCTGACTTTTCAATCTCGCAACATATTACGGCTTCTAGATTTTCTTCTAACCTTACTTTTAGTAGCAATACACACAGACAATACAAGGCTTTGGATATTCAGATTTCAAGGGGGTTCTGGTAAAATAGTCATATTTTAAAAACCAAACTACTCTAAGTTTTCAAAATGGCCACCGTTTTGTTCGGAAATGAATATACTTTCAAATGAATTAATAAATAATGTACATTATGTATTTTAAGAGTTTTAAGCAAATAAAGTGATAAAAATGTGAACATCATAAATTGGCGTTTTCGGTAACATTTTGTAAAGATCCCACCCCATTTGTAAATGCTTGTACTGTATTTGTATTAAAAGTTTTGTCATGAAATTTGGAAACTTACCAGAAGAGATGTCACTTTTAATAGTTTGGGGTGTTCAAAATACTTTTGACCACTCGTTTTTTTTTTGTTATGTTAAAAAAAAGACTTCAACATGATGTGTATTTAAAATTTTTCTAAACATTTTTTGAGTAAATCAATGATTTTACTGTTTTTATCTATTAAAAGTATAATTGTATGTTGTTTTATCTTGTGGTAGCTAGCAATTTAAAATGATCATACCCGGAAAAAATCGTTTCTATTTGAGTTTTGATGGAAAACTGTCTGTAGTAGTAGTAGTAGTAGCAGGAGCAGCAGCTGTAAACAGACGGTTTTTTGTTAAATTTTATTTCAGATCCAATTATTTTTGAAAAATTGAAAATATTAATAAAAAAATGTTCTTACATGTTTAGTTAGAGTTATTTTGTTATCAGAATATAATTAATTTAATTAGAGCTATTTTGCCAAACTCGGGAATCTGCACAGTAATATGTAATTAAAGCAATCCCAACCAGTCCAGCATTATGAACTTTGTTCAACTTGCCATTTTTTACATATTTCTGGTCAAATTTGAGAAATATATGGTTGAAAAGACAAGAAAATAAGCTTTTTAATTATATAACTTGTGTGCATTTTTATCCATTGTATCAGGTTTTAACAGCGAATAAAGCAGTGTTTTGCTTTGAACAACTGAAAATGTGAAATCTTATTTTTGGTTTCAGATGTATGAACAGTATCCACCCTCTCTATATTTTTTAAACTTTTTTTAACAATTTTTTTCAGCAGATTATTATCAAATGGACATTAATCTACCAAATTATCAATAAAAAAAAAAATGCAAAATCAATATTTAAATATTTGCAGTTTCTAGTGAAGTTAAAAAATAAAAGCATCTTAATCTGGAAAGTTTAAAAACGAAATAATGTGTCACTTGGTAGAAAAAGACAAGAAATGTAATTAAAAATCAAAATCAAATTTATCCAAAATTTGTCAACTTTAGCAAAAAGTTTTTTTGATACTTAAATAGATGGACAAAATATAAAAATAGAAGTTTTATTCAAACGGTCTTGTTTTGAACCTTTATAACGGAATTATAACCTTTATAATAAAAATATTTTATGAACTATTTTTTGGTTTTTAAATCAAACATCAGGTTTTGGTATTATTTTTTCACATCAAACATAAAAAATAGAATTGTTACAGAATATATTTATGAACTGTTTTTTTTTCCAATAATATGTTTATGAACTGTTTTTTTTAATCAAGCAAAAAAACGGTTCATAAATATATTTAAAAAAAAGAAAAAAAGCAGTTCATAAATATTTTTTAAACAAAATCCTATTGGAAAAAAAAAGTTCATAAATATTTTTCATAACCGTTATAGTTTTATGTTTGATGTAAAAAATTTAACAACACCTGATGTATGATTAAAAAAATAATGCATAAACATATTTTGTTATAAAGGTTATGATTTTGTTATAAATGTTCAAATAAAGACTATTTGAATAAAACTTCCTTAAAATGACGACCTTTATAAATTTTCGGGTATGCTGAAAATAAATATCACATTTAAATTTTCCGCAAATAAGTAATTTTTCTGATATTAAGCAATGTAATTCCTCATGTTAAAAATGGTGGCCATCATTGTATGCACAAGCATGCACCAAAAATATGTGAATATGTAAAAAAAAGAAGTGCAGCTCATAACATAAAACACTTATAAGTCGCAGCAATAACTTTTGCCCGTTTTTAACAGGTTAAAAAGTTCATTATTTGCGTCATCTTCAAAGTATTAATAAACATTTGTAAGTAATTTTAATGTCTTTAAACTGCAAATTATGGAATCTAATGCAATTAAAAAAGACTTAAAAATAGTTTAAATCATAAAAAAAAAAAAAACTAAAGCAGATACATAGAAAAGTAACTGCTATTGCCTTTGGTAACAGTTACTTATTGTTTTTGTTATTTATAAAAAAAGTTAGATGTTATTATGTTGTTAGTTAAGTAGTTTTTTTTATTATTTCAATAACTTGGCAAGCTGATCTGAGAGTTATATATAAGTAATTTTAACGTCTATAAACTGCCAATTGCAGAATATATAAAAGACTTTAAAATAGATTAAATGATAAACATATTTGCTTTGTTTTTGTTTGAAAACGATTCCAACTTGCAATGAAAAATACAAATAAAATAATCATAAATAAACAATTTGAGGCGCAAAATTTTTTTTTTATCAAGTTTAAAATTTTTATCGATAGTTTTAATCACACAAGCTTGGGTAAAGAAAATATTTTTAAAAATATGTAAATTGATCAAGTAGATTTTTTTTTTTTTTTTTTTTTTTACATTAGAAAAACATATTTGTTTTATTTTTTAGTTTGAAAACAATTCAAACTTTCAATGAAAATACAATCAAAATAATCATTTTAAAAATTTGGGATGCTAAAAAAGTACATGATTTTTTATTATCTTTGGTTTTATATTATTTTGTTTGTATTAGAATTCTTTAAAAAAGTAATATACAGAAATGTAAGGAAAAAATGAAATACAGAAAAGAATGATTTGTAAAATGCCGCTGCCAAAAAACAAAAAGAAAAAAAGCAAAAGGTATTTCCAATTTTTGTTTTATTTATTTACTCACGCGCATCATAAACCGGAACTGGGTTTAAGCATGTATATCGTAAACTAAAATTGGATGGACTGTTTCAATGGCCAAGCAAGACGATTTTGTTTTATATTATAATATGTGTGTGTGTGTGTGTATATATATATATATATATATATATATATATATATATATATATATATATATCATTCAAACACTACCATGTTTGAATATATGGTTAAGTGACAGTTTTAGTCATTTCGAACTGCTTTAAAGCTTCACCACTCACTAATTTTTCAGCCAAATTTCAAACAATTATTACAGTTTATAGATCACCTTCTCAGCTTTATTGTAAAAAATTTTTTTTTCAATTTTCGTTCAGTAAAACAAAAGTTATGATGAATTTTCTGGTGTTCAAAATTGTAAAAATATGTAAGGAGGTGAGCGACGCTTTTTATGACTGGTTTTCATAGCAACCATGTTGCTTCAGCGACTACTGTTGCTACTAATTCACTGCTGTTGCGAAAAGAGAAGTAACAAGTAAAACAGAGAGAATGAAAGCATGAAAGGGAGATAATTGGGAGGATTTTATTGAAAGCAGACGAGTGCCATACATTGTTATTACATATGTGTACGCTATGTTTATCGGGGCAAAAAAATAAGACTGAAATTAAACAAAGAACAAGTGAATTTATTGGAAGCTTGCAAAAATCATGGGTTACAATAGAAAAATGCGAGCATGAAAAGTAATATGGTTAAGCTTAAACATGGAAAAGAAAATAACTAATTGTTAAAACTGAAAAAGAAAAGGACAAGATATTCTAGTAAAAAGTATAATAAATTTATAACTTAAAATATTGCAGCACTAAGATTTTTTTAATTCAATTTATAACTTAAAATATTGCAGCACTAAGATTTTTTTAATTCAATTTATAACATTATATAATCAATTCTTAATGCTGCAATATTTTAAGTTACAAATTTATTATATTTTTTACTAGAATATCTTGTCCTTTTCTTTTCCAGTTTTAACAACTAGTCCTTTACTTTTCCATGTTTAAGCTTAATCATATTACTTTTCATGCTCAAATTTTTCTATTATAATCTATCTATATATCTATAAAAGTGAAAGTGTCTGTCTGTCTGTTTGTCAGTTTGTGTACATTTCCCTACACAATAACTCTGTCAAAATTTGATATACAGGGTAGTGAGATTTGGGGAAATCTTTCTAATCCGTTTTCGGCCAGAAATCTGGCTGTTAAGGGGTCAAAGTTCAATGATTTGACCTTTGAGAACTCTACCAAACCAACTCCTCTGCCAATGTTGGGTCTAAACACTTGAAATTTTAGATATAGGTTCCTTGGACATGGATCTAACTTAATAACTTGATTTGAGCCTAAAACAATGAGTGTTAAGGGGTCATTATAGGGGTCAAAGTAAAAAAAAAATTTGACCTCTGCAGTCTCTACCAAATTACTCAGACAATTTCTGGTCTACACATTTGAAATTTGACATAAAGGGTATTCAGAGATAGGGCAAGCTTTTTAATCGGTTTGGGTCGAAAATTTGAGCTACCAATATATAAATGTATGCATGTATGTTTGCATGTCTGCCTAAAACTTTTGACAGAGGCGATGGGTTTTCACAAGATCAGTATCATTTTGAAGCTCGACCCTTCAGACGACAAATACCGAAAAATTGGCTAAAAACATTAATTCCTTCACCCTCAACTAGGCACTTTTCAGCAGGGAGGGGTCGCTTTTTTCGCTGATATTTTCGAAAGTCATCCCCTCTTATTGATTGTCTAGCCTTAATTTAAACCTACGTCATTTCCGGGTTGCCGGTGGTCGTAACAGCAAAGACGTCAGGTTTTTTTCCCGTTCTTTTCCTCCTTTTGGTACAGATTTGAACCTGCCTTCCTACTACCACTTTTTTTTTTTTTTTTGCTTAACATACACCTCCAAACACCCGAGCAACACCGGGCACTCATGCTAGTATATATATATATATATATATATATATATATATATATATATATATATATATATATATATATACACACACACACACACGCATAATGAGAATATTTTTGTAAGTTCACAGCTGCCTCTTCTTGCCTGTTTAGAATCACGATGGGTCATTGTTAGTTTGGCGAGGATAAGATAGTTGAATATCGCTATTCTCTCCAAAGATAATCTGTTGGCCACATCATTTACCAAGAGCCTGTAGTTGTTAAAGAGCTTTTCAGACAAAATGACATATCTTCATGTCTCTTTAAATCTACTGAGGCCTCCAGTTTAAAGGACAAACCTGGCACTTTGAGTAAGTATCGGATAAAGGTCATTACGTCTCCTGCGTTTGGTGACTGACGATCATCTCTGCATTTTTCTACTTCTAACCCTATCCCTAACCCTGGAAAGATCGTCATCACTTAGAATGATGGAAATGGATTCACTGGAAAAAGAAAAAACATCAACAAGTATTCCAAATATTATAATAATCATTGTTTTTCCAATTCATGATAATAAAAGAGACGTCTGTCTGTCCCTTAAATACTTTTATGCTGATATCAGTAAATGCTTGTTTACAACTGTCCTAATAAATAATAAAATTTTATTCATTCCATTATTTTCAATCTTCTCATAATATTCATCATCATTTAAGTGACAATGTATGAAACTATGACTTCATTAAAGCTATCGGCTTAGAACGTTTTAATTTTTTCGAATCAAACCTTTCTTAAAAGATTTTTATAAAGTTGAGATTCGCTTCCATAATTTTGCTTAATTTACTTATAGTTAAAATCACATAAAAATTGCACATAAACAACATGTTGCAGTGGGGAAGGGGAGGTTTATAAGTAAAAAGCTACATCCTGAAGTTATGAATTATCGCTACCACATTTATAGTTCCTAAGTCTGAATAACCTAAAAATAGTGCAGAGTTTGTATAGAATATCATATTTTAATTTTTTTGAAGTTGTGTTTCTGATGTTTTATGTGACGACTATTTGAACTACTGCTCTCATCTTGGGTGTTATTTGTAAAATGCTTTGGTCGATGTAACCTCCGACTTTCTTCAGGTGTATTTTGTTGTTTTTTAAAGCCCAATGTTATTCAGTTTTTAATTCAAACTTCAAAGAAGTTTTAAAAAAAGCGACAAAGTCGATTCATACAAAAATGATTTTTATTGACAAAAAATTGGTAAAACAATCAAAAGTAAAAAGTTGGCAATGGATGGAAGTTTGGAAATTCTTAATTGAAATTCGAAATTGTTTGTGGCTTCATGTAAGTTTGTGTATGAATTGAAATTCGTGTTTCAATATTTATTTCCAATTCACAAATACTCAAGTTTGTTTGCGTTCCTACACATGATCCACTTAAATAAGACAGCAAGCCTAGCTGGAGAGTGATGCATAGAAGTGACCAATGAAAACACACAGAGAGAAAGAACAGCAATATCAAAAGAATGTCAAAAACATGTCCATGCAAAAACATTTCATTTTAAATTGACACGATAACTAAAAGTAATGAGTTGGCAATCGATAACAGTTTTGAGATTCTTCAAACATTCCAAGGAAAGTTGCTTTGTATGTAAGAAGCTGAGTAACCTGTTTGTTAGAGTTGGTGCTGTGTGCATTTGCATGCGACACTATTATTTTTTAAGAATTCAGATTAAAACTGATGAAATTGAACCCAGCATATTTTGTTTGTTTTGTATTTATCTCATAACAAAAATGAATCCGATGTTATTTCAGTATTTTGAAATATTATCACTGCTACAGTTTAATTAACAGGTAAAAAGCAGCATGTTAAAGCTGGTGGTTGGATAGTCGGGTCAATTTTTAATTTGACTTATTTTTTATTTGCTTTATTCTATTTTAATGACATTAAATGACCAACTTTTTTTGTTTAAATATTGAAATTGATAAGTTCCCTAACCGATTTATATTAAATGACCAACTTTTTTTGTTTAAATATTGAAATTGATAAGTTCCCTAACCGATTTATAGGCCAAATGTTACAAAAACAAGGATTTTTCAAAGGATTTATGCAGACGATCTTTGATGCCATTTCCTCAAATAAGGATGCAAGTAAGAGATTTAATTTTTGGTATTAGTATTTATTTTTCCAATACACAACTTTCTCTTCCCATGGGAAGTTGATAAATAAAAACAAAATGAAAAATGGACCTATTCTATTGCATATACTCCAGAACTATCCCCTTTAGATTATTTTCTGCAGGGACAAGACAGAGTCTGCGCTAACAATCCCCAAACTTGCTGTGCTCAAGAATAGCATTCGAACAAAGGTTGAGAATTCTCCATAACATGTTGGGCAGGTATATTACCAACTTCAGTGTGTGAGTAGCCACCGTGATTCAGTGTCAAAGAGCTTAGATCAAGATGAAGTATAGTATCAAAACAGATACTACACTTTGCAATATTTATTTGCAGAAATATTTTTAAAAATTACATTTTAATCAAATTAAGCACAAGGTCATTAAAAATGTGAGGAAAAGTGGGTGGTTGATCATGTTTGATATAAAGTGAAAAAATGTCTGTCCTACTATTAAGTAGAATCATCTCATTCACCACAATATCATATTTACTCTGGAGGGCCGTCCTATTTAAGATATTTCAAAATTGTTGAAAATTTTATTTTTCAAAACTATATTTTTTTATGTAACTTTATTAGAATACAGATACTGGAGAAAAAAAGAAAAAAAAAACAAAAGATCTCAACTTTTTCAAAATAATAAACTGTTTACTGTTTTCCGGTTTGTTTTGAACCGAAAACAAACACGTTAATCTTAAAATGAGATTGGGATTTAAATATGAGTAAATGGAGTTTGGAGAATGGGTGGTGCCTTTTATTTAATAAGATCTAACAACTGGAATATTTTGTTTTTAATATTCATAAAGATCAAGGAGACAAGGTTTTTGTAGCGAGTCGAGAATCCAGATGAGAATGATGACACTTCAGCTATGTGGGCGCCATTAGTTATCGAAACAAAAGGCTAGGCTTCAAAGCCAATTCTATGGCATCCAGTTGGATGCTGGTTTAATATTCCAATTGAAAAGTTCCAGGTTTGTCGACTGTCATTTCATAAACGCATTTGCGAAATGAGATTTTGCAGAAGACAAAAATGATTACACTCTACGTAATTGACTGCGTATTTGATCACTAGGAACTTTACATGTTGCCCTAGAGAGATGGCCGCTTTTTTGACTGATGCATCATCATGTCCTCCATCCCCACCCCTACACATACACCAGCATCAATAAAAGAGGTAAGAGTTTGACGCAAACAGCAGCATGTTAGATGTACAGACATTATCATGCTTCAGTTTGAAATAGTAGTTTTAGTTACATCCACAACTTTCTATAAAAGACTGTCTGTCTGTCTGTCACTCATCATCAGCATCATGTCAGTCATGCTCAAATATAGATGGAATATTTATTATCAAACACACAAATTGAACATATTTTCGCATTTATTCGAACTAGCAAAAATATGCAACCAGAGGGAGAGCATATTTTTGCAAGTATATATGGCAAGCAAACGAGGAGGTAATGCATAGGAGAGTGATTTCATAACAACAGATGCTACACTACCTCCTCACCCCCACCAAAAAAAAGGAGAGGATAATGCTTGGAAGAATGTTATCATAATAACAATACCAACTATACATTGGAAACTAGCAATAGTTATGAAATCTCCAGTTTAATAGAAGTAATAGAATCATTTCAGCTTACAGAAGACAAATATTAAATCTCTATTGATTGTGTTGGTGTCAGGGAGGCACATACCAAATCTCCATTATTAATAAATTCTTTTTTTAATGCTTTAAAGTATTTTCAAATCTTAGTTTTTTAAGTTAAAATAGCAAAACTGGTAATAATCAATTGTGTAATACAATCTCTATATCAAGTTAGATATGTCTGTATTTACAGAATTCATTCCTAAACTGATGAATTTTCGAACAGAGCTGATAGGCATAATAGGGTCGTAATGTGAGCTATATTTAGTTTAATTTCATTAAAAAAAAATGTGAAAATTCAGATATCTTTGATTTTTTGTAAGGTTTTAATAGATATTAAAACACCAATTCCAAGCTTTAATTTCTTTGGAGAATTTTAAAGGGTTATTACAAAATCAAAATATTAAAGGGTTATTATAAAATCAAAATATTAAAGGGTTATTATAAAATCAAAATATTAAAAGGTTATTAAAAATCAAAATATGAAAGGGTTATTATAAAATCAAAATATTAAAGGATTATTACAAAATCAAAATATTAAAGGGTTATTACAAAATCAAAATATTAAAGGGTTATTACAAAATCAAAATTTTAAAGGGTTATTACAAAATCAAATATTAAAGGGTTATTACAAAATCAAAATATTAAAGGGTTATTACAAAATCAAAATATTAAAGGGTTATTACAAAATCAAAATATTAAAAGGTTATAACAAAATCAAATATTAAAGGGTTATTACAAAATAAAAATTTTAAAGGATTATTACAAAATCAAATTTTAAAGGGTTATTACAAAATAAAAATATTAAAGGGTTATTATAAAATCAAAAAAATATATCGAATGTGCATTGAATTTAATTCATAATCATTAAACAAGATTAAGGGGTCTTAAATTGAAATTCAGGGAATTTACTTGTTTTTTTTTTTTTTAAATCATCAATGTTCATTTGTTTACATTTGGAAGGAACCATTTATGTGAATAAGCAAAAAAAAAAAAAAATGAAGACAATTTTTACATAAATAATCAACAGTCATCTGAATGCATCTAATTAAAACTAAAACATTTTGCCAATCAAAATGTGTCAGATAGAAAACTGACACATAGAAAAAATGTCAATAAATGACGTTTGGGAAGAATTATGATTGTGCAAGAAGAGCTCCTACTTTCTCTGCTATATCAGTAAAATTAAAATATTTATAGGATTAAATATGAAATCAATTTTTGAAAAACACAGGCTGATATTATATATGTACCTTGAATTATATATGTACCTTGAATTATATATGTACCTTGAATTATATATTTACCTTGCATTGAATCAGTTCGACAGTATGGTTCTCTTCTATCCTATGTGGTGCACTCTCCCAGGCTATACATTCACTTTAAGAAGTGGTTAATTTATTGCTAATCATCTGCAGCGCTCCTACTATAAAATGCTGATAAAGCTGCTCAGGCATTTTTTGTAGGTCAGTGTGTACTTATCATAGTGTATTGGGTTCACAAGACCACATCTTGCTTTGTGTCTAACTTTTTGGCAAGGAGGTAAATAATATATACTCTGATTTGGTTCTCTACTTTATATATAAGATTATGTGAAGAATAATTCATAAGATAAACAATCTTTTTTCTTCTTTTTTTTCAGAAACAAACAAAACGACTTCAAATCTGGCTGTTTCTTTTGAAGGTGAAGAATTTCTTTTCTGTATGTCGAGAATCTCTCCGCCCAGTCTGAATCATGTTGTGGACGATGATGTGTTGATCGCAAAACCATGTCTGCCGTTTGATGAACTCTTCCCACCTTTACTTATTGATCCGCAGCCGAAATCCTGAGCCAAATTTTAATGAAATTTATTGCTCTTCACTTTCACAACTTTTGAAAAATATGTCAACAATATTTTTGCATTTATTTTTTCATGACTTGTATGACGATTGCCTCACAAATTTGTTTTCTTATCTTCTGTATTTCATTAAAATTAAATTTTATGTAAGAAATTTTCAAAAGTTTTTCTCAATTAATGTAATCTTAAATGAAAAAGTTTTTTTTTCTTTTCTTTAGTTCTTCAAATCAAGTGTTTAGCTCTTGCTTTCTTTATAAGTAACACATGATATCAAACTATGTATTGATGGTTCTTCTCTATGAAATCTTATGTAAATAAAGAATAATATTTTTATCTTTTTTTTTACTTGGGAGTTACCACTTATCAAGGCCTGACGTTCACTCAAGGATAATGGCTAATGAATGTAATGTGGTAGTATAGTAATTGTTAATGGTATAAATTGGTTAAAATTTGATTATTTATGGGGACGGTTCAACAAGAACTTGTTTACATTAGATTTGAAGGATACCATGTTGTATTCGACCAGGAAGCAGACCAGTGGAACAATGTTCTTTCTGAGAAAAAAACCCACTTAACTAGGTTATAGTTTATTTTTTTCGTGATCTTTGCTTGATTTTGCTGGATAACAAGACTTATCTGATCAGGTGAACTATCCATCCTTGTGTTGTTAGTTGTGCTAACATCACTGCAAGAAAATATGCTATTGCTTGTATGATGCGCGAATGTGTGGCCAGTGTGAGAGGATTTTATTTCAGCTTTAAATACCATGTTTTTTTGAATATTTGGTCAGGGTTTACTTGTAACGTGAAGTATCCTCATGTTAATTTATCCTGACAAACACCTGTACAGAGAGATGGAAGACACTAGTAGGATTTCAAACTCTCACTATCTGTATGTTCATTGAAAAGTAAAAAACTACACAAGACACACTCATGAATTACACCAGATAAAATATAGACATATTTTTTAATATTCATTATTTTAAAGGTTAACAGAATTAATCCGGGGAGGGGAGAAGACATTTAGAGCAGTTTAATGCAAAGTACATAATCAATGCAAGGTCCATGCCCCCCCCCCCCGGGTAACACCAGGTAACCATGCTAGTTGTAAGTAAAGCAATGTTATTATGGTTGTCAACAAGAACCTCTTTTTTGTCCACAATTACATTCCTATTTCTGCTACAACCAATGATTCCTCATGTAGCTGTGACAGATCAAACCTAAATAGACGGAAGCTCTGAGAAGCATTTTAAAACAAAGCTATTTGAAAAAATATAATTTCTATATATGTTGCTATGGTCACTTCTGTTGCTAAGGTTACAGGAAAATGGTTTGAATATTCTACTGCTTCAGAAAGTATCTCACTCCTAATACAATCCTATTTCTATTTACAATTTGATTTGTCTATTCATATGATGTATTGTGTAAGATTTTTATTTTAGTTTTCTAAAGTTCCCATCAGATTATTGATGCCAAAAAATATAAAATGAATAAAAAAAAACAAACTATTGTATAAAAAAATGAAATAGAATTAGTGAATCAGAATTTGATTGAAGCATATGATTATGCATATATATATGTGTGTGTGTGTGTGTGTGTGTTCACTGCACAGGCCGTGATCATCCCATTTGTTATGCTGGTCCAAATTTGTTGTTTGATTCAGTGTTACAAGAAAGAAATTCTTCTACAACTTCAGTTTAAAAACAATCAACAGTGATTTATTATTATTTATGATTATTTTTATTTATTATTATTTATGATTATTTTTATTTATTATTATTTATGATTATTTTTATTTATTATTATTTATATTCATTATTTTTATTTATTATTATTTATGATTATTTTTATTTATTATTATTTATGATTATTTTTATTTATTATTATTTATATTCATTATTTTTATTTATTATTTATGATTATTTTTATTTATTATTATTTATGATTATTTTTATTTATTATTTATGATTATTTTTATTATTATTTATGATTATTTTTATTTATTATTATTTATAATTATTTTTATTTATTATTATTTATGATTATTTTTATTATTATTTATGATTATTTTTATTTATTATTATTTATAATTATTTTTATTTATTATTATTTATGATTATTTTTATTTATTATTATTTATATTCATTATTTTTATTTATTATTATTTATGATTATTTTTATTATTATTTATGATTATTTTTATTATTATTTATAATTATTTTTATTTATTATTATTTATGATTATTTTTATTTATTATTATTTATATTCATTATTTTTATTTATTATTATTTATGATTATTTTTATTATTATTTATGATTATTTTTATTTATTATTATTTATAATTATTTTTATTTATTATTATTTATGATTATTTTTATTTATTATTATTTATGATTATTTTTATTTATTATTATTTATATTTATTATTTTTATTTATTATTATTTATATTTATTATTTTTATTTATTATTATTTATGATTATTATTATTTATTATTATTTATGATTATTTTTATTTATTATTATTTATATTTATTATTTTTATTTATTATTATTTATGATTATTTTTATTTATTATTATTTATGATTATTTTTATTTATTATTATTTATGATTATTTTTATTTATTATTATTTATATTTATTATTTTTATTTATTATTATTTATGATTATTATTATTTATTATTATTTATGATTATTTTTGTTTATTATTATTTATGATTATTTTTATTTATTATTATTTATGATCATCATTTTTATTTATTATTATTTATGATTATTATTTTTATTTATTATTATTTATGATTATTTTTATTTATTATTATTTATATTTATTATTTTTATTTATTATTATTTATGATTATTATTATTTATTATTATTTATGATTATTTTTGTTTGTTATTATTTATGATTATTTTTATTTATTATTATTTATGATCATTATTTTTATTTATTATTATTTATGATCATCATTTTTATTTATTATTATTTATGATCATTATTTTTATTTATTATTATTTATGATCATCATTTTTATTTATTATTATTTATATTTATTATTTTTATTTATTATTATTTATTATCATTTTTATTTATTATTATTTATGATTATTTTTATTTATTATTATTTATGATTATTTTTATTTATTATTATTTATGATTATTATTTTTATTTATTATTATTTATTATTATTTTTATTTATTGTTATTTATGATCATTATTTTTATTTATTATTATTTATGATTATTTTTATTTATTGTTTATGATTCTTTTTATTTATTATTATTTATGATTATTTTTATTTATTATTATTCATGATTATTTTTATTTATTATTATTTATGATCATTATTTTTATTATTATTTATGATCATAATTTTTATTTATTATTATTTATGATCATTATTTTTATTTATTATTATTTATGATAGTTTTTTTTATTTATTATTATTTATGATCATTATTTTTATTTATTATTATTCATGATTATTTTTATTTATTATTATTTATGATCATTTTTATTTATTATTATTTATATTTATTATTTTAGGTTACAAACTTTATTCCTATGTTGAACAATAGACTTGCAGCTGAAACACTTTTGCCCGACCAAATCAAAACATAAATCCATTGTATACAATCCTTTAGTTAAGAGTCACAAGGACTATCTTATTTGAAGAGGCACCAGCCCTAAGAAAAACAAACAGTTAGTGTCACTCTCAGAGGGCCGGCCTTAATTGCTCTCTCCTACTGACAAACTGAAATATATCGTTTTGACTGGAAATTTTTAATTTCAGCATTTTCGTAAGTCATCCCTATTTGGCCACCCTGAGAAACCGTATTGATAGATATATACAGATAGATATAACAGCCAGTGTCCACTCAAAAGTGCTTCCATCTAGGAACATTACTTTTCCCAAGTAGGTTGCTCTTAACTTAAACGACCATATGATGCTGCACTTAGTATTATTTTTGTCTGAACTAAGGTAACTTTAAGAGAGATTTTTAATTTCTTCTATTGTGACAGTGTTGTTGAATGTAGCAACAACAACAATGATGATGATGATGGAAAGACAGAGCATTGTTAAAAAAAGGTTGTTATGGTGTTGATTTAATACATACACAATTATTTGTGGATATAATGAATTGATAAAGAAATCTTTTTTTTTGCCTGGTAATTGGGATAACACCCAACAACCATTAAAAACACGTTAGCTAAAAAGGCTGGTGTCTTGGATTATTAAATGTCTCTAAAAATGTCAGAAATGGCACCTTTTGGCAATTTGATAAGTTCCATCTCAATGCCACCATTGTTAAGAAAAATAGTTAACCTAATTCTTTTGGGTAGTCGAATTTGTTTGGAGATCACCCGAAATATAGGTAAGATATTATGAGTTTCTTTGGATATGAAAAACAAGATAGTGGATACGAATTCACGTGCTCATTAATTGTTGTTCGAATCTTAGAGAGAAAGAAACTTGGTTATCTTAAAGATAACTAATTTATTTATTCTTTTACTTATATGAAATAGCATTTGGGAAAACCCTTGATTATGCAAATGAAGCTCAAGAGGAGAAGAGACCCTCCCATGTGAGTGAGAGTGAAAAGTAGAGACGTAATGGAGGGTGAAGGCAATGGGACCCTCCTGTTGAGGGTGGCAGTCAGAGATATTAATTTGAGGAAAAAGAAGAAAAAAACTTTTTTCAGAGCTTGAGAATTACAGAAAACTGCCTGAGATTGGTTTACTGAGAATTGTGAAATAAAATTCTGTTAATCAGGAGGCAGGGTTAAGCCCACCCATTCTGAATATAATGAAAGGCAAAAAACCTCAAGAAAAACCTCGACGACACACTGCCTGACCGCTGGGAGACCCACATCATTCAAAGAAAAAAAAGAACACTTCCAAGCCACTGAATCCATACTCTGAAGAGACAAGCCTCTGGATTTAGGGTTGACCACCCCAACTTTACTAATAGAAACCGCCCTGCATTTGCATCTTGAATCAGAAATTATAAATGATCAGAGTTTTGTAACTTTCAGTGAATAATTATCCTGTTTAGCTTATACAACAAGCCCAGTTATTCTTTTTTTTTTTTGACTTGAAATGTCCTCCACTTTCCAGTGATGCCGACTTGAGAGACCATGGCTTATTGGATCGTACACTCTATCAAAAGCAACCTCTCCAACCAGATCCTCTTATCAACTAGGACCCTCATCAAAGAAACAGCCCAGTCAGAGCAGCCAAATGAGACCCAGAGTGGACAAATCTGGTGACATCACTTGCTGAATGTCATTGGAGAGAAAGGGGTACATTATGTCCCCCCCTCCCTTTTTTTGGCTGATCATCTCTCATCTGCAACACTAAACATGCAACTACCTTGTGCATGTTTACATGAGATATTTTATTGTTCAGCAGAAAGAAGGAAAATGAATTGTTTCATATTGGAAAGAAAAAGAGAAGAACTAATACTGAAAGAAAGCGGAAAAAGAAAAGTTTTCTTCAATAACTTTGATTAAATAAAAAAACAAAATTTGTTTTTGGTTGAAGAAAAATATAGCAAAAATATTTTGGAATTTTTTAACCAAGGTTTGATCATTTGGATAATTTCTCATTTTGGATGTTATTCTTACGTTTTGGCCAATATAATCTCCAACCTTCTTTGTGCATCTTGTCAAACTCTGGAATTTTCATGTCAAACTCAGTAATCTATATGGAATTTCGAACAGAACCTTCTATTTAATCCACAGGGTGTAACATACTGTTGTTCTATCAGCCATGAACAAATAGAAGTCTTATGTGAATTATAATTGTATTCTTAGTATTGCATGCACTGAGGCTTGAACCTTCAACCTTGAGAAGACTGTCACTTAGAACAGATTATTACTTATCCATCTACTTCATTCATTAAATCAAGGATTCGTTTGAAATTCTATACAGATTCCTGAGTTTGACATTCCTGAGGTTGAACAAGGTTGAAGATTACATTGGCTGAAGCATTGTTCAAACAATTCCAACAATACAAAAGCAATACTGTTTGGAAATTAAAAATAATTCAAACAATACAAAAACATTGTTTTGAAATTGAAAAGGAGGAAGGAAAAGTGTTCATGTTTTTTCTTTGTCGCAAATTTACAAAAAAACAAAATAAAAAATATTTTGCATCCATAAAAAAATGATTTATCACACAAAAAAATCTTTTGTTGCCGACTGTATAAAACAACAAATGTCAATACAAATTGGATGATTCATGGATGAAAAGGGCAAATAACTCAGTCATACTTAGAATTATTGTTGTAGACTGATAACTCTATGTTCGTAACCTAATACTGGTGTTAGACAAGGAAATTCTGAAGAAAGGTTTGTTTTGTAACTTAGAACAAAAAAGTGTTTGTAGAAAGATGAGAAAATAATGGGTAGGAGAAACGTTCATGGATGGAAAACAATTATTTTGGTGACTGCCGATAATAAATTTATCCTCTGGTCCATCAAATTGAACGTTCCTTCCTTGTATTTGCATAGTTCGTCTTTTCCTATGATAATGTTGGTAAATAAATTCTTAATAATCTCCACTGTCATATCAGCAGATTGGTTTGTTTTTTTCTTTTGTTTCGAACACTTTTTGCAGTTTGAGTCACAGGCTGGACAAAGGCACCACAGATGAAATAAATTCCCACAAAAGAAACAAATTTCCTTTGTGTATGTTTTTGTGTAGCAACCAAACTTTAATTGAAGGATTTTATTACGAAATAGGAGACTTTTTTGTCATGAAACTTGAGGGATAAAATATTGTAAACTATGTTGTTACTTCCTCCCCTCTAAATGAACTCACCAGTTAGCATGAAGATTATTTGATTGCCTATCACGTCCCCATAATTGTTATTGCAGTATTTGTTTGGAACTAAAAGTGTACTGAAACAGAGAATACAACAACAATAATAACAACAATATCCGTATGAATAAATAGTCTCTGTACTGATAAGTTAATTCTGGGCGATAGGTAATAATATTACAATATCACATAATAATATTGCAATATCACTTGTATGCACCATTGCTGCTATCCTCTGTCATCTTTCATTAATTCACTGGAGGAATTATTAACTTGAAGAACAATTTAATCACAGAGAGCAGAGAAATTCAAAAGGTGTTCACTGATTTAAGAGAGAATGAGATAGACACAGGCTTTGGTGATTCTAGGCTATCGTGTTGTTTGCTTGCCCCACTCCTATTAGGGTTTTAGAACAAGCACAATTTTTGTGAATTTTCACTCAAGAGCTGGTGGAAACAGGGGTTACAATGTAATTTTTCAGAAATGGCAGATTCTTAACTTCCTCTTATTTGCTGAAGTCAGCTTTTTTACCCTGTATCCATCAATCATTCCACTAGTTTTATCTTTCATTTCGTTAATTTGAATGAGGGATTTATCTAACAGAAAGAGCTATCCTGGAAACGGAACCAGCACTGTGATGAAATGAACATAACTAGTTTGTTATTTAATCAAATATTTTTTTGATAGAGAAGAGGAAAAGATTAACTTTAAAATTGTTGCTATTAAATCTTTGCTATTAAAATTGTTGCTATTAAAATCTTTCCTATTAAAATCTTTCCTATTAAAATCTTTGCTATTAAAATTGTTGCTATTAAAATCGTTGGTATTAAAATTGTTGCTATTAAAATCTTTGCTATTAAATCGTTGGTATTAAAATTGTTGCTATTAAAATCTTTGCTATTAAAATCGTTGCTATTAAAATCTTTGCTATTAAAATCGTGGGTATTAAAATTGTTGCTATTAAAATCGTTGCTATTAAAATTGTTGCTATTAAAATCTTTGCTATTAAAATTGTTGCTATTAAAATTGTTGGTATTAAAATCGACGCTATTAAAATTGTTGCTATTAAAATCTTTGCTATTAAAATTGTTTGTATTAAAATTGTTGGTATTAAAATCTTTGCTATTAAAATCGTTGGTATTAAAATTGTTGCTATTAAAATTGTTGCTATTAAAATCGTTGCTATTAAAATCGTTGCTATTAAAATCTTTGCTATAAAAATTGTTGCTACTAAAATCGTTGCTATTAAAATTGTTGCTACTAAAATTGTTGCTATTAAAATTGTTGCTATTAAAATCTTTCCTATTAAAATTGTTGCTATTAAAATTGTTGCTATTACAATCGTTGCTACTAAAATTGTTGCTATTAAAATTGTTGCTATTAAAATATTTGCTAATAAAATCGTTGGTATTAAAATTGTTGCTATTAAAATCGTTGGTATTAAAATTGTTGCTATTAAAATCTTTGCTATTAAAATTGTTGGTATTAAAATCTTTGCTATTAAAATCGTTGGTATTAAAATTGTTGCTATTTAAATTGTTGCTATTAAAATCGTTGCTACTAAAATTGTTGCTATTAAAATTTTGTCTATTCAAATTGTTGGTATTAAAATAGTTGCTATTAAAATCTTTGCTATTAAAATCGTTGCTATTAAAATTGTTGCTATTAAAATCGTTGGTATTAAAATTGTTGTTATGAAAATCTTTGCTATTAAAATCGTTGGTAATAAAATTGTTGCTATTAAAATCGTTGGTATAAAAATTGTTGCTATTAAAATCTTTGCTAATAAAATCGTTGCTATTAAAATTGTTGCTATTAAAATTCTAGGTATTAGAATTGTTGCTATTAAAATTGTTGCTATTAAAATCGTTGGTATTAAGATTATTGCTATTAAAATCGTTGCTACTAAAATTGTTGCTATTAAAATCGTTGGTATTAAAATTGTTGCTATTAAAATTATTGCTATTATAATATTTGCTAATAAAATCGTGCATATTAAAATTGTTGCTATTAAAATCGTTGCTATTAAAATTGTTGGTATTAAAATCTTTGCTATTAAAATTGTTGCTATTAAAGTCGTTGCTACTAAAATCGTTGCTACTAAAATCGTTGCTATTAAAATTGTTGCTACTAAAATTGTTGCTATTAAAATCTTTTCTATTAAAATTTTTGGTATTAAAATTGCTGCTATTAAAATCGTTGTTATTAAAATTGTTGCTATTAAAATATTTGCTAATAAAATCGTTGCTATTAAAATTGTTGCTATCAAAACCTTTGCTATCAAAATCTTTGCTATAAGAATCGTTGATATTAAAATTGTTGTTATTAAAATCTTTGCTATTAAAATTGTTTGTATTAAAATTGTTGGTATTAAAATCTTTGCTATTAAAATCGTTGCTATTAAAATCGTTGCTATTAAAATTGTTGCTATTAAAATCGTTGGCATTAAAATCTTTGCTATTTAAATTGTTGCTATTAAAATCGTTGGTATTAAAATTGTTGCTACTAAAATTGTTGCTATTAAAATCTTTGATATTAAAATCGTTGGTATTAAAATCTTTGCTATAAAAATTGTTGCTACTAAAATCGTTGCTATTAAAATTGTTGCTACTAAAATTGTTGCTATTAAAATTGTTGCTATTAAAATATTAGCTAATAAAATCGTTGCTAATAAAATCGTTGCTATTAAAATTGTTGCTATTAAAATCGTTGCTATTAAAATTGTTGCTATTAAAATCGTTGCTATTAAAATTGTTGGTATTAAAATCGTTGCTATTAAAATCGTTGGTATTAAAATTGTTGCTATTAAAATCGTTGCTATTAAAATTGTTGCTACTAAAATTGTTGCTATTAAAATCTTTGCTATTAAAATTGTTGCTATTAAAATTGCTGCTATTAAAATCGTTGTTATTAAAATTGTTGCTATTAAAATCGTTGCTATTAAAATTGTTGCTATCAAAATCTTTGCTATCAGAATCGTTGATATTAAAATTGTTGTTATTAAAATCGTTGGTATTAAAATTGTTGCTATTAAAATCTTTGCTATTTAAATCTTTGCTATTAAAATCGTTGGTATTAAAATTGTTGCTACTAAAATTGTTGCTATTAAAATTGTTGGTATTAAAATTGTTGCTATTAAAATCGTTGGTATTAAAATTGTTGATATTAAAATTGTTGCTATTAAAATTGTTGCTATTAAAATTGTTGCTACTAAAATTGTTGCTATTAAAATCGTTGCTATTAAAATCGTTGGTATTAAAATTGTTGATATTAAAATTGTTGCTATTAAAATTGTTGCTATTAAAATCTTTGATATTAAAATCTTTGCTATTAAAATTGTTGAAATCGTTGCTATTAAAATTGTTGCTATTAAAATCTTTGGTATTAAAATTGTTGGTATTAAAATCTTTTTTGTTAAAATCTTTGCCATTAAAATTGTTGCTATTAAAATCGTTGCAATTAACATTGTTGCTATTAAAATCTTTGCTAATAAAATCGTTGCTATTAAAATTGTTGCTCTTACAATCGTTGCTACTAAAATTGTTGCTATTAAAATTGTTGCTATTAAAATTGTTGCTACTAAAATTGTTGCTATTAAAATCTTTGCTATTAAAATTGTTGCTATTAAAATTGCTGCTATTAAAATCGTTGCTATTAAAATTGTTGCTACTAAAATTGTTGCTATTAAAATCTTTGCTATTAAAATTGTTGCTATTAAAATTGCTATTAATAAAAACACATCTCATCAGATATTGTGTATACATATAAATGTGATATGTAAAAAAAATACAAATCGATTAATTAATAATTAAAAAGATAACTATAATAAATGAAAATTTCAAACTATTAATATAAATAATAATTAATAAAAAACAATATGTGTCTCTAGTTTTTAGCTTCTTATTTATTATTTTGAGAAGAGAAAAATCGCAAGTATTTCTATAATTTTAAATTTCAAGGCATCCGAGTTTTCTTAATACATTGAATTATCTTTTCCAAGATGTACCTATTTGAATAATTAAGACAAAAAAGCATAGAAGAGGTGGAGACAAATGATGTGACGAATGCATATGTGACTCTTAAAAAGAGGCTTAGATCTGATAATCTCAGAGAAAGATTACATTTGGACAGTATGGAAAATGTATACACAACAGGAGACTTTGTTGGTATGGTCACATTGAAAAAAATGGATAAAAGTTCTTGGGTTAGTAGATGTAGAACAGTTGAGGTAGCAGATTCAGTTCAAAGAGGAAGGCCATGGAAAACCTGGACGGAAGTGAGAGACATAGACTTGAGAGAAAGAGGGATAAATAAAGACCTGAGCAGAGACAGGTTAATTTGGAAGTCCATTTCTAAAAGCCATTCAACACATGTCAACATGTAAAATGGGTGTTCAAGCGAATGTGATGATGGTTTGATTTTTGTATAAAGTTTATTTTTCATTTTTAGCAAACTTTTATATTCATTTAAAATAAAAGCAAAAGTATAGATCATTCCTCACTCGAATAGTGATGTCAGAACACCTTATTTCAAGTTCACACAATTATTGCAACTTAACATATGTGATCTCATTAGTAAGAGTAACTATGTGTGTATTACGATGCAAAAAATACTCTATTAATTCACTATACTTTTTTTTATTCAATGATTGTTTTGATTTTAATATAACAAATAGTTCCATTTATGGAATATTATGAATATATATAATATATATAATATATCAGGAACATATATAATATATATAATATATCAGGAACATATATAATATATCAGGAACATATATAATATATATAATATATCAGGAACATATATAATATATCAGGAACATATATAATATATATAATATATCAGGAACATATATAATATATCAGGAACATATATAATATATATAATATATCAGGAACATATGTAATATATATAATATATCAGGAACATATATAATATATCAGGAACATATATAATATATATAATATATCAGGAACATATATAATATATCAGGAACATATATAGCATATATAATATATCAGGAACATATGTAATATATATATATCAGGAACATATGTTCAACAAGTCAGCTGAATTCAGAAATAGTGAGTTCTCTTTCTTGAATTTGATGACAGGATAGTTGTTTAGGCATCACTATTCTTATTCTTTGGAGGAATTGATTTGAGATCCTCTCACCATCACTCAAGCAAATTGACTCTTCTTTTTCTCTTCTTTACAACCATATTTAAAAATAAATAAATGGATAATGACCAAACTATTGATGTTTATATAGCGATATGAATAAATGGGAATATGTGTTGACAACAATGAAACGTTTGTTATTTTAAAGTTTGGTTTCAAGTATTTTAAGTAGAAAACTTTGCAAAGCAATAGTAAACTGGCAAAGCCATTGAGTTTAACATGATCTGCAAATGCTGAGAAACTCAACTTTTATGATCCGTGTTGACATTTAATAAGATGGCTGCCATTTGAAAAAGCACGATGAAGAATAAGTAAATTGTCATGCGGCGAAAACAATCGGCTTTGTGTATTAATTCACAATATTGGAAAGGTCAATGTCTTGCAAAAAAAAAGGAATTGAACAAAGTTACCATTATTTCTGGCATTTGCATATCATCATCATCATCATCATCATCATATTTGGTTTAACATTTGTTTTACATAGCTTTTAGAAATTGGCTTCCAAACTAACCCATTTCTTGCCAGGTTTTTATTCCTGTTTCTCTCAAGTCCGTTCATATCAATTCCACGTTTACATTGGCCTTTCTCTGCCAATTGACTTTGCGACCTCAACTACTCTACATCAACTAACCAAAACATTTTTGTCCATTTTTTTTCAATGTCACAAACATTTAACTTCATCTTTCTTTTATTTTTCACGTCTCGGCTGCTGTACTATCTGTCATTCTTCAAGTGTTTATTTTGTCATAATCTCACCAATGAAAATAACCAACTACAATTGTTCTGTTATTGATTTATGATGAATATTACAAACATTGCCAATATTGGGTGATTTGTAATGTGAGATACAATAAAAAAAATATAACAACCCCATCTGTTTATTTTGGTTTTATAAAACGAAGAAAATTTATTTTTCACAAATGAATTAGATTTCTTTACGTTCTGACATATTTCAGTTATTCTATGAACCAAACTGATAATTGATCCTAGTGAAGCCAAATGGAATCAAATTAAATTTTCAATGATGTTTTTAGATTGTGTGAAAGGTTGAAACCTAACAAAACTTATTTGTATATTTTTACATTTATAACAAATAAACATTGACTTTCTATTAAAAGATGACGAATTTAGATGCATTCATTTAATCCCAAGTTCACCAACAAAATTTTATTTTAAACTTAAGCTTGACAGATTCAGTGATAGCATAACAGAATATTAACCAAATACAGGCATAGCTAAACTTATTAATTCTATCATTTAGGTTATAGTGTCAAGTGAGATGCAGCATGTTGTGTTTGAGTGCTGTCGAATCCCGGGCATCACTTTAACCATGAATATTGACAACCTTCATGTGGTCCCTTCTGTGAGTACATGATTCTAAAACGAATCAGGTCAACCAGTGTAACTGAAGCAGGTAAAAAAAAATTCATAACGGTTTGATTCATATGAATTGTATTCTTTAAGTTTACCAAAAAGTTCTTTGGATTTTTCAGGATTCAGAAATGAAAGACAAGTTCGATATATTGTTTGGAAAGTTATTATTTTGAACATTTAAATACTAGTGATCTAAATAAATATTCTGTCAAAAATGAAGATACAAAAAGTATACTTGGTCAGTATTTGCATTAATCTGAATAAAACTCAATGTGTATTCTTTATAGAAAGAAAAGGTTAGAGAATCGACATAAAGTCTAAAAGTATATTCTTATGTAAATTTTACCGTGGGAAACAATGGAAGTGTTATTGAATATTTTAGTGTTCCCCTAAAGGTATAACCTTCTTACAACTTGAAATATATTTTGATTACATTTAAATCGTATTTATAAACTTTTCTGGAGAAGGTAAGTATTTTTTTTTACATTTATATTTTTTCACATTTAAATATTTTTCTTCACTAAACCCTATATGTAATCTAAGCGTTTTCCTAACTTAAAGGATCTATGGGACCTGAATCTCCTTTAAAACTTTTATGATATTTATATCACATGAATAAAATTCTCCGGGGAAAACAAACAAAGTCTACCTTATCCTCTATATGTCCGCTCCCACCTATGAGTGACCCATGAGGACAGAATTATATTAAACCCAAAACACATGTATAAGACACCTATCTAACATTTCAGCTCCTTATAACTTGATTAGGAGGCGAAATAAGAGGGGGGGGGAGTAGTAAAAAAAAGGAGAAAATCGTGGATCTTCTTGCTAGTATTTATTAAGAATCATATAATTATATAAATAATTTCATTTTCCATATATACATTATTATTTCTTGATGACATAAAAAAACAAAAAAAACATTGTCATTTAATTTAGAGTGGAAGATTCCTTTCTGAATTTATTTTAGCTGGTGAAAATTGTCTTACTTGCTATTTGCTTCCCAGCATCCCCCTCTAATTTAAATGGTTTCAGCCAGGGACTATAAAAAGGAATTTTTTTTCCTACTGGCTCATATATGTGTGACATTTTCTTATGTGAAGTTCTAATGGATGTGTTTTATTTTAGATGCCTTCAATCATCTCTAACAAGCTATGAGTCTATTGCACTTATGTTTGAAATAACATTTTCATTGACAGTAGTACAAATTGAATGGACATATCTTACACATTTTTTATTATTTTTCTTTTTAGTATAGTTAGTGTGTATACATGTCATAACAGAGACGGATATGCATTTCATTTGGAATCATGACTGGATTACTTGGAAAGCAGCTATGATGCCATCAATACATCACTGATGGTCGTCTTCAGTACTATTTCATTATCATTAAATTATGAATTGTAATGAGAAACAGAGGGAGAAAAGGATTGTTTCATGTTTACTTTAATGTGAGGAAATCAAGCTACACCTACAAAAACGATGGGAACAAAAATATCTGTAGATTCTCGTTGGCACTCTTTCTCAATTAAGGAAGCTTTGGATGAAGACAATAAATCTATTGTGCTGCTCAGATTTCTTTTCGAGTGGAACAAAAAAAGGCAGAATGCCGCAATTCTTTTGAGAAATGGTGCAATCAAAACTTATTGAAATTTGGAACATATATGGAAGACGTTTAATGGGAATTTAATGAGTTTATATTTACTTGTTAGAATAGCAAAGTGGACAGAACACTTTGTGTATGATTATTGTAAAGCTATATTTGGAATCAAGCTCTTTGTGTGCAAAAAATCTACTTTCTGAAATCAGATATTATTCCAATTTTGATAGATCAGCATGTTACACACATATATTCAAGAAAGATTTAAGAATAAAATTCAGTTTATAATAAATTATATGATTCTGTAAACTTAAAGTCAATATAAATATTAGTATCAATATTTATATGACATTCCCAACCAAATAGAGCAATACTATAAGTAAAAATATGGAATTAAATTCTGTAAATTAAAATTTACAACAAATTTATAACTAGCATATTCCCCATTTTATGGAGACAATTTTGTATAATTTCTAGTTTTTTTATTAAGCAAGTTCTCATTAGGTGTATGGAAGGATTCCAAAGTGCATAAATTACATTTTTCTCTTGTTAGGTGTGTGCATATATATATATATATATATATATATATATATATATATATATATATATATATATATATATATATATATATAATATATATATATATATATATATATATATAGCTTTACCTAATATTGACCACTTTAATTCCTTATGAATATTATTTTAAATTAACTTATTTAGCTAAAGAAGTAGGACCCAGAATTTTACGTTTTGAAAGAGTGGTTTCTATATCATTCCATAAAAGTTGCAGCGGATCTGACATAAATGATTTCTATAATTACGATACATTAGAATATACCACATTAGAAATTACACAGTTTCCACTTAATAGGCATTTTTTTTTTTTACATTTTCACTCCAAACAAGGCACAGTGCCACTTTGATGTAGGGAGCTACTATCGGGGACATAAGTTGCAGGGATACTATGTAGGGAGTTGACCAGAGATTGGAGCTCAGATGAGCACTTGCCATGGAAGTAACGATAAAACAAAGAGAAACTCGCACATTACACTTGAACATATGTTGTATAAGGGAGTCTTATTAAAAGAGAGTCTTAGAGAGAGATGTTGTTGAGAGTCTTAGAGTCTTATTACAAGTGATGTTGTGTAGAGGGATGTTGTAGAGAGTCTTATTAAAAGCGCAGTCTTAGAAGAGAGATGTTGTATCTTAGAGAGATTGTTCGTTTTATAATGTGATTCATATTTATTAAATGTTTATACTTAGATTTGTAATAGAAGCTCTTTGTGAGGAAATAGTCTTCAGACAGTCTTAGTGTTCATATTGTGTATGTAAGATGTGTATGTAAAGACATTTTTAAACCACATGATATACAAGACATATAATAACAATTTTCACTTTACCTTTTGGTAGAATTACAACACAAAGACGACGTTTATAAAAACACATGATGGGTTTATTTCTTCTCACGACCGGTCGTGGTTTTCTGAGTCAAGAATTCAAAGCTTCACATTCTAACTTTCAAAAGTGACCGTCTCGCTTCTAGACGTTCGAATGTCCATGTCTGGACTGTCATTTGTCGTTATCAGACTCCCTCTCAGTTTCTCCCCCAGTTTCTCTCAAATTTCTAACTATATCTAGAACTTCCAATTTTCCATGATGTCATATACATGTTAAAACATGTGTCTTCTTTCACGTGTTCTGGACATGCGTGTCCAAAACTTTTTCCTTTGTTTACAAAAGGAATTTTAACCTGTATTCCCAATAACCTATTTTTCCAATATGTTAAAAACATGTTTATTAAATTATCTTGTATAGTTGCATTCCTCAATTGAATTTTTCATAACAGAATTGACAACGCACATTCTTTTCTTGAAACTATTTTATCTCTAAGCTAAACAATGGTTTGTTTTACATTCCATTTTCTAATTCTCTCTCGTAATCTATTTCTAAACCTAATTTACGAGGTTCGAATTTCGTCTATTCTATTTCATTTTCAGTTTAACTAAATCTCTCTATTTTTATACTTACATGAAAAGGGGGCAGCCCGTATCATGTAACACATACATCTTTTTTTCTTTTTTTTACAAGGTAGTCGACACTTATCAAGGCCCAGAAGCCACTCGGGGATAAGGGTTATTGCATGTACAGTACATTAGTATTGGAGATTTGATAAAGTGTCTTACTTACTGGTTCATCAGGAATTTGCTTATGTTGGACTTGAAGACATCCAGGCTGTACTCAGGTGGGAAACAGGCAAATGGAACAGAGTTCCACAGGCGTGCACTTCTAAGAAACAAGCTTTGTTCTCTTCTGGAGCGGTAGAAGTATCCTATCATTTTTCCAGCGACCTTGGCAACTGACTTGATGTACGTGTTCCATTTCAAGTAAGGAGTAAAGGTCAAGCTGAGAAGCTTATCAAAACATGGAGCTTCCCCTAGACGAGAGCCATCCATTTCAATTGATGCCAGATGGGGATGAGAGCATTGATGATGTAAAGATAGGAGCTTGGTTTTAGATACATTAAAAGTAACCAGCCATCTCTTCTCCCACTGTACCACGTGCTTGAGATCAGAGGAGAGAGAATCAGAGAGAACTTTTGTCATTTACGGCCTTTGATGTGATGCCATAGATGGTCGTGTTATCAGCATAGATGTCAATGAATGATTTAAGTATGTGTTTTGGGAGATCATTGATGTAGATCAGGAAGAGAGTTGGGCCCAGGATGGATCCCTGGGGGACTCCAGCATTAATACTGTGGGCCTCTGATTTCTGCCCATCAACCACTACTCTAATGAGCCTATCGGAGAGAAATGATTTAATGATTGAGAAAACATTTCCAGTTATACCGTAGCTGGAAATCTTGTGAAGTAGGCCTTTATGCCATACCTTATCGAAGGCCTTTGATATGTCCCTCACTCACTCACCCTGAAACCCAATTACAGGAGACGAAACCGAACATATTATTTCTAAGTGAAACTGGAATAGGGCCGACCACTTCCCTAGATGAGTTCATAATTAATGGATACTCTAATTTAACAGCTAAATCTGACCACCATGGGCATGGAATATGTGCCTACATTAAGGATGGCTTCCCGTGTGACAGGGATATCTCTAGAGAAGATCCTAATTTACCCTATATGTGCTTCAGGGTTGCACTTGCTAACACCACTGCATTTATATTTGCCCTCTATCGGCCCCACAACAGCAGAGTTACTATCTTTAAGAGCATATCTGAGAAAATAGACCACATACTGTCTGCACATTCCTCGGCTAACATCCACATCTGTGGTGACTTCAACATCCATAACGTGGAATGGCTGATCCATTCAAATAAGACAGACGATGAGGGGAGGTTTTGTCATGATTTTGCCATTGCTTATGACCTCACTCAGATTGTTCGCGAACCCACCCGTGTGCCCGATACACCCGGTCAATATGCAAGCCTCCTAGACCTTTTTTCTCACAACTTCCCCTGAGCTATGTTCATGTTCCGTTCATTCTCCTCTAGGATCCTCCGACCACTCCCTCGTATCAGTTAAGATAAAAACGAAATGTAAGAAGCCTCCAGACGTACCCCTCAACCGTACTGTATACCGATACTCTATGGTTGACTGGGATAGCTTCCGTACATTCATATCTGATTTACCTCTACACTCCATGTTTAAAAAGGAAGTGTCCTCTATAGTATCAGATCTGACCGAATGGTTAATTGTAGGCATAGACCGATTCATACCATCTAAAAAATTCCAACAAAAACCTAACAGCCAGCCATGGTTCTCCCCAGAATGTGCTGCTGCTATCGCGCACAGAAATCACTTTTTCCATAGCTACTAACGTAAAAGAGTAATAAAAAATGCAAGAGAGCTATATGCCAAGTCTGTTAAATCCAAGGTAGCTGATCAGCGGCTTGGTTCCCACCAGTTTTGGCAAATAACAAATAGGATCCTGAACACAAGTGTGCGTTCTATCCCAACCATTATCAATGGACCAGAGGTCATCTCGTCAGCGTCAGACAAGGCCAAACTATTTGCAAAGAACTTTGCAGCTAATTCTACCCTATGCGACGAAGGCCATCAACTCCCCATATTTCCTCCTATAACACAGAACAAGCTAGGTAACATACAAATATCTGTGCATGAGGTCGCCAAGCCAATCAAGAACCTAGATTCCAGTAAAGCAACTGGCCCTGATGGCATCCCAATTATAGTGTTAAAAAAGCTTCAACCAGAACTTGCTCCCATACTTACGAAACTATTTAAGCGCTGCCTTAAGGAGAAGTGCTTTCCGACTCCCTGGAAGACCTCATCAGTTTGCCCTATATTTAAGAACTCAGGTGATAAGTCATCTCCCTTTCAGTACAGACCAATAAGTCTCCTGTGTGTTATGAGTAAGTTGCTGGAATCCATATCAAATAGAGGAATAGTCAACCACCTCAGCAGGAATAACCTTCTTAGTGACACACAATATGGTTTCCACTCTGCAAGATCTACCGCAGATGTGCTGACGGTTATATCCCATAGGATTAGTGAATCTCTTGACAAAGGCTTCCTTTCTGGGGCAATTGCTCTTGACATATCAAAGGCCTTCGACAAGGTATGGCATAAAGGCCTACTTCACAAGATTTCCAGCTACGGTATAACTGGAAATGTTTTCTCAATCATTAAATCATTTCTCTCCGATAGGCTCATAAGAGTAGTGGTAGATGGACAAAAATCGGAGGCCTGCAATATAAATGCTGGAGTCCCTCAGGGGTCAATCCTGGGCCCAACTCTCTTCCTGATCTACATCAATAACCTCCCTAAACACATACTTAAATCATTCGTTGACATCTATGCTGATGACGTGACCATCTACGGCAACACATCAAAGGCTGTAAATGACAAAGTTATCTCTGATTCTCTCTCCTCTGATCTCGAGCGTATGGTTCAGTGGGGGAAGATGTGGCTGGTTACCTTTAATGCATCCAAAACCAAACTCCTATCCTTACATCATCAACGCTCTGATCCCCATCTGGCATCAATTGTGATGGATGGCTCTAGTCTGGGTGAGGCCCCGTGTTTTGACAAGCTTCTGGGTTTGACCTTTACTCCTGATCTGAAATGGAACATGTACATCGTCTGTTGCCAAGGTCGCTGGAAAGATGGTGGGATCCTTCTACCGCTCCAGAAGATATCTCACTACTGATGCAATTCTCTATCTATATAAAAGCCAAGTATGTCCACGGATGAAATACTGTTGCCATATCTGGGCAGGAGCTGCTAAAAACAGCCTATCCTGCCTTGACAGAGTACAAAATAGACTTCGTGGCTTAGTGGGGGATGCCCTTTTCTCTACCCTGCAACCTCTCTCCCACAGAAGAGACATCGCGAGCCTATCCTTGTTTTATCATTATTTCCATGGCAGGTGCTCGTCTGAACTCCAATCTCTGGTCCCCCCCTAGACAATCTTTCACGAAAAACACCCGTCTAGCTGAATCCACTGTGAAAAATTTCCCCCACTCTATATCTGTGCCTAAATCAAAACGCAGATTCCATGAACAAAGCTTCTTTCTTAGAACTGCACGCCTGTGGAACTCTGTTCTGTCTGCTTGCTTCCCACCGGACTACAACTTGGATGTGTTCAAGTCCAATGTTAACAAATTCCTAATGAACCGCCCCCTTAAGTAAACACTTCATCAAATCTCCACACTAACGTAATGTACTTGCAATAACCCTTATCCCTGAGTGGCTTCCGGGCCTTGATAAGTGGTGATCACTGTGTAAAAAAAAAAAAAAAAAAAAAATTGAAACTTTTAAATTAAATAAAATGAAATGACAGCTCAAGCAAAAGTTACGTTCAAACCAGGACCAAACTCAAAGAAAACCAACCTGCCTTAAGCATTAAGTGAAACTACCCTTCACTCCTCCATTCCCTCTAACCACTTTAACATACCTGGTTATCTCCCACTCTGCTGTAAGGACTCGGAGAGACACATGCATGGGCTTGGAGTCTATATTCGTAACACCCTCCCCCTGACTAGAGAAATAAAACTAGAATCAGACGACCAGGCCTTTATGTGCTTCAAACTAAATATGCAACATAATATTAGTTACTTGTATTTTCTCTACCGCTCTCCCTCAACCCAAGACTGTACCCTAATAAACAAAGTCTCTGACAGCATAGATATAGCACTCTCCCTCGATACTAACGCACAAGTAAATGTATTTGGTGACTTCAATGTCCACCACAGTAATTGGCTAGGATTCTCTAATTACACAGACGTAGCTGGTAGCACAACACATAGGTTCTCTATATCCCATTCCCTATCTCAGTTGGTTACATTTCCGACACGTTTCCCAGACCAGCAAGATCAACATGCCTCACTTCTAGATCTCTTTCTGACAACGGTTCCCAATGATTGTACAACAAATGCCCACAGCCTACTCGGGAATGGTGATCACGCTGTGATAATGGTAGAAATCACCCTAAATTCTCACCCTAAAACTGAAGACCCACTACTCAAAACAACGAAGTATTACAAAAAGGCTGACTGGGAAGCCATCAGGGAACTATTCAGAGATGCCCCATGGCAAAATATCTTTTCTCTTCCAGCAGAACAGTGCGCAAATGAAACCACTGAATGGTTCAAAACTGCAATTGAAGCACACATTCTCACACGGAAATTTTATAGCAAGCCCCACTCTCCCTAATGGTTTACTTCTGCTTGTGCAGCTGCCATTTGTCAAAGGCAGCATGCATTCCGCAGATTCAACTGACATAAGTCCAGCTCAAACAAACAGAAGTATATAGAAGCTAGAAGTAATTGTAAGAGAGTAATAGTGACAGCTAAGACAGATTACTCTGAAACCACCAGAAAGCGCATCAAAGCACAGAAATTAGAAACCCGTAATTTTTGGAAAATCTACAACAGCGAAGCAAATAATGGGCAGTCAACGATTCCCCCACTATCAAACAATCATGAGGTTGCTTGCACGGCAACTGACAAGGCTAATCTGCTTGCCAGTCGGTTTGCCTCACACTCCACATTGGACCCAGCACACCACTCTCTGACTTTACTTTGCGGACAGACACCACACTAGACAATTTGAAAATCACCCCTTCTCAGGTACATGGTATCATAAAAAATCTAGACACCTCAAAAGCATGTGGACCAGATCTCATCCCGGATGTGCTATTAAAAAAATGCTCTGCCAAGGTTGCTCCAGTTCTCTCTAAACTTTCCAATAAATGCCTTAGCGAATCTTGCTTTCCCGACTGCTGGACAACAAGCATTCTGTCCTTTCAATGGCCATAAGTAAACTATAGACAAATGTTTATGGCATCGAGAAACCAGTTTACGAGTGTAATGGCTGCAGCTAAAAGTAGGAAAAAATTACCAGGAAATGCATCGTCGCAGAAGTTAAGAACAGTGTAGTTAACAATAGGCAAACAACAATTTCTTCAATATCCAACCACCACAATGTCTCTCTCTTTCTCTCTTTCTCATATATATATAACTACTTCATTTATTCACATAAATTTAATATACGAAAGTATAAATTTCTGCGTAAACTTTAAGTATTTACTTCAAAAGTGCTCAATACGTAGGTAGAGCTAGTTAGTAATTTATAAAATATATATGGCGATTAAGCTACACTGAATATTCTGCGTTTCATCCAACTATAGGATTCGTCAGGCTTATGCGCGAATTCTGTCGTTGCTTCTTGTTTTTATATATGTTGAGGATTTCTAGTTGGCCAATCAGCTTTCTAGTATACACCGCACCCCTTCCTATCAGCCAATGGGTATGCATTTTATCAAACAAAGGATCTGTTTTAGAACTAGGTTAGTGGTTTTAGGTGGCCGTTCTCCTTTTTTTTTTTTTTTTTATACATATAAATATACCTATGTGTACACAATAATGCACATATATATATATACGACCATGTAAATTTTTTTTTTTTTTTTATACATATAAATATACCTATGTGTACACAATAATGCACATATATATAGACGAACCATGTAAATTATGCCTCCATGAAAAATTTTCTATCCTGTACTTTAAAGAACCTCAAAATCTATTAAACTGTAGGCGGGAAATAGCAAACAACTGTGTTCACAAAATAAAACTTACTCTAGGATAGCGATACAAAATAGCTTTAAAACTAACAATAACAATAGAAAACCAACAAATAAATAAATTAAATAAACATGAATATACATAAACGATCACACACATATATGTATATATATATATATATATACATATATATATATATATATATATATATATATATATATATATATATATATATATATATATATGTATATATATATGTGCATTATTGTGTACACATAGGTATATTTATATGTATATAAAAAAAAAGAAAAAAAAAAGGAGAACGGCCACCTAAAACCACTAACCTAGTTCTAAAACAGATCCTTTGTTTTTTTTTGTTTTTTTTATTCAATTTTCACCCCAAACAAGGCACAGTGCCACTTTGAAGCAGGGGGCTACTATTAGGGAATTAATTAGCAGGGTCATTATGAGGGGAGAAGAGTAGAAAGATGTTTGTTAACATTACACTTAAACTTCTGCATATCATTGCAGTTGGGAAAGCAGAATCCCGGAAGGGAGTTCCAAAGACCCGCAGTTCTGGGGAAGAAACTATTGGAGTAAAAGGCTTTCTTGCACCTAGGGATCTCTACTGTAAAGGGATGAGACTTAGTAGCTTGTCGGGTTTGTCGGGGGTAGTTACGGCGGGGAGGTACAAGTGTTTGCAGTTCGTCAGAGCATTCACCATTAAAGTATTTGTAGAACAGGCAGAGGGATGCAACATCTCGTCGATGGGACAGAGGTTGAAGCCTAGATGACAGTTCAGGACCTATCAGGTTGGCGACTCTTTTTTGAACCCTGTCCAGGAGCGAGAGACAAGCAGCAGATGCACCAGCCCAGATGTGACAACAGTACTCCATACATGGGCGAATGGTGGCCTTATAGGGGTATAGGATACTGGCAGGCGTAAGTAGTTTTCTAGCACGGTAGAGGGAGCCAACCTTCCTTGCAGCAGCCTTGGCAATGCTTTCAATGTATCTATTCCAGTTCATATTCCCTGTAAACGTTAGGCCGAGGAGTTTAAAAGAAGTACTTTCAGGCAATGTGTTCTTGGCCATTGCTATTGGTGGTAGAGAAGGTTTCTTGTAGTTATTGAAGGAAACAAGCTTAGTCTTAGCAGCATTGAATGTGACCAACCATTTTTGTCCCCATTCCACTACGGATTGGAGGTCGTCCTCTAGTGTTTCTGTCATTGCCTTGGATATGTGTTCATTTGTTTTCCCCTCATATCTGTTATAGAGAGTGGTGTCATCGGCAAATATACCCATCTCCAAAACAATATTATCAGGGAGGTCGTTTATGAATATCAGGAATAATAGAGGTCCAAGGATAGACTCCTGAGGTACTCCTGCATTTATGTCATATTGTTTGGATGTATGTCCGTCAAGGACAACTTTGATTTTTCTATTACTTAAGAAGGATTTAATTACATTATGAATTCTTCCAGTGATTCCATATGATCTAATTTTCCTTAGAAGACCATCGTGCCATACCCTGTCAAAAACCTTAGATATATCAAGGGCTACCGCTCTACCCTCCCCTGTTTTATCCAATGAACGGTATATACGTTCAGAAACTACAGTTAAGATATCTGCTGTTGAACGGGCTTGCCTGAATCCATATTGTTTGTCAGTCAGGAGTTTAGCAGCTGTTAGGTGCTGGACTAGGGCTTGATTAACTGGCTAGGATTCTCAAATCACACAGACGTAGCTGGTAGCGCAACTCATAGCTTTTCTATATCTCATTCCCTATCTCAGTTGGTTACATTTCCGACACGTTTCCCAGATCAGCACGATCAACATGCCTCACTTCTAGATCTCTTTCTGACAACGGTTCCCAATGACTGTACAACAAATGCCCACAGCCCACTCGGGAATGCTATGCATGCTCATTGGCTGATAGGAAGGGGTGCGGTGTATACTAGAAAGCTGATTGGCCAACTAGAAATCCTCAACATATATAAAAACAAGAAGCAACGACAGAATTCGCGCATAAGCCTGACGAATCCTATAGTTGGATGAAACGCAGAATATTCAGTGTAGCTTAATCGCCATATATATTTTATAAATTACTATATATATATATATATATATATATATATATATATATATATATATCTTTTTCTTTCTTTCTCTCTTGTGAAGCTTAATTTATTCATATGGATATATAAATAGCACTCAGTTCCGAACATGTGGTTAATTCTTTTTCTATTTGGACTCCCGTCAATGGATGTCAGGGTGTAACAAACGTGGATGCTCATACACTGATCCATGTGCAAAATGACGTCACTGTAAGGAAAAAGAAAGACTATTAAAGAGAGAGAGAGAGAGAGAGAGAGAGAGAGAGAGAGCATGTTAGAGAGGACGAGCATGTGACTGAGGACGAGCACATTAAAGACGTGGTTGACATTACAGACGTCGCGAGAAGTCATGCGTGGCAGGTGAATGAGAAAAAAATGTTATAAAAAGAATAGGAGTCGAGTTATTACTTCTTTGTTTTTTTGTGGTGTACGCTGACACTGCTACAACATGTGGGCCCCGTGTTTAAACATAGGTAACGAGACAATGAGCTACAGGACTGAAAAGATGATCAGTGGCTGTAGTGTTGGAATGTTTTCCTGCTCAGTTTGTAGACAGAGATTCAAGTGCAATTAATTTTTTTGTGATACCTTGGGTACACAAGAAGTGCAGTGGAATTAATACCAGTAAACCCTGAGTAAATATTCAAAATAACATATCTGAAGTCCTCTTGTGTGAGCGTGTCAATGACCCTCGTTAGCCTATTTCATATCCTCAATTGTCTCATAAATTAATGTAGTAAATTCACCTTATTTCTTGTTTAAAACGAGTAAGCTGAACGGAGGAAGAAAGAGAGTAGCTTATACAAGATAGTATCTGCTTGACGTTCACTCATCTCACATACTTGTTTTCTAATATGCCACTGTTATGCTGCAACTTGAAATATTATTTACAGCGCAAAACTGTTCTTTGTATTTTTCTTTCTGATTTCAATCACCTGCAGCCATTTTCTCCAGAAATGAACAATTCTTCGACTTTTACTCCATCACAGTCCCAACGCGCCAAACCGGTTGAAGTCGACAATGTGGTTGAGAGAAAAAAGTAAAAATAGTTGAATTTATTTTTACTTTTTTTCAAATTTTATTAAAAAAACAATGTGAATGTTCTCGACTAATAATAAAAATAGAAAAATTATCAGCTGTGCATGACGGCAGCCATTAACTTCTTTGAAATAATTTATACAAATTTTGTGTTAACTTTTATTAGCAAGGTCAGCAGGTGATGCCTGGGAAACGATAACAGAAAAATGACAATAGCTTAAATATTTTTTACCTTGTTTTATGATATATCAAGAATATCTGTGACCCGTTGAGTCGCACTGGCTATCACTATTTATTCTACTTTGATTTTATTCCTAAATTCATAAATTTTAGCACATCTTTCAGACGTTCATTTTGCATCACTAAATATAAGTCTTTTCCTTATGTTTAAGTTATGTATTATTATTGTTACTAGTATACTTCATCTACTCGCTATCACTTCGCCATTTAATTGCTATTCATTACTTGAAATCATGGAAATGAAACTAATTGATAATAAAAAAGAAGATAAAACTCCCCTTTTCTTTTTCTCTCTTTTTCTATGAGAAAAGAACTAATCAATTAGAATACAAAACTAATCGATAAGAAAAAACTAATCGATATGACAAAATTAATCGACATGAAAAAGATAAAACTAATCGATACGAAAAAAAACAACAAAAGTCCAACTTTATTTCTTTCTCTCTTTCTCTATCTATAAGACAAGAAGACCAAACTAATCGATAAGAAGACACAACTGGTCGATAGTAAAAGACAAACTAAATGATAAGAAGGCAAAATAATCAATAAAAGATAAAATTAATTGATAAGGAACAGATGACAAAATTCTCTTCAATCTGTTTTACTACTACTACTACTACTACTACTACTACTACTACTACTACCATTATTAGTACTGATGATGATGATGATGATGATGATGATGATGATGATGATGATGATGATGTACTTTTGCATGTACATTAAAAAACTTAGAGCATTTTTTTCCTTTTTTATTATCAGATATTATTGAGGTTAAACCTCTCCTGACTTGTCACAGCTAATTAAATAATTAAACAGATTTTTTAAGATATGACTCTATGCCAGAACTAAAGTATGTTAACGCATGTATTTTGTGTTATCTTCTGTCAGCTATAGTAATAAAGTTGCTTTTTCCTCTCCAAGCAGAAGGATTATAAACGCAGGCACCATTATTCCAATATGACCAACTTTCCTGCCAATAGCTCATGCAGATGGATGTTTACGGAAAATATCTGTTAGTTCATTCAACTTCTTATTTTTCTATGAGTGACAACAGATCTCCCCAGATTTTCCGTACTCTCCCCTTCTTTCAATAACAGATCATTTTGCATTATCACAACAGCAGTCATTGACTTGTCTGATAACGACCGTTAACGTTCTCTGAAATTTAAATTGCAATACATTTCCTGAGCATTCCAGTATTCTAAATGATCTTCCAATGGAAATTTGAATGATGGTCCTTTTTTTTTTCTTTACATCCTTTATAACTGATACTTGTGAAATAATTTTTTTTCAGAAGAGGGGTCAAATTATGATTTTTTTCCCCGCCCGGGTAGTTTCAGTTCCCTTAGATTTATATAATATTCGTTCTATATTTTTCTTTCAGTATTTTTTTTTACATGATATAGCTGAGATTTTATGATAAAATCAATTAACTCGATTTATTATTCTATTTTATTGATAAAATCAATTAACTCGATTTATTATTCTATTTTATTGATAAAATCAATTAACTCGATTTATTATTCTATTTTATTGATAAAATCAATTAACTCGATTTATTATTCTATTTTATTGGCTTGTAAAGATGCTCGCTCTAAAGTAACAAAACAACAGAAACAATTTGGATAAACATTTTTTTTTCATTTTCTTCTGATGCAAGACAACTGAACAACAGTCACTTTTTGCATAAATTCTGGCCTAAACCCTCACATCTTAATTACATCTGTTAAACTTCGTTTCTGAGACCTAATCTCTCTGTTGTTGTTTTCTTACAAGTTGTTTTACATCAGATCAGATTTTTTGTTCCACTTTTGTTTTTGTTTTTTACTCACGTTCACAACTAGCAAGACATATTGTCACTTATACGTAAGAGGTACTATTTGGGAGGCTGTCTAGGAAAGATTAACAAGATGTCGGTTTATGTTACATTTAAACTTCTGCACATCAGTACAGTCAGGGAAGAAGGTAGCAGGAAAGGAATTCCAAAGTCTAGCTGTTCGGGAGAAGAAACAATTAGAGTAGAAAGCTTTCTGGCATTTAGGGACCTCAACAGTGAAGGGGTGTGATTTTGTTGCCAAGCAGGTGTCTTGGGGATATGTACATCAAGAGGGCACAAGTGTAACGAGATCATCAGAGCACATTCCGTTAAAGTATTTGTAAAACAGGCACAGAGATGCAACATTGTGGCGACATTCGTAATGTGCTCCACAAAAGTGACATTTGAGTTCAGCCGCTGGAGAATCCTTCTGACTCATTTAGAGTGTGAAGTCTCTCCACATCCATTGCAAGGTTTAGTGTTATGTGGGCTCAAAGATGTCTTGGTCTCCTCATTGTGCTGTTCCTGGTTTGACCTTTGTACATTGGATAGTGCAAGAGGGTGCACGGAATTGCAGAATTGGGAGGTTGACTTGTCTGTTGCCTTAAGACAAACCAATTGTATGAACTTCTAAGTAGTCTACTTGCTGCCAGCAAGTATTCATTTGGGCATTTAACTATAAACACAAAATTTGGCATGGCTATGTGGTTTAGATAAAAAATCTGTTATTGATTCACTCTCTCTGCTTCATGGAGTGAAATTTCTGTTGGTAAACTGCTTTGTGTAACCCTTTCACTGCCACTAATCGTATCTTACATAGAAGGTACTCCTCTGTGGAAGAGTTGGGCCTCTTTAGCTCTACCAGTTCAAAGGGTGACCTGTTTGTTTCCAATGTACATGTCTCATAGTTCATTCCAGATTGTGAGTGGGTCTTTCAATTCACATGCATCCATGTGACTAAAAGAAGCCGATTTTCCATCAATGGTACTTGTATCAAGTTCTACTGAGGGTTGTTCTGGTTTGTAAATCCACAACATGTTTGGATGACAGTGAGGCATCTCTTTTTTAAACTCAGTTTTTGTTTTCTGAATCTCAAAACGTTTCTTCATTCTTCTTACTCCATGGTGGTTCATAGCAAGTTCAATGTCCACTGTAGTGTTTACAAATTTCCACATTTCACAATGTTGTATTTGCCAGGACGCAAACCACAGTGCCACAAATATCCAAGCAGACCAATCTGTGTGTGGGGGGACAGAATGGCCTGTTTATGTAATTGAGATCCCACCCTCCATGTTGGTAATGAATGGTAAGTGATTGAAAAGCAAAGGTCGCATAAGGAAAAGACGAAACATACCGATATATGATAGTGAAAGAATGTAGATTTATTTACATAAATATACAGGAGAAAAAATAAGAATAAAGATAGTAAGAGTTCGTTGAGAAGAGAGCCAGGAGCGGAATCTGTCACATCTTGATTGGTTGAGAGTTCAGCGGAGAAGAGGGAGAGAGATATAAGAAACAGGAAGTGATGAGGCTGTGTCGCTCTCCGTTATCAGAGTTAAAGGGCGACAATCGAGTTAGCCTGGGAACTTCAATTTCCACACTTCTTGTATTAGGGCAGATAACCCTTTTACCTATCCAACATGTATTGCAACTTATGCCACTAAACATGTCGTCTTGTACAAATTTACATAATAATACAAAGCTTATGTCTAGAATCCTTATTTTAATTTAGATCAAGATAACAAAATTACGGTGTAATTATTTAAATAAAACAAATAGAAAATCTGAAATTCAAATATTTCACATTTTTAATGCTTTGATATTTATTCTGTGAAAAACGGGCAAAAGTTATAAACTGTTGACTTAGAATGAATGCTTTATGCTAAATTGATGATGGAATATGGTTAAATTTGTGCTAATTTTTGCATTAAATACTAACCTTATTATTAATTCATAACTGTATATCAAATGGATACCATAATAGTTAGTTCGCTACACCTTATCATAACAAAAGTCCATGCAACATTTCAGCCAGATCGGCCAACAGATAGAGAAAAAGTGGAATGAACAAACAGACAGACAGACTAATATATATAATAAATTTATGGAATTTGGAATCCAATAATGTCACAAAATCCAATAATGTCACAAAATAGAGAACTGTGTTTATTCCAATTCGAGAATGGCATAGTTTTAATTGCTCAGATAGATGAAAATATCTTTCATGCACATATGTTGTTCGAAATTGAATAAAAATATTCATTTCTTTCATAAAGTGATGGGCATTCATTTTTTATAGAGAAACCAAAATGGAGTCTTGGAGATTGTCATCTCATGATAAATGGATATGGATTTCTTTTTCATTCATGCTTAAATTGCTTCATAAAAATTGAAATAATGTCTATCTTTTTTTTTTTTTTGAACTAACAAACATCTTGCACGGATCATCGTTTGGTGACCATTGGTGTAGTCTACCATGAATCACAAAAAAAAAAAAAAAAGGAAACATACAGAAAAAAAAGTGTTTTTAAATACAACTTAGTTTGCAGCTCAGCAGAAAAAACACCTGAAGTACTTGTGTTACCGACTAGGAATCCTATGAGAATAGTTTAATGAAAAAGTATGACTGTCATGAGAATGACTATAATCAAATAAGTTTTTACTCCAGGAAATGATTAAATTGCTTGGTTGTAGTTGTAAAGAAAGAGTTAAAATATTTGTGATTACGGTCTGCTCTGTTTTAACTCTTTGTTTTCTTGGAAAATTACTACTACTACTACTACTACTACTACTACTACTACTACTACTTCATGTTGGCTGCTGCTGTTGCTATTGTTGTTAAATAACGAAATGAATTGTGCATTCTTAATGTCTTCGCTGCTGATTAAGAAATATCACACAGGTTCAGTTAATTGTTTCAGTTTCTCATAGAAGAAACTATTAGACCAGAAGGCTTTCCAGCATCTAGGAATCTCAACAGTAAAGGGTGGGATTTTGCTGCATTTCGGGTTAGTTGAGGATATGCACGTCGAAGGGGCTCAAGTGCTGTGAGTTCATCAGAGCACATCTGATTAAAGTACTTGTAAAACAGGCAGAGGGATGTGACATTGCAACGATGAGACAGGGGTTGGAGTTTGGTCGATAGTGCGAAACCTATTAGATTTGAGGCTTTTTTTTTTGGATTCTGTCGAAGAGTGAGAGACTAGTCCAGCCCAGATGTGGCAACAATACTGCATGCATGGACGAATTGTGGCTTTGTAAAGATATAAGATGCGCTCTCATGTGAGTAATTGTTTGCAGCAGCCTTAGCAACGTCCTCAATGTATTTGTTCCAATTCATGTTACCTGTAAATATTAGGCTAAGGAATTTGGAAGATGACCTCTCAGGTAGGGTATATCTGTCATGGCAATCGAAGGTGTTTTGTTGTTAAAGGAAAAAGTTTGGTCTTAGTAAATGACCAAGTTCTCTCTGATTCTCTCTCCTCTGATCTTGAGCAGGTAGTGCAATGGGGAAAGAGGTGGCTGGTTAATTTTAATGCATCTAAGACCAAACTTCTATCTTTCCATCATCAACATTCTGATCCCCATCTGACATCAATTGAAATGAATGGTTCTCATCTTGAGGAGGCTCCATGTTTTGACAAACTTCTGGGCTTGACCGTTACTCCTGATCTGAAATGGAACACGTACATCAAATCCGTTGCCAGGGCTGCTGGGAAAATGGTAGGATCCTTCTATCGATCCAGTAGATATCTCACTGCTAATGCAATTCTCTACCTGTATAAGAGCCAAGTACATCCAAGGATGGAGTACTGTTGCCACGTCTGAGCAGGAGCTGCTAGAAGAAGCTTATCCTGCCTTGACAGAGTTCAAAATAGACTTTGTAGCTTAGTGGGGGATGCCCTTTTCTCTTCCCTGGAACCTCTTTCCCACAGAAGAGACATTGCGAGCCTGTCTCTGCTTTATCGTTATTTTCATGGCAAGTACTCATCTATGCCCCCCCTCCCCAGACTGACTTTCATGAAAAACACTCGTCTAGCTAAAACCACTATCAATAATTTCTCCCACTCTTTATCTGTGCCTAAACCTAAACGTAGATTCCATGAACAAAGCTTCTTTCTTAGAACTTCACGCCTGTGGAACTTTTCCTGTTTTCCAACTGACTACAATATGGTTGTCTTCAAATCCAACATAAACAAATTCTTGACGAGCCATCCCCTTAAGTGATCCAATTTATCAAATTTCCACTACTAGCAATGACTGACATGCTCCCCTTGACCATTGTACACTCATTAACTCTTATCCTTGAGTGGCCCTCGGGCCTTGGTAAGTGGTAACTCCTTTGTACAAAAAAAAGAAAAATGTAGCATTAAATGTTACCCTCCATTTACAGCCCTATTCCACTACTGACTGAAAGTAGTTTTCTAGGGTTTCGGCCATTTCCTTTGACATGTGTACATTTGTTTTTCCCTCATGTCTATTATAGAGAATAGTGTCATCAGCAAATATAGCCACCTCAGACACAATTTTATCCAGTGAGGTCATTTGTAGATCACAGGAATAATAAATGTCTAAGGATCGACCACTTGGACAAATTTGCATTAATATGTTGTTCAAAATGTTGTTTAAAATGTTGTTCAAAATGTTGTTTAAAATGTTGTTTAATATGTTGTTTAAAATTTTGTTTAATGTGGTGTTTAATATATTGTTTAATATGTTGTATAAAATGTTGTTTAATATAGTGTTTAATATGCTCTTTAATATGCTGTTTAATATGTTGTTTAAAATGTTGTTTAATATGGTGTTTAAAATGTTGTTTAATATGGTGTTTAATATGTTGTTTAATATGTTGTTTAATATGGTGTTTAAAATGTTGTTTAATATGGTGTTTAATATGTTGTTTAATATGGTGTTTAATATGTTGTTTAATATGGTGTTTAATATGTTGTTTAATATGGTGTTTAATATGTTGTTTAATATGGTGTTTAAAATGTTTAATATGTTGTTTAATATGGTGTTTAATATGATGTTTAAATGTACAGCCATTGAGCACAACTCAAATATTTTTGTTCCTATAGGAAGGATCTGATGATGATTCGTTCAAAAATACTCTTAATTGTTAAAACCCTTGGTTATATATATAGTTTTTCCTGTCTTATCCAGTGAATGGTACATGCATTTAGAGATGGCAGTTGGAATATTTGCAGTAGAATAGGCTTGTCTAAATCCATACTGTTGGTCAGAAAGAAGCTTAGCTTTTATAAGATGGCGGACTAGTGCTTGATTGATTAAAGACATAAAGATTTTAGCAAAGAGGGAGAGGGAGACTGACAGAATGATAAGTGACCGTGTCAGTTCTTTCACCAGAATTCTTGAATACTACTACAATGGAGGTAATTTTCCAGCTATCAGGAAAACAAGATTTGGCTAGGCATTAGTTGAAGAATTTGTGGAGGACAGGTTAGCTCAGCAAAGCATTTCTTAATTAGTATGGTAGGGATAAGATCAGGCCCATATGTTTTGGAGGTGTCTAGATTTTTTTAATGATATCATGGAGATGAGAAGAGGCGATTTTTAGATCTATGAGTGGGGCTTCGGTCTGTAAAGGTAAATTTGGGAGGAAGTAGTTTGAGGGGTCTAAGGTGGAGTTGGAGGCAAACTGCTGGACAAGCAGATCAGCTTTCTCAGCGACTTTATGGTTGTGTTGCAGATGGGATCGAAAGGTGATAAAACTAATTGACTGCACAACTAAGAATATTAGATACAAAGCAATGGAAGGTAACTGCAAAGACAAAGAAGAAATTACAAACACAGATTGTTCAGTTAAAAAGGACGATAGAAACGATCTCTTCAATTTACAACCAAAGACGTAAAAAAAAACAAAAAAAAACTGAGATCAGGTGTCAAGATTGGGAGCTAGACGTTTGTGAGCACTGGAAGGTAGGCTTCCGCAGTCTGCTGAGCTGGACGTCAGTAGGTTGCTGGAACGAGTGGCTGGAGGCATCAGAGCCAGCTGGGTGCCACTGCAGGAATTAGCTGGAGTCTCTGGAAGCTGTAGGGGTCAGCTGGAAACCGCAGGTGATGCTGGAAGCAGCTGGGGAAGTGGGCAGGTATCTTAGAGTGCAAGCAGTGATTTTGTTGAAGGTGGAAAAACTTTTGGAAGTTAACCCTGAAAAGGGCTGTTTGTTTGTTGTAAAAAACTTTCGGAGGTAACCCTGATAAAGACTGTTTGAAAAACTGCTGCTGCAAGCCATTGGCTTCCAAGTTCTGACTTGACTGGGCACATCAAAGCTGTGTCTGAGAAGACTCCTTGCTCCCCCACCAAAAACAAATTTGGGTGTTAGTTATTGTTATTTACGATCATTTCAGTTTGAAATTAATTTTTTTTTTTTTTCGTGGAGAACAGGTTTAATTTATGTTTTTTCTTTTCTGTTCAAAAAAAAAAAAGGGCTGTTACTATTTTTAGCACACGGCAGTAATGACGGTTTTCTTCCGACAGGCGTATATGAGATTGTTTACAAATGGCTAGTAAATAGTAAATACAAACCATGACAGTTGATTGTTCATTATTCACTATTTCGCTCTTACAGTTATTTCTAGCTTCTATAAACTTTTGCCTATTTATACTTGACTGGTAATGGACGGATGCATGCTGCTTTTGCGCAATAGCAGTTGCACAAGTTGGAGTGAAACATTGGTGAGAATGGGGCTTCCGTGTGAGAAAATGTGTTTCAATGCCTGCTTTGCACCATTCAGTTGTCTCATTGGTACACTGTTCAGCAAATGAAGAAAATATATTATTGGGGCATCTCTGATGTGTCCTCAAATGGCTTCCCAATCAGCCTTTTGGAAGCATCTTTTCATTTTGAGCAACGGTCCTTTAACTTGTCAACCAGTATAACAAGGTGATCAGCATTTCTGAGTGGACTATCGACATTTGTCACACAATTGTCACACAAACCTCAGGTATTGTGGTAAGGAATAAATCTAGAACTGAGGCTTGCTGATCTTCATTCACGATCTTGTTCAGGAGCGAGTGTTACAAATGTAGACTCCAAGTTCATGCATAAGTCTGTCTGAGTTCTTACAGCAGAGAGAATGTTATCTTGTTATGTTAAAGCAGAGGAGATTGAAGGGGTGTAGGTTAGTTTAATTTAATGCTAGGATATCTGGAAAGTTTACTAAGAGAAAAGACTACATCATTTAGGTTGCATCTAAACCCATGGATATTTGTGAATGTGAACCTCAAGGAAGAAGGCGAATTGGTTTTGTTTGGGTTGGTGTCTGGTTTTGATGCATTGCTTTGGATATCATTTCATTTGATTATTTTTAGTTTGAGGATAGATTGGGTTAGGCAAAGTGGGTCAGTTTGATGCATGCATGCATGCACACACAAATAGACTTTTAGCTGTGTCTTGTCTAGAGAAAGCCCACCACAGATACTTGCAGGGTCTCTTTCTATGCACGACATTACGCTACAACCATCCCGATATTATATAGCTGATGATAGAGCAGAAGCTCTAAGCATTACCAAAGAATTAGGGCTCCTGTACTGTCAGTCAAAATCAGCAGCCAGACAAACTGTCAAACCTCTACCCTCAACCTGTCTGACAAGAGCGGCTCAGACTAGTTGCATGGTCATAAATAACAAGCAAGCATCACAGAGTTGCTGGGTTTAAGTGTGACCATCGTCATAGATGGCTTGTCAGCTGAAAAATGATGTCATCGCCATAGGTCTTAGCAAGCAAGATAAGTCGAACACAGACTGTTGATAATGAGCAGACATTTTTTACAGAAAGTGTTAGAAAACTTCAAAATTGGATTAAAAAAGATAAACATGATACTTTGTACTGAAACTCATCCAATATTAATAATAAAAATATTAATAATAAAAAACGAATTGAAGGGGAGAAAAGTTGTTAAAAAGTTTAAAAAGAAAAGGAATACGATTTGATTTGTATGTAACTGAAGTTTATTCAAATAAATAAAAATGAACAATAACTATTTTTTTAAATAAAAAAACAATATTTTAAAAATCAAAACTGAAAAACAAATGATAAATTAGTTTAACTAAAATACGAACAATAAATTAGTTTAACTGAAAAAGGAACAATAAATTAGTTTAACTAAAAAACGAAAAATAAATTGGTTTAACTTAATAACGAACAATAAATTAGTTTAAGTGAATAACGAACAATTAGTTTAACTGAATAACAAACAATAAGCTAAAAATTAAATTCAAGCAAATGTTAGTATAAACAAAATTACCAAGGCAGAAATATTTCAAACATTGAATATTAAAACTTTTCAAAAATCTGTTGTAGAATTTAATTAAAAGTTTGAATTTTTCTTTTTCTGATATTTTCTTTTTTTTTTTTACTAATATTGTCATTCTCTTTGCGACAAAAATTGTTTATAATGGAATTTGATGAACTCCATATCAGCATTTTTTCAATTTGCTGAATAGTGTGACCCTCATCACAAGAGTCAACATGAAATAATCGATTTTGATCAGCCAAAATATTTAAAGTTATATACATGGCTAATTTTCTCTGATGAATCGAATGTAAAAAAGAATCGCATTTTGTAAGTTTGTTTATAACTATATAATTATATAAGACAAAATTATTAGTTATATTATTTGGGTATAGCAGAGAACCTCTGTTGATACCCGGAAAGTAGCTGTTTTTCAGCTATTTCTTCAACAGCCTCTCTCCCGGATATTAAATTTTTGCAGCTATTGCATTTCAGTTTTTTGAAAACTGCATGACAGCAATAACCTGCTAAGTAGAATATAACAGGAAGTACTTCCTTGCATTGATTAACATCACCTTCTGTTACATCTGTTAAATTTATAAACATGTAACTCTTGCTCCCTTGTCATTTCATTCCAGTTAGTTTCTTTTAAATTTTTCAATTCAATAGTTCGATTATTAATTGGTAAGCTCAATTTTAAAACTGACAACATTCTGAGTTTTTTTTTCACATTCATACACCTGACGTATCGATATATTATACTGATCTCCACTAAGTTGTCGATACTGGCCAAACCTTGCCTCAAGGTTATCTGTCTGAAACTTTCCTGGTAATATATACACCATGTTCAGTACATTTATACAATATTTAGTCAATTCTAAAATTGTGTAAGTAGTATGGTGCAAAGCAGTATATGTTCTTCCAGGAACGCTATTCTAAGTTTCTAACCAGTCACAGAACACATTTAGGAAACTATAATTATCACTATTTAATTTAAGTGGATTAGCATATTTATTACGAAGTCAACAACCTTTATATGGTGTTTTCACATTCAGTATTGTCCAGCAAATATAAAATATTTGAATGTATTCTGCGATTTCTGCATAATTTGGCAAGCATTCCTGTTTTCCTAAGGTTGCAAACCTTGAATAGTATATTCGTTGAAAATTTGAAAAACCAAATTAACATTTTGCCTTTCAAAAGTAGTTAGAGAAAGAGCTTTTGAAGTCAACTTATAGCAATATTTCACAAGTGATGGAGATTCTAGGGCATAAAGTTTATGTAAACTAGAAAATGGAGCACTTTGCATGTTAACTAATTCATGATTTCCATTATAACAAAACTTTGGGAACATCATGCATTTATGTTCATCTTTTTGGCCAAGCCAATTGTTTCTAATGCATTTTAATATATGCACTGAGTCGAATAAGAAGAAAAGAGGGCTAGACGTTCTAACTGGATGGGGATATACAATTGAAAGCTTTGATGGGCTACAAAAGAAGGACATTTTTTTATTTATTGCATTATTATCTGTTATAACAAGATAATACCGTAAACCCTATATCTTCTAAGCCAATTATTACACGTTTAATTATGTCAAATAAGTTCTCAGCTAGAAGACATTTAGTTGGCATTACATGCACAACATCCTTATATTGTGAGAATACACTGCTAAGCATAAAAGCAAATGCACTTGTGGCAGGTTCATTGCTGTTGTTAGCTAAGCCAACAATATTACCACCTTTATAATCAAGATAAGGTTTGAGATGTATTTCATCAACAAGTAAAGATATGTCATTCTTCATTAGTAACTTGAACTTACTTTTAATATACATGAGAAAATTGTTATCGTGTTGTTCAATGACAGGATTCATAGAAGATAAGGTTTAATCTTCGAATGGTTGAATAGCATGGTAAAATTACGTTGTTAGTGTCTCTTCACAGTCTGTACCCTCTAGGGGAGCAGTTATATGATAAGGAAGAAAATACGACCATTTCACTCGAATTAACCTTATTCATTGTCATTATGTTAATTTGTTCATATATGAACTCAATGGCATTAAAATATTTAAATGATTCATCTTGCACTAATAGCAAAAATGATAAGATTAATTTTAATAAAGAACTTATATTAGAAGTTTTCATTTCCTGTTCTTCCATGTCCATTTTTTTCTTGTTTTCCATCAAAATCTGCAGAGTATTTTCCTCTGTTACATGTTTAGGAATTCTATACTCCCCTATAGCACTCATTTCCACATCACTACAGAATATTCTAACGGCCAAGTCCGGTTCAATCACCATAGATATTTTTATTTTTGGGCATGGGCATCTCTTTATATGGTATATAACGATGGTATTGTCTTGCCTAATAGAAGTCCAATAATTTTTTATCTATAAATGTTAATTTTTTTTCTAAATCATCAATATTATGGAAAGTTTTACGTTTCCGTAACTCTAATTCGTCAGCAACACTTTCACATAATGCACACTTAAGCGTGCATTATGTGAAAGTGTTAATGCACGCTTAAACGCATTTTCTTTGTGTTAGGAGACTCTCTAAAAGTGGTTGATGACGATAAATAGGAGGGACAGTTTGGTAATATTCGAGGAATAGCACCATCCTTAAGATAGGGATTTTTTTAATTTAAAACTAATTGTCTTTCCAGTCCTTTCATCAAATGCTGATGCCTCTCGCTGTATGTCTTCAGGTCGAAAATGAAGTTCACATACCTAAAGAAATAATCTAAAAGAAAATCCTACCATGTTTGACTTAATACAAAAAAAAAAAAGAAAATTACATGACAAAAAACGATAAAATAAAAAAATAAGGTAAATGTGCAGAATTAGTCCACCCTCGAAAAATCCTTACGGCAAACTAGTAGTTTCCAAGATATAAAGAGATGTTAGTTAAAAAAGGGGGGGGGATAATTTAGCTAAAACGATCACCCACTTTGTGGGCATTTTTTTTTTTTTTTTTTACATGGCAACGAGCAAATTTTTTAGAATTACATTTTCGCCTCAAACAAGGCGAAGTGCCTCTTTATGTAGGAATGAACACAACTCAACGTAAAATGAGCACCTACAGTTGACCCCCTCCCCGACAAAAATTCTGTTTACACTTTTTGAAAGGGGGTGCTTTACGTTAAACTGTGTTCATTGTATGCTGACTCCCAACCCCCAACATAAAAGTGGCCATAGTCATTTTTCTTCGCTTTTATTTAAAAAGAAAGCGCCCTAAAAAAAACGATGGCCATAAAGTGGGTGCTCATTTTACGTTAAATTTTTATAGAAAAGTGATCCCACATTTTTTAAAACTAACATTTCTTCATATCTTGGAAACTACTCATTTGCCGTAATTTTAAACGTTATTTTCGTTTGCAGCGCCACTAGCAGTATCAGAATTTTGGGGGATTTTTGACAACCCTAACACAAAACTGCGAATAACATATACAAAACTCGTAATTTCTCCATTTAAAGTGGGTTGTTTATTTTCTTTATGGAATATACTTCCAAAATAAACTATTAAAATTGTTTAAAAAATAATAGAAATATTATTTTTTTATTGCCGGCATTTTGTAAAGACTTTTTTTTTTAAATAAAAAGTAATATTTCTATTATTTTTTAAAACAATTTTAATAAGTTTATTTTGGAAGTATATTCTCCAAAATTCTGACACCTACAGGGCCACGACATTTACCACAAATAATTATTAATAAGCTTTTGGGATAACAAAAACGGTCATAAACTTTAAAAAAAAAGTTTAATCCATTTCACACTGATATAAATATTGAACAGTAAAATAGTTGAACTAAAAAGATAAATGATTTTTCTTATTTAGAATTATTTAAACAAGGAATTCCGCTTTTACGATATCACTTTTATTAAATTGTTAGGTGAAAGTACATAATATTTTCACCATACTCCCCATTTTAAATAAGTTTCTAAATAATAATTTATTTCAGCACATAACTTAAATTACATGTAAAATTCATTTTTTATACACATACTTTCATTTTTATTTTAAAATACGTTCTAAAAAAATAAATAAATAAAAATTAAAAAAAAGGTGTTTTTTTTTTTGGTTTTTTTTAATATCTCATACATTTTTAACAGTTACTCTGCTATATTTAGATGGAGTAAAATCCTTTCTTTTTATTGCATTAATCCAATGGTAAATTATTTCCTTTTTTTGGGAAATGAAAACGGTAACTTTTGGTCCATTTTTGTAGTTACCTCGGCATTTTGAAACCATACATCTCGACGGCATATTTAAATTTATTTAACCCTCCAAAACTTTAAACCAACTTCCGGTTTAGTCATGAGACATGTGACCAAATTTCAACAGACTGATGTTCAGGACGTCACCAGACTAAATTATAATCGTCGCTAGGCCATCATATTACGGTAGCCATGGTTTAAGAGAGATGGGACAGAAAAGCAATGGCAGGAAGAAAGGATTGGGGGACAGTATTCATTTTTCTAGTCTGGTAACAAAGCCAAGTACTGGGTGTTTCTGATGAGTTCCTGATTTGGCTTCTGCTAATAAACAAATAAGGAGTGTGAAAACCGGGTGATAGGCAGAACCTACCTACTCCTTAATTTAGGTTTGCAAACCGGATAATTTGTTTGAGTCCCCAACTATAGGAAGGTTATCAACCAAGGCTAAGGAGGCCTCCAACCGCCAATAGTTTGGTGCAATGACTTATGAGGTCAGTAACACAGGTTTTGCATCAGAGTTTTCCTTCTCCTAGAAGAATAACCTGACAAGGTCTGCGAGTTCATCACTCCAGGAGAAATAGCCTCAGACATGGGTTTTAAGCCAGGTATTTCTATATCCTCCCCCAGAAAAATATAAATAAAAAGTATCTATTTTATAGATATAAATATAAAATATAGGTATAAATATAAAATATAGATATAAATATAAAATATAGATATAAATATAAAAGATAGATATAAATGATAGATAATAAGTACCTACTTAAATAAAGTTCTTAAATAAAATCTTAAAATTTACAAATTTTCCATTTCCATTTTGCATTACCACTTGATTTAGACAACGTGGCATGTGGACGAATTCTTATTAAAATTTAAAACTACTTGATTAATTCACGCGACCACTGAAATATGATACTTTTGTTTTGTCACAAGGACGCACATTATAGAGATCCTTCGTCACCTCTGATCTCTAATATGGCGGAATTCTGGACAAGATCCACCAAAAGACTAGCGAGGTCACAATCAACTTAAAGCAAAAATAAAAATATAAGACGAGATGTCATGTGGTTTATCTCAACACCATTTTCAGGCATCTCAAAATAAGCAACAGCAAAAATGACACTTTTTTTCATTAACATCGGATTTTTTTAAAACTTTTACTTCGATTTGAGTTGAATCTTAAGACAATACGCACTTTTATAATTTTATGATCACAGATTTTTGTTGAAGAGAAAAGTTTTACTATTAAAAAGTTTTTTTTAACAAACAGTTTCATTTACAAAAAGTTGCTTTTAATTAAAAATGTACATATTACAAAACGTGTTTGTAAACAAAACTATCTTTTAAATTGTTAACAGATGGAGGCGGATAATACACAACACTTTAAAAAACATTTTTGTAAACTTTACAGAATAAGAAAAGTAGTTTAAAATCTTTTTCTGTGAGCAATATGCATAAACAAAGGGAAAAAACATTGTAAAATATACATCATTTTAATTCCAAATCTTTCATTTTTTTTTCATTTTAAAAGAACTTGGCTATTTTTGCTTGCCTACTTGAAATCCATATGGTCCAGTTTTTTATTGGACAAGTGGGATGGGGAGGGGGAGTAGGTTGTTGATAGGGTCCTAAAATTCTATTAGCCTAATGGCCTCTCAACGCAGGTTTTCATTTATGCTCTAACATTAAATGAAGTTTACTCTAGTTTATAAGGATACTAGAAAAAAAAAAATGTCGCCCACTGAGCTCGTCAAGTTTTGTTTTTTCTTGGGGGTGACCACATCAAAACTCGGAAGCCGCTCTAGGATAAAGGTTAATGTGTGTTAGGTAAATGGTGAGACAGCACTATGTGATCAGTGATGGAACTTGGGTAGGGTTTGATTATTTAAGAGGATGTCTCAACAAGACATTAGACTTGAAAACAACCAGGTCATAGTCAGCTGAGAAGTAATCCCACAGTATTTTGAGTATTTAAGAGTTCTAGGAAAGAAACTTTGCTCATGGAATTTTCATTTAGTTTTAGGCACAGATAAAACTCAGCGAAATTGTTGATAGTTGTGGTAGCAAATTGTAAAGAGAGTTACCTCGTAAGTTTAAAAAATGAAAAGAGAAAATCTCAAATTAATCTTCGTATTCATTATATATCTCTTTTTCTTTTTTTACTAGATCCTCCTAGCTCCTAAATCAATCAATCGTTATGAATGTTCGAACTAGTGAAGGGACGATTCCAAAATTTTCCCTGATTCTGATACAATTAACGATTCCATTCTAAATTTCCGATTCCGATATGATTCCCGATTCTGATTCTGATTCTTTTCAAATTAATAAATATTCAATTAGTAATTTTTTTTTGTAAACTTTAAAATTTCCGGGTACTTTTCATGTTATTTTTTCTCAAATGTTTTCCTTGTAATTAATTGAAAATTGTAAGACAACAAAAGATTTATTTTGATGTTAAAACAAAGCCAGACTGCATCAGTTCATCGTTAGTTTACAACATGCTACTTGAAACTTTTCATAAATAGTTGAAAATAGTCGACAATTGGTAGGAAAAAAGAAAAAAAAAACGATGTAATAACAAAATATTTAACAACGCCCTTCACATTATTTATTGTTCTCATGTAATACTCGACACTACTTGTTTTTTTACTGAATAAACACTTTAAAATAAATCAAACCACTAACAATTTAGCCAGCTAGATAGAAAAATAGATTTTTCCCGTTTTAAAACAACAATAAATGAATAAAAATATTTTTTAAAAATATTCTGCGGTCTGAAGTCTTTTTTGAACTGAATAAGCACTTTAACATAAACTAAACCACTAAAAACTTAGCCAGCTAGGTAGAACATGAACATTTATTAAATCGATATTTTTTTTTTTACAAACAAATAAAAGTAAAAAAAAAATAAAAATATTTTTTAAAAATATTATGGGGGGGTGTAGTGTCTTTTAACAACAATATCTCCTTCAAGAATGGTCATAAAATGTGTTTTCAATCGATATTTATTCAATAATGGACCAGTTTTCATAGATTGCAAAAATCAACGAGTTTTCCATGGACGAGTTTTCTATCGACGAGTCTTCCTAAATGCATTATCCAAGATTTTGATTAACTCATCGGAGATTTTCATCTATATTTTTTATTTGCATCCAAAGAGCAGTACCATAAAACTTTATTTATTTCAGAAGAAGCCGATGACAGACATCGTCAATGTACAGCTGGCGCCAACAAAATCTTCAAATGCTGTCCAGGGCATTTAAACCATTTGATAATCAAGTGAACTCCCTTGGCTGGGAGCATATAGCAAATAAATGGGAAAAATTTACAAAGATAGATAACCAATAAATAATATAAATTAAACTTTGTGAATCAATGTTAAATCTGTAAATGAGATTTATAACTCATTCTGTGGCCCATCTCAGTCTTATGTTGTAAATAAACAACTTCTAATAAAAAAAAACAAAACAATTTTGACATTAAACATAAAAGAATCGGTTTGGAATCGGAAATTAAGCTATAATTTTTCCGATTTCGATTTCGACACCCCAAAAAGTCCTGATTTTTCTAATTCCGGATTCCAATTCTGATTAATCGCCCCAACACTAGTTAGAACACACCTGCAATGCATAAGGGTGTGTAATATGGGCTATATTTAGTTCAATATAGTTTTAAGTAAAGGATGCAAAGAGAGAATGGAAGCCCTTTGTGAAAATTCAGATATTTCTGATTTTTGTCAAATTTTAACAATACATCATTAGACATCATTTAATAAAACTTCATCCAAATTTCATTTTTTTTAAAGTTTTTACAGCGAATAATGTTGGCAAAACTTTCCATTTGAACATTCAAATGTTTCAGATTTGCATTGAATTTGATCCACCAATCAGGCAACAATTCTTGAATTTCGATCTCTTCTATTTTCTGGAATCAAAATCATATAATGGAATATGATCAAAATTTGAATAAGGATAAGGATTGTAGACATAAGGTTTAGTATTATTATATCTAGATTTTAATTTTTCTAAGACGACATAAAAAGGATGCAAATCTATTGTTTGGGGAATTAATTTTACCTCTCCTGAGACGGGTATTATTCTAGTTATTATATGAATGTATATAGCTTTTTTTAAAATAAAATTTTAACATATCACTCAATAATTCTACACTCGAAGCCACTAATAGAAATCATAGTATTTTTTAGAAATTATTAACTGTCAAATGGCACATATCAACATTTGAGTTCAATGATATTAATTTACAAATTACAGTTATTTAAGTAAAGCTACTGTCGAAATTTTAAGAATAGAAAATCTGAATTTCATGTGTTCAATAAAGCGTTGCTTTTTGATGCTAAAAATACTGTCCAAGCAAAGCAATGGCTTGATAAACTTTATTCAGCATCTGCTCCGTTGGATACATTGGCTAAAGGGTAAAATGCTCATATCGAATGCAATGGTACAAACACCGATCATTCTCAACACTCAGGTCATCCAAAATCAGCAGTTGTTCTAGAAAACATAAAAATTGGTTGATTCCAAATTGAAGTTGCGTTCGAGGAATTGAAACAATTTTTATTTGTTATTTTGTATGAAGATTTGTCGATGAAAAAGCTATGTTCAAAGTGGGTGTCACGTTTGTTCATAACAGCAATGCTTTGCCAATTCAGAGCATTGTTTGCAACTGTTTTAATGCAACGAAACCGGGCTCAGAATTTTATTTTTAACATTATGAGCCATCAAGCGGTGTCAGGATGTACAGTGGGGGTTCGGTCCTTTTCGCCTTTGTAGAGTGGGGAGCCTACACTTCTTGACCTGGTGTCGTCGTCGTCATCATCATCATCATCATCATCATCATCATCATCATCATTATTACTGTCCTGCTGGCACCTTCCTCTCTACAGTAGTCCTGGCAGGTGTGAATGGGAGTCAGTGAGTGTGAGCGAGTTTTTTTCAGTTCATGTTTTAACTGATCTCAGGATAGGATGCAGGCTTCATGCTCTGTCAAAAATAGTTTTGACATTAAATATAAGTTCCAGATTTTTCTCCTTTAGAGAAAAACGTTTCAATTTCATTGCCAGCTAATTACAGGGCAACAAGGTCTTACCAACTGGGGAACCAAACAAAGGACCAACGAAGAAATCGGTTGTTTTTTTGGGGAGGAATACTTTTCTGTAAGAGAAAGAAATTAACTTTGCAGGTCTGTCTAACAAGAAAGTGAGTAGATTTTTGGCACACATGTTCTCCAGGAAAGGAAATTAAAGAAAGAGACCGTCTTGGAAGAAAATTCAACCGAAATTTCTTTCATTAAAAATACATTTTTATTTTAAAAGAAAAGAAAACAACATTAGAACCAATAGGTTCTGGAAGATTGAGGGAGCTTCACTAAAAAAAGAAAACATTTTAAAGACACTTTTTTGCATGTTTCTTGCCTTTCGGGGGTTTTACGTATCAAGTAAGACTGTTTATCGTATTATTATTTTAAAAGAGACAACGAATATTTTCCTGTTTTAATTTGTTATTATAATGTAGATGATAAATTTAACTTTGTCATTCCAGTCGATAGAATTCATTCTAGAATAGTCTTTCAATTAGAGACGCTTTTTTATGTATGTTATATTTTTTAATTAAAAATTTTTTTTTGTAATTGTTACCTTAAGGTTAATTTTTGACCCTTGGTTTGGGAAATAAAAGCAATCAACATTTTATTTCTTTTTAATAAAACTTGTCTAAATTTATATACTTTTCGGGTTTAGTTTTCATTTGATCCTTTTTTATTTTGCTTCCATTTTGTTTATTGCTATCTTCACTTTTATTTTTCTGCCTTATATATTCACGCACTACATAAGATATTTCTCTTTAAATTTCACGTCATTTTGCTTTTAGTCACGAAACTTTGCTTTATTTTTTTTCTCGTTTTTTGTTACACTAAAAAACGGATTTTGGTGACGACAACAACAAATAGTCGCATGGGACAGTGGATTAAGCATTGATCCAACATTACACTCCAAAGTAAGATCAACAACAACAGGTGGAAGCCGTCCAAAGGGACAAAAGATTCAAACATCAGCAAGCAAGGGTTTTGCCACTGTATTTTGGGATGTGCTAATTTAATTCGTGATAGGTGAACAGAACAATTCTTATTTGTACAATGAATATTGAAAAAAAAAATTACTTTCGTGAAAAACAATGAAAATTTACGATTCAGCAAACACGTTTTATTTTGCAGGTTTTGAAGTTATGTTTAGACATCAGGAACTTCCACTTTAACTTCTCCTTACATATCAGCAGAGGAATCATATGGAAAATATTCATCAAATGCTAATACAATCTTTACTGAAAATATCTACAGGACATCATGCAAACTATACAATTTAACTAAACGTAAATAAATTCTATTGGAATCTATAAAAACTTGCTTAAGCATGTTATGCTTAAAAAAAATCGAGTATCATGCAAAAATATCTATTTCAAAAGTAAGAAATCTTAAGGAGATTTGGCGTTATATTTGAATTCAGCGGATTGAAGTTACCCAGAAACTTTATTTTTTAGCAAAAAAAAAAAAAAAAAAGAAAAAAAAATGTTGATCGGCAAAGTCTAAATTCCCTTTTTATTTCCTTAATTTAACGAGTTGTAACCAAAGAGACGGAAAGAGGAAAATGTATTTCAACATTTTTGGTGTGATTAAAAGAAGTCTGTGATGTATTTCCATTCTATGGACGTCCAGTGAGATCGTAAACACCACAATATTATTATACCATCTTTGTTCAAACTGAAACATACTCTGATTAATTTAATTTCAGAATATATCTGATTATGGTATTTATTATATCCTCAAAACTCCTCGTAGAAGTTTGCGACATATTCCCATTCTATGGACATTCATCATGAACTCAAATTGTTACTTAGCGTTTTGTTTTGTTTTTGAGTGCTTGCAAAGGGAATAATTTGCAACCTATTTGTAAATAAAATCTTTTCTTCATTTTTAAAACAAGACCTTTTTGGACTTTATTCGTTTACCCCCCCTTTATTTTATCTTTTTATTTTTTGTGCAGACTATTCACTTTACATCGAATTGACGGAACACAGATAAACTGCCGACACTTCAAACTGAAACCAAAAATAGTTCTCCCATGACAGTAATACACAAATACACGTCAGTATTATATATATATATATATATATATATATATATATATATATATATATATATATATATATATATATAAACGTGAAAATGTGTGTGTGTGTGTGTGTGTGTGTGTGTGTGTGTGTGTGTACATTTCCCTACCAAATAACTCTGTCAATTTACGGCCTAGAGACTTGAGATTTCACATAAGGAGTATTGAGATTTGGGAAAATCTTTTTAATCGCTTTTCGGCCAGTTATTTGGCTGTCAAGGGGTCAAAGTTCAATGATTTGACCTTTGAAAACTCTAACAAACTCATCCGCCAATTTTGGGTCTAAACACGTGAAATTTTAAATGTAGATTACTTGGACATAGATCAAACTTTTAATTTGATTTGAGCCCCAAAAAATAAATATTAAGGAGTCAAAATTGGGGGTCAAAGTTTTTAAAAAATTGATCTCTGCGATATTTACCAAATTAGACCAATTTCTGGTCTAAACATTTAAAATTTTACATAAAGGATATTCAGAGATAGGACAAGCTTTTTAATCGGTTTGGGTCGAAAATTTGAGCAGCCAAGAGGACAAAGTTCAAAATATTTGATCTTTGCGATGTCTGAGTCTAATTTTGAGTCTAAACATTTGAAATTTATACATAACGGGTATTTAAACATGCGGCAAGCACTTTAATCAGTTTTAGGGCGAAAATTTGGCTGCCGAAAGGTCAAAGTTAAAAGAGTTGACTTTTACAGATTCTATCACATTCCTCCGCCAATTTTGGGTTTAAAGACTTGAAATTTTAGATGTAGGTTACTTGGATATGGGTAAAACTTTATTTGGATTAGAGACCAAAATAATAATTGTTAAGCGGTCAAAATTGGGGTCAAAGTTATAAAAAAATTGACCTCTGCGGTCTCTACGAAATTATTTAGAAAAATTTTGGTGTAAACATTTGAAATCTTACATAAAGTGTGTTCACACATAGGGCACGTTCTGAACAATACATAGCGCCCGAGCAAAGCCGGGATGAACCGCTAGTATATATATATATATATATATATATATATATATATATATATATATATATATATATATATATTTTGTGTACAGAAAGTTGTTAGTTGAGACAGGTCATTGGTACCGTCGGTTTCAAGCCCGATAATAAGGCCCGTTTAAGGTATCCTTATCAAGCTCTCTTCAGCCAATATTCGTCTATTAGTTAATTGTTTTAGTTGTTAACAGTTTAGCTATATTAAGTATTTATTACAATTGAACTATTTAAAAAAAAAAAAGAGCCCTAGAGATGAATTATGATTGGCTTTGTGAAAACATGCGTGACGTGAAAATCAAATAAAAAGCCGACAGTTTTCCCCAAAGAACGAACATCCATAAATATCAACCGCTTTGTTTGTTTTGGTGATATTGCAATTTTAGCTGGACAAGGATAAAACGACAAAAAAATAAACTAAATAAATAAATAACATAAATAATAACATAAAAAATAACAATAACAATAACAACAGTAGTAGTAGTAGTAGTAGTAGTAGTAGTAGTAGTAGTAGTAGTAGTAGAAAAGCAACCGGCCCTGACGGCATTCCAATTATAGTACTTAAAAAAGTTCAACCAGAACTTGCACCCATACTTACAAAACTGTTTAAACGTTGTCTTAAGGAGAATTGCTTCCCATCACCCTGAAAAATCTCATCAGTATGCCTTGTATTTAAGAATTCAGGTGATCGCTCATCTCCCTCTCAGTACAGGCCAATAAGTCTCCTGTGTGTCATGAGTAAGTTGCTGGAATCTGTGTTAAATAGAGAAGTAATCAACCATCTCAGCAAAAATAACCTTCTTAGTGACACACAATATGGTTTCCGTTCTGCTAGATCTACAGCAGATGTGCTTACAGTTATATCTCATAGGATTAGCGAATCTCTCAACAAAGGCAACCTTTCTAGGGCAATTGCTCTTGATATATCAAAGGCCTTTGATAGAGTATGGCATAAAGGTTTACTTCACAAGATCTCCAGCTATGGTATAGCTAGAAATGTCTTCTCAATTATTAAATCATTTCTCTCTGATAGGTTCATAAGATTAGTAGTTAAGGGGCAAAAATCAGAAGCTCTCAGTATCAATGCTGGAGTCCCTCAAGGGTGCATCCTGGGCCCAACTCTTTTCCTGATCTACATTAATGATCTTTCAAATCACATCCTTACATTTATGCTGATGACACTACCATCTATGGTAGCACGTCTTAGACAGTAAACGACCAAGTTCTCTCCAATTCTCTCTCCTCTGATGTTGATCACGTAGTACAATGGGGAAAGGAGTGGCTGGTTACTTTTAATGCATGTAAAACCAAGCTTCTATCTTTACATCATCAATGTTCTGATCCCCATCTGGCATCAATTGAAATGAATGGCTCTCGTCTTGGGGAGGCCTCATGTTTTGACAAGCTTCTGGGCTTGACCTTTACTCCTGATCTGAAATGGAACATGTACATCAAATCTGTTGCCAAGGCCACTATAAAAAATGGTGGGATCCTTCTATTGATCCAGTAGATATCTCACTGCTGATGCAATTCTCTGTCTATATAAGAGCCAGGTACGTCCAAGGATGGAATACTGTTACCACATCTGGGCAAGAGCTGCTAGAAAGGACTTGTCCTGCTTTGATAGTGTTCAAAATAGACTTTGTAGCCTCGTAGGAGATGTCCTTTTCTCTTCCCTGCAACCTCTATCTCACAGAAGAGATGTTGCGAGTTTGTCTCTGCTTTATCGTTATTTTCATGGAAAGTGCTCGACTGAGCTTCAATCTCTGGTCTCTCCCTCGCCAAACTTTCACAAGAAACACTCTAGCTGAAAACACCATCAATAATTCCCCCCACTTTTTATCTGTGCCTAAACCTAAATGTAGATTTCATGAAAAAAGCTTCTTTCTTAGAAGTGCACACCTGTGGAACTGTCTTCCGTTTTCCTGCTTTCCAGCAGATTACAATCTGATTGTCTTCAAGTCCAATGTAAACAAGTTCTTAATTAGCCGTTCTACTTAAGTTAACAAATTTACCAAATTTCCATAACTAACGATTACTATATTGTCTAATTGACTACTGTACACTCTTAATCCTTATCCTCGAGTGGTCTCTGAGCCTTGATAAGTGGCTATTCTTATGTAAAAAAATAAAATAATAAAAAGCATGAATAGATTATAATAAAGGGGGAGGATACACATAACAATTAAAATGATTTTACTTTAAAGTTGAAAAGGTGAAATGATTTATATTGTGGCATAATCTTTGGACTTGGTAGGACCATTTTAGACAACAACAGCGTCTTCACATATTGTGAAGAACCACAGCAACAATTTAATATAAATTAGGTATAAAAGTTATGTTTCGGTGAAGAAGGAAAATGAAAGATGTATGTAAAGGCATATATATAAAAATGGAAATAAATGAAACATTGTATGAATAAAAGGGTCACCAGTTAGCAGGTGCTAACTAAAAACATGAATAGAGTTTTGCAAATGCAAAAATTGAGAAAAACAACATTTTATAGCCAAACATTTTTATACAATAGATAAGAATACAAAAGTTACTTTCAATCATGAAAATGTTCATTTATGCAAATGTGTGTTTGGGTAACAAAAATTGAGTAAATAGTCACAAATCAAAATGTTTATAGTGTGAATAAGATGTGTGTTTTTGGCATTGTGTATGTGTGTTGGTTTACCTTATTTTTGTTAATGTGTGTATAGTTCTGAGTAGCAAATCTTCTGTTGGCATGACTGTCGCTAGCGTGTAAGAATGAGTGCGCAAAATGAAGTTTGTATTTTTTCTATCATTGTCTGTGAGGATACTTTCTTCTTTGCTTCTCCCTACAAAAGGCATGGAGGAAGAAGTTGTTGAGCCTATGCTCTTGGGATCCTGTTCTAGGCATGGTCGCCATGTGTTATCTAAAGAAATTCTCATTTAATCACTGTTCTTATAAGGGTTTCTGAGTTTGTGTTGGCTTATTATTTTTACGTAAACTTACTACTTTGGAGGCTTGAAACGATTATTAGTTGAAAATACTTCTCCCTACCGCCCGAAAATCCATTTTCCCACATTTAAAAAAAATTCTGCCTACCCTGTTTCCCAATTCTATGAACTACTCAAGATGGTGCCAATTTATGAGTTTGGAAAAGTGTGAAGTTATTCTTTAGTTAATTACTCAATTACACTTTGACCCTGAGTACTTGAGACCCCTGGCAGTACTTGTTCAGATCCCATCTAAGGAATCGAATGTTCGGTTAATTTAGAATACACACCTATTCATGCAGACATCTGTAAACTCGAAATGAGGTTCAAACAGAATGAAGAAAAGTATTCTTTTTATTTAAATAAACTTGATTACGTCTTTGAAAACATAATGTCACCATTTTAATGTTTAAGGGTCTCAAGATTATTTAGTTTTATGTTTTCGGTCCGTCTGCCCTTTTGCAGATAGAACATGCAGCAGTCACAAATGATTTATTTTCTCTTGTGAATCAACGCCTCTCCCTCTCACTAAAATAAATAGAAAAGAGGCTTACCTTTTTTCTGTTGTTCTGGGCTTTTGCAGGGCTATCACAGGATACGGTGATAGCCTACACAGAAGAGGAGACCAGGAATGCGTGGGCCAAGTATGTCACGGACACGCCAGGAGGTCCGTGGAAGATGCCGAGACTGCCAGACAGCGGGGAGAGTCCGAAGGTGGTGAGATCAGCAGGTAGCAGCCCACAGAAAAGTGAGCAGGTACTGAAGAAGTGGAGATCTCTTAACCTTGCAGAGTCTAGGCAGCAAGGCCAAGCTGAAGAAGAAGAAGGCAGAATGGCCCAAGCTGAAGCAGGCTGAACCAGTCGCAGCGGCAGAAGAGAAAAGCTGGAAGAACAGCAGTAGTTGGGGCCCAAAAGGAAATAAATTCCCGAAAGAGTACCGCCGGCTTTTCCAGGAAAAATACAAGCCCCTGACCGAGGGAAATGTAATTAAATTAGTTCCAGGCACATTGGAAAATCTGAGAACCAGGATAATTTCGCTGGTGACACTAGACCAAAAACAAAAAGGGCTCACGGGCGTAATCAAGGAAAAGATGATGGCCATGCTCGTGGAGTTGAATATCCCGGCAACATGCATAGTGCGACGTAGCTATGCAATGTGGGATCTACTCCTCCCGACAGCAGAAGATGCAGCAAAGATAGCAAAAGAAGACATTGTGTGGAAAGGACTGAGATGTAAACCTGAATACTTAGAGCAGAGAAGGACAACGGTGTCAGTTATGGGAGTCCCATGTTGTATCAGTGAGGAACACCTTGGTGCCACATTCTCACAATATGGAGATGTTGAGGCTGTAAACCCGGTTCGAAGGATTGAGAAACATCGCCACCGGGGATTACAAGGTAATAATTAAATTAAACCGGGCTGAGTTTAACGCAATACCAGCCTAACTTAAATGCGAAAAATGGGTGATGTCAATGATCGTGGAAGGGAGGAGGCCACATTGCTGGCACTGTATGTTGCCGGGGCACATAGCAAGAGTCTGCCCTAAAAGGAATCCCGTACCTCCACCAGCAACTGTTCCTCCAAAGACAGTGACAGGGGAAAAAAGGGAAAAGACTCCTAAAGACAAGGAAACCTCCAAGGATAAGGCCACAATCTGGAGCACAGTGGTCAGGAAAGGAAAGGAGAAGCAAACAGTGGCCGGTAAAGCAGCAAAAGAAGAAAAGTAAAGTGAAAGTTGGCTTCGGAATCAGAAGAAGAGGCAGGAGAAGCCGTAGACGAGACCAAGACAAAAATGAGTCAAAACAAAAAAGTAAAAGAAGACCAAACAAACTATGCTCAACCCCAACCCCAATCCCCTCCTCCAGATGAGCAGAATACCCCTCCCCATTGTACCACCCCTAAAACTACGCCTGAGGAAGATGCTCCTGAAATAGAAATGGCAGAAAAAGAGGAAAAAGGAGAGACCACTACCCCTCCAGGAAAGCCGGTCAGAACCGAGAGGACCAGAAAGTGGCCATTCTTGCTTGGAGAGAGAGTATGTGAAGTGGACATAGCACAGCTGCAAACGGATCTGAGCAGCAGCCAGAGAAGGAGTTTAAAGCAGCTGGAGAAACTCACTAAAGTTGAGGGGAAAGAAGTGGAAGACCCGAGAAACTTTCACGAGGCTCCCCTATTAATAACTTTTGTCCACAGAAAAAAGGGGCAAGAGTTAAAGCCATGTGGAGGATGCTGAAAGAAGCCAAAGAAGCGATCCCAGGGCTGAAGCTTGTAGAAGAGGAGCATCCTTCGTTGAGAGTAATAGACGCAAAGTGTGAGGGAAGGGTCCCAATATATGTTCACCCCTCCTTTATAGAGTTTTAAAGTTAACATTTCCCCTGGATGTGGGAGGTCTGGTCCGAGGAGGTCAGTTCACAGCAGAGTTGTTAACTGGCAGCATCGGTCAGACCTTTGGCGTCCTTATCCCCAATGACTTTAGAGCCGTGATAGACGAATATTACTAGTTAGGGAATCATGGCAACAACCTTAAACCAGCTAGTTTAAATGCGAGGGACATGAGATCCCGAAGCAAGGCTGCTCGCGTGCTGAGGGATTTCGTGGTCCTTGAGGTAGTTATAGCTGCAATTCAGGAGACCCACTTTGTTGGGCCTGGGGATTGCGATGTGCGGGTGAACGACTTTGACGTTTACTCAGCATATGGCAATTCCCGTAGTCGTGGGGTTTCTGTGCTAGTGAGTCGCACCCTAGCTGCGACGGTTACTGTAGTCCACGCGGACGCTCATGGAAGGCTGGTCGTGGTTGATGTTGCCGTTAAAAGCAGTAAGTTCCAGATTTTGGCTGTTTATGCGCCCAATATCGCTGGGGAGGGGGTTTCCTTTTTACGGCAGGTGGAGGTGTTCCTATCGGTGGGTCCAGAGCGGATAGTTTTAATGGGGGACTGGAATGCCATCCTGGACCCCAAGATAGATAAGGTCGGGGGGGATAGAGGGTCGGAGAGGTGTGAAAGCAGCCTATCTGACCTCATGGCGTCATGCGATCTGGTCGACAGATTCCGTCTGGATCAACCGGGGAGGGAGATGTAGACGTGGCAAAAAAGTGCGGCCTCCTGTTCAAGTACCTACCTGGATAGGATGTTAGTTAGAAGAGGCGACATAGATTTCTTATCTTGTTCCACGTTCCACTGGTAAGGTCATTCGGACCATAAATTAGTAATGGCCCATTTGAGAGTAGGTAATAGGCCTAGGTTGGCTGGCTACTGGAAGTTTAACGCCTCCTTACTGGAGATGAAAGACTTCCAGGAACAGCTGATAGCACTAATTCAGCGGGAGTTAGTGGGGGCGGTTACCGGGAGTAGCTGGTGGGTTAGACTTAAGGCTATCATTAGGCTCTTTTGCGTCCAATATAGCCAACGCCTCGCGTTAACTAGGGCACGGACCAAAAGGCACCTAGATGATAGGCTGACCCGGGTGGTGGCTGGTGGGGATCCCCTAGAGATAGCAGTAGTTAAAGGGGACCTCCAGCGCTTTGCTAGCGAGTGTTATGAAGGTCAAGTAGTTCGAGCTAGGTTAAATAGAGTCTCTAATGAAGCCGTGAATGTTGACGCTGTTGAGCGTAAGGCTGCCTTAAGATGTGGCTCGGATGGGTACGTTTGGAAGGGCATACTCTCGTATCGATTCGAGAGATTTGCAAGAAGAGACAGCAGCATCATCAGTAGTGGAAACAACAGAAGCAGTAGAGACAGCAGAGACGAATACAAAGAGGAGAAAGAGTAGGAAGACAAAAGGAAGCACCCCCACCCCGAAATTCAATGTTTCAAATGCCGAGGCTGATCTCCCTTCAACCCCTACCCCCAAACAACCAGAGCAACAACCCCCCTCCATCCACAAAGGACTCTAGCACGTAACCCATCCCCAGAAAGGACAAATGACACCCCCCAAAAAACATCACCCCCAGCACCAAACACCCCACACCAGACACGCCAACCCCCACTTCCTCCTCCCCTCCTTCTCCCCTCCTTCTCCCCCCCCCCCGCTAAAGAGAAACCCACCCCAACCACAACTGTCCACATGGAGCGGACAAAAAGACTCCCCTTCCTTCCAGGAGGAAGGATATGTGAGACGGGCCCTCTGCAGGCAACACCAGAGCTGAAAGACCAGCAGAAGGTCCGTTACAACCAACTAAGAAACTTTACCTATGTCAGCGGGGACAATAACACCGATCCCACTAACTTCAAAGACGCTCCCTTGTTGACCACATTTGTTAGGGTCAACAAGGATTCCAGGACAGAGGCTCTTTGGGCCATGATAGATGCCGCGAAGGATGCAATCCCGGGCCAGCAGCTGGTGGACACGGAGCATCCTTCGCTGAACAAATTATTTTACAAATGTGAGGGCAGAGTCCCCGTTTACATCCACTCCTCCTTTTACAGGGCACTCAAACTAACCTTTCCCCTGGACGTGGGAGGCGTGGCCAAGAATAGATCACCCTCAGCTGACTTACTGACCGGAAACCTTGGACAAGCCTGCCACATCCTCACCCCCGAGGATTTCAGGTCCGTGTGTGACACTGAATTAGGTAGGTGATCATGGTTTTAAACTTGGCTACTTATAATGTGAGGGGCCTCAGATGTTGAAGCAAGGCCGCGCGCATGCTGACAGATCAGATGTCCCTCAAGGTAGATATTGCTGCTATACAGGAGACCCACTTTATTTGTGACGAGGATTGTCAGGTGCTGGTGAACGATTACGATGTTTACTCAGCATATAGCAATACCTATAGTCATGGAATCTCCTTGCTTGTAATTCGCACCCTATCAGCGTCGGTGAATGTTGTTCACGCGGACGGGGACGGGCGGGCAATTGTCGTCGATGTTGCCGTTAATAGCAGTGTATTCCGGATAGTCGCAGTTTACGCGCCTAATTCTGCTGTGAAGAGGGCTTCCTTCTTTCGACGGGTGGAGGGTTTTATAGATAATCCGGAGAGGGTAGTCTTAATGGGTGATTGGAATGCCATCCTTGATCCCAAGATGGATAAGGTCGGGGGGACTAGCAGGTCGGTGTGGTGCGACAGCAGTCTGTCTGAGCTGATGGCTTCATGCGACCTGGTCGACAGATTTCGCCTGGATCACCCGGGGCGGGAGATGTGGACGTGGCAAAAAAGTGCGGCCTCCTGTTCAAGTACCTACCTGGATAGGATGTTAGTTAGAAGAGGCGACATAGATTTCTTATCTTGTCCCACATTCCACTGGTTAGGTCATTCGGACCATAAATTAGTAATGGCCCGTTTGAGAGTAGGTAATAGGCCTAGGTTGGCTGGCTACTGGAAGTTGAACGCCTCCTTACTGGAGATGAACGACTTCCGGGAACAGCTGACAACACTAATTTAGCGGGAGTTAGTGGGGGCGGTTACCGGGAGTAGCTGGTGGGTTAGACTTAAGGCTACCATTAGACTCTTTTGCGTCCAGTATAGCCAACGCCTAGCGTTAACAAGGGCACGGACCAAAAGGCACCTAGATGATAGGCTGACCCGGGTGGTGGCTGGTGGGGATCCCCTAGAGATAGCAGTAGTTAAAGGGGACCTCCAGCGCTTTGCTAGCGAGTGTTATGAAGGTCAAGTAGTTCGAGCTAGGTTAAATAGCGTCTCTAACGAAGCCGTGAACGTTGACGCTGTTGAGCTTAAGGCTGCCTTAAGACGTGGCTCGGATGGGTACGTTCGGAAGGTGAAAAACCTGGAAGGACATACCCTCGTATCGACTCAAGAGATTTGCAATGGGTTTCGTCAACATCTGGAGGACGCTTTACCCAACTACCCAGACTCCGCGGCCAGGAGTTTGGCAGCTATTTAGCTGGCTCGCCCCACCTTACTGCGGCCCGAGCAGCAAGCTGTGTTGGGATAGTTACAGAGCGTGAAGTCATTACTGCATTGAAGCAGGTTGGCCATAACAAATTTCCAGGGCTCGACAGGAACAACGTTCGACGCTGACTGGCTGACTGACCCCCAACAAGGCCAAAACTATGCCTCAAACTCAACCACAGGCAGTGCCAGCAGCTCAACGTCCAGGTCCATCCAACTCACCACAAGAGCTGGAAACAGTGTGGGGCCCAAAAACGCAGCAAGACCAACTGACTCCAGGGGGTTACAGAGAGCTCTTTAACTCCACCTACAAGAACTATTGGTGGGCAACATCGTCAAACCCCTCCCAGGTCAAATCGAGAAGTTGGAAAAAAGAGTTCTCTCCCTGACCACGTCTGACCTAAAGACCAGAAGCCTGACAGGAGTCGATAAGGACAGCATGGTGGCACTCCTCCTCCTAGAGCTTAACATTCCAGATGTTTACTCAGCATATGGCAATACCTATAGTCGTGGAATCTCCTTGCTAGTAAATCGCACCCTATTAGCGTCGGTGAATGTTGTTCACGCGGACGGGGATGGGCGGGCAATTGTCGTCGATGTTGCCATTGTATTCCAGATAGTCGCAGTTTATGCACCTAATTCCGCTGTGGAGAGGGCTTCTTTCTTTCGACAGGTGGAGGGTTTTATAGATGATCCGGAGAGGGTAGTCTTAATGGGTGATTGGAATGCCATCCTTGATCCCAAGATAGATAAGGTCGGGGGGACTAGCAGGTCGGTGTGGTGCGACAGCAGTCTGTCTGAGCTGATGGCTTCATGCGACCTGGTCGACAGATTTCGCCTGGATCACCCGGGGCGGGAGATGTGGACGTGGCATCCTAATACGCCTTCCTATCCAAGTACTTACTTGGATCGGATGTTAGTTAGAAGAGGCGATGTAGATTTCCTATCTTGCCCCACGTTCCACTTTTTAGGACACTCAGACCATAAACTAGTTATGGCCCGTCTGAACTTGAGCTATAGGCCTAGACTGGCCAGATACTGGAAGTTCAACAGCACCTTGATGGAGCTGGAGGACTATCGGTTGAAGGTTACAGAGATAATCCAACGGGCATTAGTGGGGGCGGTTACCGGGAGTAAGTGGTGGGTTAGTCTCAAGGCAAAGATTAGACGTTTCTCGGTCAAGTACAGCCAACGCCTCGCACTAGATAAGGCTAAGGCCAAGAAGCGTACAGAGAATGGGCTGACCCAGGCATTGGAGGGTGGGGACCCCCTAGAGGTAGCACTAGCTAAACAAGACCTCAGCCGCTTGGCTAGCGAGCGGTACGAGGGCCAGATATTTAGGTCTAGGCTAATGAAAGTCTCGAACGAGGCTGTTAATGTAGATGCTTATGAGCGTAAGGCTGCTCTAAGGCGCGGCTTGGATGGGTACATTCGAAAAGTAAACGATCTGGAAGGGCACACCCTCATGTCGACGCAGGAGATTTGCAAGGGGTTTCGAAAGCATCTATCGGAGCGCTTCACCCAACTACCCAGACTCAGGGTTGAAGAGTTTGGCAGCTATTTGGCCGACTCACCCCGCCTCACGATGGCTTGAACGGCTAGCTGTGATGGTCTTGTCATGGAACATGAGATCATTAGTGCGTTGAAGCAGGTCGGCTGCAACAAGTCCCTGGGGCTTGATGGTCTACCCTACGAATTCTACTTGAGGCTGTCACCCATGTTGGTCCCTAAAGGATATGTTCAACCATTGGTTTGTTCAGGGTTCCATCCCTGGGCAGGTGACCAAAAGAGTGATCACATTGCTGAGGAAAGGTCAACGGCATGGAGGAAAATTTAGATGATTTCAGGCCCTTGAGTTAAAGTTTTTGGCCAATGTTCTTGCGAATCGGTTGCAGGTTGTCATCACTGACTTGATCGAACGAGACCAGAGCTATGCTGTGAAGGGGAGATCGATTCAGGACAATCTTCATCTGGTACGCATGACCATAGAGGGGACAGAAGGTGACACAGAGGCCGTGCTGATCAGTTTGGATTAGTCCAAGGCTTTCGATAGGGTGGACCATAGGTTCCTGGGATCTGTGCTGGAGGCCGCCAGATTTAATCCGGACTTCCGCAAGTGGATCTCTGTACTGTATGACAGGCCGACGATAGCGGTGCAGAGCAATGGTAAGCTGTCGGAGTCTTTTGCCGTCTCCCAGTCGGTGCGACAGGGTTGTCCGCTGTCGCCTCTCTTGTACGTCCTGGCGTTGGAACCCCTCTATCGCTAGTTAAGAGATGAGGCGACTACACCAGTCCTGCGTGGGATAGCTCTTCCTGGAGGCACACGAGCCAGTGTTTCCGCATTCGCCGATGACGTCACCGTGTTCGTGTCTTGCCCCATGGACATTCAAGTGGTCACCGAAGCGCTCGCTCGATACGAAGAAGTTACGGGGGCCGTCTTCAATCGCAGTAAGTCGGTGGGTCTGCGGTTGGGTGCCTGGACCGGAGTAAATTCGCTTCCAGGCATCTTCAGTTGGACCGACGGCCCGGTCCAGATCCTTGGTGTGTGGTTCGGACCGGGTCTCCAGCTGAAGAAAAACTGGTCGGAAGTAGAGGCCAAGGTCGAATCCTCTGTTAAGACTTGGGTTCGAAGGAAATTGTCCTTGAAGGGTCGGGCGGAGGCATGTGCTACATACGTCTTTCCACTCATCCTTTACCGTCTGTCTGTACTTCCCCTCCCTGCAAAATGACGAATCAGCTTACAGGAGCACCTCGACACACTCTTGTGGAATGAGGGTAAGCATTATGTTTGCAGAGAGGTCTGTGTTCGAAATCCGAGCGAGGGAGGCTTAGGACTGCCCGATCTCCTGTGTCACAAGCACGCAGAGAGGTTGGCCTTCCTGAGCCGTTCGTTGTACGTAGACGTTCCATGGGTCACTGCGGTTGAAAGCTCGTTTTCCAATCTCACACCTGACCCCTCGGTTGAAGCATGGGGGAGACCGAGGGGGGAACAAACATTCTACGCCGAATGCCGGTCTGCACTTAGAGCGTTGCCGGGGACCAGTGTCCTCAAACAGTCTAGGAACAGGCTTTATCGGGAGCTAGTGGGGCATAGCAAAAAGGAACCGCTAGTAAAACGGATGGGGATGTCGTCGGAGGAGGTCCGCTCCCAGTGGAGTTGGGCGCTGAGACGGGACTTTCTTACAAATTCAGAATTTTCCCTTACCTGGGGACTTGTCCGGAACGCACTGCCCCTCCTTGAGGAGCTCAACCTTTACAATAAAGAAACCCGGGTCTACTGCCTGCGCTGCGACGAAGACATGAGAGAAACAGCCAGTCATGCTTTTTTCCGCTGCAGCAGGCTCAAGACCCTCCTAGGGTACGTCAACGAGGTAACGGCTCGCATCGATGCCAAGCGCTGGCTTGAACTCGACGAATCATATTTTGTGGCGAACATTGATCCACCACTGCCTAGAGAGAAAAGAATGGTTTTTCTAGCGATACTAGCAGTAGCGAGGATGGTCATATGGATCACACGCCTCAAGCGGGGTTTTCATTAGTTAGTTTAGAGTCCACAGAGTGAATGAGGTATTGTGGTAAATGTTGCCAGTCAAGAGTAAAGTCGCCACAGACTCCATTTTTACTTTAGTTACAAAGACCCTGCAACACTCCCCTCCCCAGATCTTATAGGGCCTTGTGCCTAAATTTGTTTTGTCTTTTGGAGATTTTACTTTTTTAAATGTTTTAATTTTATATTGGAATTTTTTTAATTGTAATTTTTTCTTTAAACGAAATAAATTAAATATAAAGATCAAAATGTAGTATCTGTTCCGACAGATACTGCAAGCAAAGACCATATGTGGGGGCAACCCCACATATAAGACCTTGGTCAATGTAGGGGAAACCTTTCATACCAATTGTCACTATCCGGCTCCCCTACACCCCGAGGAGTTGGTCCCCATTTCCCCTTCACTCCTCACATAAAAAATCGGCCTTGTACCTAATTTGCTTGGTGAGGGAGCAAATAAATACCCTGTTGTTCTTGGCCTTCGGGCTAGGATCAAAGTGTAGTATCTGTTCCGGTAGATACTCCAACAAAGGCCATATGGGGGGGGGGCAACCCCACATATAAGACTTTAGTCAATGTAGGGGAAACCCTTCATACCAATTGTCACTATCCAGCTCCCCTACTCCCCCGGAAATTGGTCCCCATTTCCCCTTCACTCCTCACATTAAAAATCGGCCTTATGCCTAATTTGCTCGTGGGGGAGCAAATAAATACCTTGTTGTTCTTGGCCTTCGGGTCGGGATCAAAGTGTAGTATCTGTTCCGGCAGATACTGCAAGCAAAGACCAGATGTGGGGGCAACCCCACATACCTGACCTTTAACCAGCTCCCATTTCCCACCTCTCGGGAGCTGGTCCCCTTTTTCCCTTCCCCCTCCCTTCACTCCTCACATTAAAAATTGGCCTTGTGCCTAATTTGCTCGGCGGGGGAGCAAATAAATACCATCTGTTCTGGCAGATACTGCAAGCAAAGACCATTATAAGACCTTGGTCAATGTAGGGGCAACCCTTCATACCAATTGTCACTATCCAGCTCCCCTACTCCCCGGGGAGTTGGCCCCCATTTCCCCTTCACTCTTCACATTAAAAATCGGCCCTGTGCCTAATTTGCTCGGTGGGGGAGCAAATAAATACCAACGCCTCTCCCCCTCTGAGTGACTTGGCCACACACTGACCAATCAGCTGGCAGGACGCATTGGTTCATCTGTCCTCTAGGAACTTTTTTAGTCCCTTTTGGAAAACACAATCAGCCAACAGAGAGAACCTGAGATGCGACCAGCAGCCAGACACTTCTCTCTTTCTCTCTCATCCCTTTCTACTCGACATTCCAGCATTGATGAGTTTCACCAAAAATAACTGCTACCAACCTAGGAGTACACAAAGAACAGCTTCCTGGCTGACAGACCCAAAGAACCTTCTATTCCTTCTTTCTGAACCCGAACACAAGACAACTTTCAACTTTCTGCTGTCCAAATAAATCCTTTGGTTTTTTTTTTTTATTTTTATTTATTTTTTTTTTTAAAGGGTTTTGTTATTTGTTCCGTGTGTTTCGTGTTTGACAATTATTTTATTTGTGATGCTAACAAGAAAACCTTCCCCGAAAAACATTTTGTGGAGATGATTGATCGCATTTAGTATAAAATACGGCCAATCAATTTTTCGTTTGTGATTAAAATGCTATTCTACACTTAAGCGTGACAGACAAACAAAAATTCAATTTCATATTTAAACGCGACAGATTGGCAAAACTTCCATTTCGAAATTGTAGCGTGAGGCAGGCGGCAGTTCTTAGAAAACCCATGCGTCACAGTCAGGTGACAATTCTATTTCAAATAAGTGTGACAGGCAGATGGAAATTATATTTGAAAGATAAACGTGACAAACAAGCGAAAATCTAATTGCAAACATAAACGTGACATGTAGGCGATCATTCAGCTTCAAATCAGCATAATCGACAGACAATTTTTTTTTTCTAACTTAAGCGTGGCAGACAGACGAAAATTCTATTTCAAGCCGAAAAAAATAATATAAAATAACAACATTATCAATACGATGTTTGGGTTTAGCGATTAAAGCACTTTTTTTTTCATCGCTAAAGACAAAGATTCTTTATGCTTGAACGGACACATAAAAAAATAAAAAAATAAAATAAAAATAAAAAAGTCCCCCACTTTAATGTGATGGACTGACAAAGAATAATTTGCCATCAATTATTTTACCAGATTAAAACGCTATGAAAAAAAAAATAAAAATAAAATAAAATAAAAAATAAAAATAAAAAACCCCAGAAATGTCAGAAAATAGATTGACTTAATCGATAAAAAAATGTATTGAAATAGCAACAAAAGAAACAAAATGTGATGTCAAAGTGCACACGCAATAGGGCGGCAGTGGAGGTGACAAGTGTCATCAACCAATCTGATTTCCATACTCTCTTCCTTTGTCGGAAATTGTAGAGCGACAATTAATCCCTGTATGTATGACTTTGACTCAGTACGCGTATGCGTGTCTCTGTTACGTAGATCACGCCGGAACTTTATTCTTCTTATCGGTGTTTTTCGGTTTTCTGTTTTGCTATTGAAAATTTACCAGAAATAAAAATAAAAATAAAACTGTTCTTTTTTTTCTTTATTAATTGTTATTTTTGTTGGATTTATTTGAAATACTAAAGATGATCCCATTTTGCTTTCTCATTTATGTTCGGATAGTGGCGAATGATTACTGGATTTTAATTGGTCCAAGTTACACACACACACACACACACACACACACACACACACAAGTACTAGCACGCTTGAGGGACTCCAGCATTGATACTGAGAGCTTCTGATTTTTGCCCATCAACTACTACTCTTATGAACCTATCAGAGAGAAATGATTTAATAATTGAGAAGACATTTCCAGCTATACCATAGCTGGAGATCTTGTGAAGTAAACCTTTATGCCATACCCTATCAAAGGCCTTTGATATGTCAAGAGCAATTGCCCTAGAAAGGTTGCCTCTGTCGAGAGATTCGCTAATCCTATGAGATATAACTGTAAGCACATCTGCTGTAGATCTAGCAGAACGGAAACCATATTGTGTGCCACTAAGAAGGTTATTTTTGCTGAGATGGTTGATTACTTCTCTATTTAACACAGATTCCAGCAACTTACTCATGACACACAGGAGACTTATTGGCCTGTACTGAGAGGGGGATGAACGATCACCTGAATTCTTAAATACAAGGCATACTGATGAGATTTTCCAGAGTGATGGGAAGCCATTCTCCTTAAGACAACGTTTAAACAGTTTTGTAAGTATGGGTGCTAGTTCTGGTTGAAGGCTTTGGAGTACTATAATTGGAATACCGTCAGGGCCGGTTGCTTTACTGGAATCAAGGTTTTTGATTAGCTTGGCAACATCACGTACAGATATTTGTATACCACATAGTGTGTTTTCTGGTACAGGAGGAAATATTGGGGGTTGGCAGCCTTGGTCGCAAAGGGTAGAATTGGCTGCAAAGTTCTTGACAAAGAGTTTGGCTTTGTCTGATGCTGACGAGATTAACTCAGATCCATTAATAATAGTTGGGATAGAGCACACGCTTCTGTTCAGGATTCTGTTTGCAATTTACCAAAACTGGTGGGAACCAAGCCGCTGCTCAGCTACTTTGGACTTGACGAACTGAGCATACAACTCTCTTGCGTTCTTTATTACTTTCTTACAATGGTTGCTGGCAGTCCTGAAAGCGGCTTTACTTTCCATACATCTATTATGTTGGAAGCAGTGGAAAAAGTGATTTCTGTGCGCAATAGCAGCAACACATTCTGGAGAAAACCATGGCTGGCTGTTAGGTTTTTGCTGGAACTTTTTTGAGGGTATGAAACGGTCTGTACCTACAATTAACCATTCCGTCAGGTCTGATACTATAGACGACACATCCTTTTTAAACATGGAACGCAGAGGAAGATCCGATATAAATGTACGGAAACTATCCTATCCGTTCATTCTCCTCTAGGATCCTCCAACCACTCCATCATATCAGTTAAGATAAAAACGAAATGTAAGAAGTCCCCAGACGTACCCCTCCACCGTACTGTATACCGATACTCTATGGCTGACTGGGATAGCTTCCGTACATTCATATCTGATTTACCTCTGCACTCCATGTTTAAAAAGGAAGTGTCCTCTATAGTATCAGATCTGACCGAATGGTTAATTGTAGGTATAGACCAATTCATACCATCTAAATACCATCTAAAAAATTCCAACAAAGACCTAACAGCCAGCCATGGTTCTCCCCAGAATGTGCTGCTGCTATCGCGCACAGAAATCACTTTTTCCATAGCTACCAACGTAATAGGTGCACTGAGACTAAAGCTGCTTTCAGGAACACCAGCAACCACTGTAAAAGAGTAATAAAAATTGCAAGAGAGCTATATGCCCAGTTTGTTAAATCCAAGGTAGCTGATCAGCGGCTTGGTTCCCACCAGTTTTGGTAAATAACAAATAGGATCCTGAACAGAAGTGTGCGTTCTATCCAAACCATTATCAATGGACCAGAGGTCATCTTGTCAGCGTCAGACAAGGCCAAACTATTTGCAAAGAACTTTGCAGCTAATTCTACCCTATGCGACGAAGGCCATCAACTCCCCATATTTCCTCCTATAACACAGAACAAGCTAGATAACATACAAATATCCGTGCATGAGGTCGCCAAGCTAATCAAGAACCTAGATTCCAGTAAAGCAACTGGCCCTGATGGCATCCTAATTATAGTGTTAAAAAAGCTTCAACCAGAACTTGCTCCCATACTTACGAAACTATTTAAGCACTGCCTTAAGGAGAAGTGCTTTCCGACTCCCTGGAAGACCTCATCAGTTTGCCCTGTATTTAAGAATTCAGGTTATAAGTCATCTCCCTCTCAGTACAGATCAATAAGTCTCCTGTGTGTTATGAGTAAGTTGCTGGAATCCATATTAAATAGAGAAATAGTCAAACACCTCAGCAGGAATAACCTTCTTAGTGACACACAATATGGTTTCTGCTCTGCAAGGTCTACCGCAGATGTGCTGACGATTATATCCCACAGGATTAGTGAATCTCTTGACAAAGGCTTCCTTTCTAGGGCAATTGCTCTTGACATATCAAAGGTCTTCGACAAGGTATGGCATAAGGGTCTACTTCACAAGATTTCCAGCTACGGTATAACTGGAAATGTTTTCTCAATCATTAAATCATTTCTCACTGATAGGGTCATAAGAGTAGTGGTAGATGGACAAAAATCGGAGGGCTGCAATATAAATGCTGGAGTCCCTCAGGGGTCAATCCTGGGCCCACCTCTCTTCCTGATCTACATCAATGACCTCCCTAAACACATACTTAAATCATTCGTTGACATCTATGCTGATGACACAACCATCTACGGCAACACATCAAAGGCTGTAAATGACAAAGTTCTCTCTGATTCTCTCTCCTCTGATCTTGAGCGCGTGGTTCAGTGGGGGAAGATGTGGCTGGTTACCTTTAATGCATCCAAAACCAAACTCCTATCCTTACATCATCAACGCTCTGATCCTCATCTGGCATCAATTGTGATGGATGGCTCTCGTCTGGGTGAGGCCCCGTGTTTTGACAAGCTTCTGGGTTTGACCTTTACTCCTGATCTGAAATGGAACACGTACATCAAGTCTGTTGCCAAGGTCGCTGGAAAAATTGTGGGATCCTTCTACCGCTCTAGAAGATATCTCACTACTGATGCAATTCTCTATCTATATAAAAGCCAAGTACGTCCAAGGATGGAATACTGTTGCCATATCTGGGCAGGAGCTGCTAAAAACAGCCTATCCTGCCTTGACAGAGTACAAAATAGACTTCGTGGCTTAGTGGGGGATGCCCTTTTCTCTACCCTGCAACCTCTCTCCCACAGAAGAGACGTTGCGAGCCTATCCTTGTTTTATCGTTATTTCCATGGCAGGTGCTCGTCTGAACTCCAATCTCTGGTCCCCCCTTGCCAATCTTTCATGAAAACCACCCGTCTAGCTGAATCCACTAAGAAAAATTTCCCCCACTCTATATCTGTGCCTAAATCAAAACGCGGATTCCATGAACAAAGCTTCTTTCTTAGAACTGCACGCCTGTGGAACTCGTTTCCGTCTGCCTGCTTCCCACCGGACTACAACTTGGATGTCTTCAAGTCCAATGTTAACAAATTCCTAATGAATCGCCCCCTTAAGTAAACACTTGATCAAATCTCCACACTAACGTAATCTACTTGCAATAACCCTTATCCCTGAGTGGCTTCCGGGCCTTGATAAGTGGTGATCACTGTGTAAAAAAAAATTTAAAAAAAAAAAAAAAATCCCAGTCAGCCATAGTGTATCGATATACTGTACGATGGAGAGGTACGTCTGAGGACTTATTACATTTCATTTTTATCTTAATTGATACAACTGAGTGGTCAGAAGATCCAAGAGGAGACAGAACGGAAACTGAACATAGTTCAGGGCAAGTTGTGAGAAAAAGGTCTAGGAGACTTGCATACTGGCCGTCATTGGTGGGTTCGTGAACAATCTGAGTGAGGTCATAAGCAATGGAGAAATCATGACAGAATCTCCCCTCATCATCGGTCTTGTTTGAGTGGGTCAACCATTCCACATTGTGAACATTGAAGTCTCCACATACGTGAATGTTAGCTGAAGGATATGCTAATAGAACTTGGTCAATTTTCTCAGATATGTTTTTTAAAGATAGTAACTCCGCTGTTATGGGGGCGATAGAGAGTAAATATAAATGCCGTAGTGTGAGCTAGTGCTACTCGGAAGCACATATAGGGTAAGTTAGGATCTTCTCTGGAGATGTCCCTACCACATGGAAAGCCATCTTTTATATAGGCACATATTCCATGCCAATGGCGATCTTGGGGGTCAGATTTGGAAATTAGGTTAGAGTATCCTTTAATTACAAACTCATTTAGGGAAATAGTCTGTCCAATTCCAGTTTCGCTTAAAAATAAAAGGTCTGGTTTAGTCTCCTGTAATTGGGCTTCAACCTCTGGAAGGTTAGAACGTAGACCCCTGATGTTGGAGAAGGAGACCTGGTAGTGGGGTCTACATTGGAAGTTTCAGATCCGGGTTTAATCGTGTATTTCTTATTGAAACTTGTCATGATGGAATATTGGAGTTTGTGGACTAGGTCGTCATACTTGCTTAGAGCAGGACAGAGAGGGGAAACAAAGAGAGAAAAGTAACGAAGAATTTTTTTTGTAGCACATGATAAGGTAAAGCCGTAACAATTACTCACTAGTATGGCATCGAGAGGCCCCACCAGAGACTACTGCATGGTCCAGAATCCATTCACCAAATGGCAATACAGCAGCCCCAGTACTTTGCGCCTGCTGATAGGACAGCCTCCTTAGTGGTTAATCCAAGGTTCGGGTCCCTGACTATCAGGCGGATAACGTCAGCCCAGATAAAACGTTTACCTCCAGCACCCTTACTAGTGACATGGCTACAAGGATAAACATAGAAAAGAAAATTTCCGCCATCTCTGTCGACTGTTCACGCAAAATACTGCCAACCTAGAATACAGCTTTTTCTTCTCCCTTTGTCAGAAAAATCACTCATTAAAAAAATGAGGACTGAGTGACAAATAAAGAGAAGCGAGAGTAACGGGAGCTGCCGACAATGCTTCCACAAAACGTTCTCTACTTTCCTTTAAAAAAAAAAAAATATATATATATATATATTAAGTATTGTACTTAATAAAAGTCAAACTGGCGTGTTTTTTAAAGGGAACGTATGGTGATAGATTCACCTCTCACCAATTAACAATGAATACAATTTCCTAATCTGTTCATGCAATCAACATAGTAGATATAATAAACATTTATGTTTTTCGATTTGTGCAGATTTTGTATTTATTATTATAGAGCTAATCCTCTATTGATTATTATATTGTACACAATATGTAGTAGTGATTTCAGAAGTTAAAAAATATATATAACTTGAGGGCGATATGCTAGAATTGAAACTAAAACATATCGTTCTCCAGTGTTAGTCGTTACATCTGAGCTAAGTCCATATGCATATTAAAACATTAAAAATAACTTTGTTAAGCATATAAATGTATATTTGCGCATACGTAGAGCTTATACAGTACGTTGAACTACGCCTGCCAAGATTCAGTTTTTCAATTTTGACTCTTTACCAGCTATTTTTCTGGCTAGAAATGAAATCGATTTTGTTCCACGGGTCCGAATACCCCATATAGCAAGTTTCAAGTATGTAAATCAAAAATTGACAAAGTAGTTTAGTAGAAACCGTTCCAAGATAGAGATAGAGATTTGCTCTAAATGCAGTTCCAAATGCTATGCAACGTATGCACAATGCAGAAACTATGCACAAAGAGAACTGTGCATGAGAGTGAAATGAAACAAATCATGCAATAAGAAAACAAAAAAAAAAACGAACAGTGAATTAATAAAAGTTCGTTTTTAAACGAGTATACAAATTAGTACAAACACAAATCTGTGTAATAGATGATAATGTACGTACAAATATAAATATGTGTGAAAGGTAATAACGTACGTACAATCAGAAATGTATGTAATAGGTGATAACGTACGTCCAAAAATACATGTGTGTGAAAGGTGATAATGTACGTACAAGCACAAATATGTGGTGATGATATGGTGATATGCAAACATAACTGTGTTCAAAGAGATAATGTATGCTCTATGAACATAAATGTGGGTTAAAGGTGATTACACACACACACACACATATATATATATATATATATATATATATTTAATTACCGTGTTATCTGCTTAGTTACATATGTTTCGGTTACCGAATCGTATCAATGATCCAGTAACTAATATATATATATATATATATATATATATATATATATATATATATATATATATATATGTATATATATATATATATATATATATATATATATTTTGCAAGTGTAGTATACAAATGTGAAGAAGTTAAGGTAAATGATTCTAAAGCTTACGTCAGTTTCACAAGCACCACATTCAAGGAAACATAGAAATCACATCTGCTCATTTAAAATTGGACCAAATGTAGATCTAGATAAGCCTCCCACTGCTTTAGCGAGCTATGTTAGGAATTTAGTCAGAAGTAAATCTTATAAACTAAAATGGTCTAAAACTCTAAGTAAGGCAAATAAATGCATTTGTAATTTGTGCACTTTGGAATCGTTTCACATAGTTACACCCTACGACAATTTGTTATAAAAAAACAGGAACTTATTCAAGGTTGTACATAGAGACTGAGATGTATGCTAGCCTATTTGAAGACTACGATAAATGTAAGGCAATAATTTCAACTATAATTCATACAGAATGATATATGTCATGTTAAGGGTTTTACAATAAGAACATGAATGGGATAAATATAATTCGGATCTAATATATACTTTATGCTTACATTAATCTGTAGACAATCATGCATATGAGATTGTTAAGAATTAATAAATGGCGAATTCTTAAATAAATAAAATAAAGAGGTAAAAAGTTAAGTTACACGAAGAAAATAAACAATACCCATAGAATTGTGTCGAATTAATTGAATAAAGGATTGGAGGTAATTTTTTTTTGAGGTCCATGCAACTTTTGTATATATCATTCACCTTTGTAGATTTAATGAAAATATACTTTACTAGCATTTCAGCCCGGCGTTGCCCGGGTGTTTGGAGGTGTATGTTGAGAGAAAAAAAAAGTGGTAGTAGGAAGGCAGGCTCGTACCCGTACCACGAAGGAGGAAAAGAATGGGGAAAAAAACGTGACGTCTTAGCTGTTACGACCACCGCCAAACCGGAAGTGACATAGGTTTAAATTAAGGCTAGACAATCGAAAAGAGGGGATGACTTTCGACAATATTGGCGAAAAAAGCGACACCTCCCTGTAGAAAAGTTCCCAGTTGAGGGTGAAGAAATTAATGTTCTTAGCCATTTTTTTTATATTTGTCGTCTGAAAAGTCGAGCTTAAAAACGATACTGATCTTGTGGAAATCCGTCGCCTCTGTCGAAAGTTTTAGGCATACAAACATACATACATATATTTATATATTGGTAGCTCAAATTTTCAACCCAAACCGATTAAAAAGCTTGACCTATCTCTGAATACACTTTATGTAAAATTTCAAATGACCAGAAGTTGTCTGAGTAAATTGGTAGAGACCGCAGCGGTCAATTTTTAAAAAAACTTTGACCCCTATTATGACCCCTTAACATTTATTGTTTTGGGCTCAAATCAAGTTATTAAGTTAGATCCATGTCCAAGGAACCTATATCTAAAATTTCAAGTGTTTATACCCAAAATTGGCGGAGGAGTTTGGTAGAGTTCTCAAAGGTCAAATCGTTGAATTTTGTCCCCTTAACAGCCAAATTTCTGGCTGAAAACCGATTACAAAGACTTTCTCAAATCTCAGTGCCGTGTAAATCAAATTTCGAGTATGTAGACTGAAAATTGACAGAGATATTGTTTAGGGAAATGTACACAGACACACACTTTCACTTTATAGATACATAGACGTAAAAACACTAGTGTATGAATTTAAACATTTCGATACAAAATAGATTCTGATGTACTTGGCGAGTTGAATTCTAAGTTATTATTTAAATCAGTTTCTTGGTTTCCAAGCTAATTATAAAAAATAAAAAAAATAATTGTACAATAGTTCAAATCCCTATATTTACTTATTAATGATAATTGTAATTTATAAGTTTTTCAAGGATTTAAAAAGTCTCTATATTCATTGCTTATGAGTTTATATACATTTTAGGGTGAATTTGGTAATTTGGTTTATAATGAAGTGATAGGCAGTGTAGGTATACGATATGGAGATAACTAAATAGCAACATAATAAATTATAAGATAGATACATTAAATAGGCATGTATATATGAACAGCACCTTTTTTAACTGAGGCTTTGCTCTTTTGGTCTCTGGTCTATTACTTTCTATATATATATATATATATATATATATATATATATATATAGCAACATCTTGGAATTTGGAATATAGACTTTTTGTCATTTATTTGTATATGCTCTGTAGTTACATCGAGCTTAATAAATAAAATGATCCGTATAAATAAAGGGTGAATTATAATTGAATAAGCATATTTCCCAATAAACACACACACACGATTTGATCTTTCTATTTCTGTATTTTCTATATTTATCGTTTATATCTATATTTAATAGAATAGGAAGAAATCTCCCCTTTTACAAAATGACAGTATAGCTTTACAACGCTGCCTCCATACGCAAATAAAAAATAGTCACACTACCTGCCGCTACTCAATGCATGTTTTCCGGCTATTATCATTCGATTTTATTCGTTGTTACAAATTGTTACACTATTTCCGAAGAGAGTATCTATTCAAAATAAGTCATAGCTAAACGTGATAGGAGGATAATTCACACACTAAATATTTTCTGTCTATGACTGTCCCAGTTAAGACCGGGGGAAAATATTTGATAGTATTCACTTTTGGGCCTGCGTCCGTCATTATTCCATTTTCAACTATCCACATTTTCCCTCTTTCGTACACAATTGTCTAGTAAACTAATCATTTGCTACACATTCAAAATTGCCGTCGGTGACTGGATGTTTCTGAAATTTATTATTATTAACAGACATGTAAAATCATTTGTGCTGTATTCGATCTACATATACGCCTTTAACTGCTCCATGACAGCCTGAGTAATTTGACAACTCTATGTTTTTCTTTTTTAGACTCTGATTTCATTTACAAAAAAAAAAAAAAATCATCGCTATGGTTTACTCTTTAGGGAGTTGAGTTAGTGCTTTTCGGGCACTTCTTAATAAAATAAATAATTCGACACAAGCTACTGAATAAACGAACAAACAACTTCGTAAAACTTAACAAGGAAAAGGTTTATTGAAGGGTAAGATGCGAAAAAGATATAACTCGGATAAAACTTGTCTGCCTTTGCCCGGTAGTTATTCCCAAGTGGGAATCGTCGATATCGGTGTAGACAGAGAGAGAGAGCGTGAGGAAACAGGTCCGCTCTCTTTGACGTCTCGCTGGAAAAGGGAAGAGTTTTTCTCATCCGGAACGGAAGCAATTAGAGTTCCTTAGGGGGTAAGGAAGATCCCTGCGCTATGCCTCTGATTGGTCAGTATGTGCCATATCGCACAGTCAGGGGAGGCACTGACGCACAAGAAAAAGAGTTCTATTTGTTTCTGCTACAACTCTTTCAGACCTTGCATTCGATTGTACAATACGTTCTTTATTTCTATATTTCATGCATTTTTTTTCCTTTGGGTTGGTTTTTGTGTTCCAAATTTTAAACAAAAAGAACAATATAGGGCATCTCTACGTTACAAATACGTAACGAACTTAGGGTTTTATTCGTTTTACGTAGAGAGTGTATGCTTTGTACATGAATAATTTTCTTTGGTTTGGTAACAGCCGTTTCGTTCCCGTTACATTCAGTTTGTGTAGAATCGCCTTTTAAAAAACAAATTCGTTGGCATGATTTACTCTTTTGCTTTCTTAAAGTTTTTAAAGGCACTAAACTTTTTCCTATTCTTTTTTTATCTTTGCGTATTTTTGTAAATAAAACAAATACAAAAAGACGATTAAAACTAATCACTTGGTTTCAAGTTAAACAATCAATTTAGGTGTTTGTCTTTTAACACTTTAGTACCCATTTCTATTTTCTTCGTTTTACACCGGCACATAATTATTTGTCAATAAATAATATCCGTTACGTTTCCATGGTAACTACTTTCTTTTAGTTAAAAAATTTCTTCTGTTCCAACTTAGTTAACGTTTTCATTTGAAAAATAAACGCATTTTAAAAAATACATCTATGCTATTGTGCTGAAATAATAACATTATTATTTCGAAAGCTATTCTTAATATGTCAATAGGATGTGTTTTTCTTAATATTTTCTATTTTCATATAACAATACAATATACCAAAAATACTGTAAAATTTGAATTTAACTCGAAAATACTATAAAAATATTTACACGGTAACGTTGATGCATAAATATCTATAATATTAAAGATTAGTTAACATTTGATCAACTCACAATGTCAACAATGGCTTCCTAAACAATCTTCTGCACTTTAGTGATCGGGACGAAATACTAACGTTCATTAGAAAGATGTTCACTCATAAGACTTAGTAGTAAAGTTTTAACAGATACTTTTGAAAACAATTCAAAGTACTATCTTTGGCAGTGGTTGATCTCATCTTAGCTTCACTTTGTTTTACTCATGGGCAGTTTCATGTACGATGTTCACGCTTAGGTTCACGACAACGTATTAGCACCAGAAGCTAAAACATTAAATATTGCGTTTACAAAAGCCTTATACAAATAACCAAGCCAATGCGTCATTCTGTAAACACGTTTGCTTACAAAGAATCATTTAACTTATATCATTTCATATTTATATGAGCTTCGACTCTAACAAACGCTAAACAATTGCCAGGCATAAATAGCCAAATCCCTGATTGGTCCACCTGTACCACTATGACACTAACAACTGTATCATTTCGTTTTTCTTGCCACCTGATCCCAGTTTACAAAGGACACCGGCCCTGTCTGTTGCACAATCCAATAGAAGAGACCCACCTTTACTCCAAGTTACCCTTTCTCAGATGCAGTTTATGATACACCTGGTCTCCTACCTTCAGGTTAATCTCTTTTTTATTTTTGTTTATTCATTCGTTTCTCTTTTGTTGGACTCTCTTGTCTCTTCTTCTGATCTGTGTAAAGATCTTATTCTGCTTTTCTAAGACCATTTTGTCGTGGTCCTCCTCCATGTATTTTCGACGTGGTTTGAACAGATTGTCTGTTGGTAGGACCACGTCCCTCAGTGACAGTTTTTTTCTAGTGCCCATCTTCAGGGTTTCCACTGCGTTAATTCTTTTTAATATTTGTATTTACAGGTGCATTTTTCCTTCGTACCTAATAGCAACACACCCTGTGTCCCATCGAACCTTCGACCAGTAAATCTTCATCACTCTAGGGCCAGTGCACACAGCACTTTTCAACCTCCCGTCTCATATTGTCAATTATACACGACCCCCACGCCGCATTTTCCATTGCATTTCTTCATGCCTTTTGTTCCAAGTCAAACAGGCCCTGACTTCCAATGTAACACTTATTGCACTTTCTCCATTAACCATCACGTCTCCAGACATGACTTTCTTTGCATATCAATCTGCCAATACGAGACACCCACTAACCACAGTGCTCCCCCAAATGACTGTGCACTTCCCTGTATCTCTTCACAACACTTATACCGACCTATAACACGTCAGTCAACAATGTTTAAAAAATATACAAACAAAATCACACATTTTGTTTTTACCTTAAACCCCATCTCAGAAATGACAAAAACAAATCACATTTTTTTTCTTTTCAAAACTGTTGCTCTCTCTTTCCATTCTGTTTATTTTTCCTTTCTTTTTTTCTTCTAAAAAAAAGGAAAGAAAAAGTCGTAATTGTTAATCTCTTCTCCAAATTAATTCCAACAATTAATTTCTCTTTATTTTAAAATTCAAAGCGAGGGCTGACACTTGGAGTTTCAATCACTGCCCTTTGACCCCTTGCAATGCGACTTTCGCTCGCCCTTCTATCTAACCCGACGGTTTACTACTATCCATAATGGGTGAGGGAAATTCAGCCTCGTCCATATCTCCTGCTTCACGCCGGCTCTACTCTGTGTTGAGGCTGCCTGGTCTTTTTGCACCCATTGGGAAACGTCGCCCCAACGAACCTTGCAACACGCCTGCAGCTCCCCTAGAAGTCAACAGAATTGTCTTTGTTAATCCATGCATCATTTATTCCTTACTTATGGGTGCTCGGCGTTGCCTCTATGGTTCGAAGTGTGTGTTAAGAAGAAAAAAAAAAGTGGTAGTCAGGCAGGCTTGAACGCGTACTGCAAAGGAGGAAAAGAAAGTGAAAAAAAAACTCTTGACATCTTTTCTGTTGTGCCCATCATTAAACCATGAAGTAGCGAAGACATAAATTACGGCTAGACAGTCAAAAGAGGGTGTGACTTTCGAAAATATCAGCAAACAAAACAACCCCTCCCTGTAGAAAAGTGCCCAGTTGAGGGTGAAGGATCTTGTGAAAATCCGTCACTTCTGTTGAAAGTTTAAGTAGACATACATACATACATACATACATACATGCATTTAAACAGACAGGTGAGATTTATATTATAGATTAAAGCCCAGTTTAAATTATCTGTCCTAACATCTGAGGAAACCATAATAATCATACTTCTTTTTACCGTTTTTCAACAAAATTATAATTTTATCTCTTTTAAACAAAACATTCATTACGGTAGACTTAATCAAGAAAATTACACTGACACTAGCACTCCACACACACACACACACAAAAAAAAAGATATAAGCAAAAACAAGGAACCAACAACAATAAAAAAAATACCTTTATATCTTTTCTCAATGTTTTTGTCTGCTTCTTTTTCGAACTAATGCACTTATAGTAATGAGCTGTGCTCTAAAAGTTCAATTTAGAATTTTTTTCTTTTTTAATAATTTCTTTCTTTTAAATCGTCCTTTTTCTTTCAATTTAAAAAGATTTTCTGTACTTTTTCTTGTTTGTTTTTATTTTGTTCAAGGAAAACAGTTTCAGGCACTTGGTCATCATCACTTGTTTCACATTTCTCATAGAAATGGGAGATCCTGAGTCTACGGCACCATAAAATGTTCCTCTACGGATATTAACAGCTGTAACCACCCAGGGCCTGGTCGTACACACGGAAAGAAACTGTGCACTAACCCTAAGTCCCTGTGACAACACTCTTAATTTCGTCTAATGATGTAATCATTATCGTCTAAAACTGTAATCAGACACTTACTTGTCACTGGAATTACTGCTCTGGTGCTCAAAGAGTACAAAATGCACATGACTCTCAGTCTGTGTGGCAATACCTTTAGCACACTGGCTGGTCGTTTGTAGTCCAATGCTGTTGTTTGCGTTCTTCTCGTAGGGGCTCCGGTGAATCGCTGGTTATGGTGTCGGCACTGTAAATAACTAGGTAATCAAATCAAAGAAATTCAATAATATCTCAGAGGTCAATTCTTTTTTATAAACAAGAATAATTATTCATAAGACGTTTCAGGATACACTTTGTGCAAAGGAAAGTTATTTTTTCAGGTTCTTAACGGTTTCATGATGTAGGATCTATTCAGATCCTACATCATGAAACCGTTAAGAACCTGAAAAAATGTATCTTTAATCTCTAGTCAGTAATTATTTTCTTTGTCACAAATGGACAGTTAGTTGAAACAAAATATTTTGGAAGTAAATTTTATAATCAATAAATAATCATTAATCATTCATATATCTTTTTTTTTTTTTTTTAATTTAGTTCTTTAGCCTCCTAGACTAGAGATTCAAGATGAAAGAAAAAAAAAAAAACCCAAATTAGTTCCCCATTTTTTCCCCAACATTCTTTTCAGTGATTCCCCCTGACAAAAAAGCGACAATGTCTAGAACGATAAACGAGCGGCGAAACTTACCACTTTTCACAGAAAAGGAAAACTAGAAAGTCTATTTGGCAACATCTTTGTTATAGGATTAGAATATAAGAAAATGCTTCTAAAATAAAAAGTATATATTAAAAAAAAAGAAGAAAACAGTGTGTTGTATGGTCCGTCAGGGTAAATCGAACAGTGTCACAGCCACTCGTGGCAATGCGAACAAACTTAAAAAAAAAAATAAAAAAGAAGAAAGAAAACCCAAGAATTATTACAATAAGCAAAGAGTAATAAAGACAAAGAATTGTGTGACAATGACAAATAAATAAACAATAAAAACTATTTACTAACAAACAAACAAACAAACAAACAAACAAACAACACAAGGTGTATGTTCTCTCTTTTTTGGGCTGACGGTGGTTTAAGGTTGACGCACTGAAAACCTGGGTGTGGCAAATTCGAACCCAGTTCGTTTCATAAACACTTTGTGTCTCGCCTCTCAGAAAAAAGAGACGACTACAATAAAACTTATATACTCACAAGTACTTTTAAATAACACAATCACTCCCTCATTTACATGTGATTATTTTTATTCCTTTTTTTTTTTTCTCCCTCTAACATGTTAAAACCAGGTTCTGCCCGTCTTTGTTTACATTCTTCATCAACTGATATTTGTGCTTCACGAATGAATGCCTTGGAGAAGTTAACAAATATTCTATTATTCTAAATAACAGCCAAGTTCGTCTGCATATTCTAAAACTGATAAACAAAACATTTAATGGACTTTTCCAAGGCATCGTGCACTCGTGCAGTTCGTGCACCGTGAAGCAGTGAAGAAGAAGCGAAGAAGCACAACGATCAGCTGACGAAGAATGTAAACAAGATAGTCGGGACTTAGTTTTAATCATGTAACACATACAATGTCACAGACCGAGGACAGAAGACTACTCTCCTTTAGAGAGAGAGAGAGAGAGAGAGAGAGAGAGAGAGAGAGAGAGAGAGAGAGAGAGACGGTAGGGGGACAGCGTTTCGTTTCTGAAGGCGCACTCTGGTTAAGAACAAACCTTGTTGCAGAGCGCTTAAGATTATCAGCAATCACCCCCCCGCCTCAAAAAGAGGAAGTAATACTTGGGAGGGCCATTTGTTACTTGCAAAGCCAGTTCTTAGTCTATCTGATTGAATGCCAAAGCCAGTGTCGCGTAGAGAGTGATGGTGTGTGTGGGGGAAGGCATGGGGCGATGCCCCCCCCCCCGTACATTTACAGTGGCTGGTGGAGAGAGAGATATCCAATTATATTCAAACTGAATTTAGGTAAAACTGGTACCGGAAATTTGCACAATAAAAATGGGACCGGTAAAAATGACAAAAATGGATAAATAGGAAAAATAGCACAATTGAAAAATCTAGATAAAATTGGATACAATACAATGTATTGCATTCATAAAGGGAAAATGTTAAGAAGTTTGTCAAATTAGCAAAAGATTATATCTTTAAGCCCTCCCACTAAATATGAGATTTTACTTTTTTAGGTGATTATGTGGGGAAAACACCCCCCCCCAAAAAGCAAAAAAACAAAAAAACAAAAAACAAACAAACAAAATACCCGTCATTTTAGAATTTAAAGTGGGAATTTGTTTCGCATGTACATTTAACGTAAAATGATCACCATTTCCGGGCTACTCTAACTTTTTATGGCAATTAACTATTTTTTTAAATCTCTAATCCTATGTCCGACTGTCAAAGTCGTAAAACCACACAAAATCGCTTTAAAATATAAAATGCACAGAATTTATCTCCCATAGCAAGAAAAAAATGTTAACAAAAAAGTTACTATGGTCTAGAAATAAAAGATCATTTTATGTTAAATCTGGCTGCACCTTTTATCCCTACCGCCAATTACAAGCATCTGAATATTATAAAAATAAAATAAATAAATAAATAAAAATAAAGAACATTATTGTAATTAAAATATTTGCAAACTTATTTGATTTTTAGTTTTCAAAATTTAATTAACGTCAAATTGTTACATATGTATTGTTACTATACCCATTTTTTCTATTCTCGGTGAATGAAAAACGAATCTTTCTAAGCGAATTCTTATTTTGGTACCCTTTTTGGGAAATTTGATTGACTCCACATTAAAAACCAACCTTGTGTCTATCTCTGCCCTCATCGGGAGGCAAATAAATAAAAACAAGATAGTGGAGGTGCAGGTGCATCCATCATTGCATAAAATAGTTAATATTGAAGAAATCGTAAACAAAACCAACACCGAATGCCGTATACCAAACGCAGTAGAATTTAATTATCTACCGATCTATATACTTTTAACGTCCTGAAACCGTTTTTAACTTTCTATTCATTTCTTAAAAACTGTTTTCACGACATACGGTAAATAAATGTTCGCTTGCCGCTTAACTGTTGAGTGTTTCATTTTTGAAAAGTTCTAAAATATGACTACCACTAATCCCGGTGGGGGTGGGGTCTTGCAACTTGGACTTAGGATTTGTGGTAAGATGTCATTTTTTTACAACTTTTCAAGTTGTGGTAAGATGTCATTTTTTTCACAACGTAAGTCAAACGCAGCCATTTTTTCTATGTTTAAATACCGATTTGACCGAAAAATATTTGGAAAGAACATACACACACACACGTTATCGGTAGATAATTAAAATCTACTGCACTGCAGTGCATGCACTAGTGCACTTGTTTTGTTCATACTGTTGTTATTGTTTTTCAATTTCTCGACTATTAACTACTCTGCACTTTTAACAAGAGAGTAAATATTTACTTTAAAATAGGGGGGGGGGACTTAACCCGTATTTACAACTATAGAGGCGCCCCCCCCCCAATACTTAGAAAAAACGATTTTATTTGCTCCTATTTACAAAACTTTGGCTGGCCTTTTGGCCAAGATCAAAGTGTAACATATGTTCTTCAGATGCGGCACTTCTAATTCTCGTTCTCTTTCAGTGGAGGAGAAATCCTTCACGACTGAGACAATTTTTATTTTTGTACCTTTTTTCCACGTTAAAAAACAACCCTGGTGTCTAACGCTGTCCCGTAGGGAAGCATTATAAATAGGTACAAAACTAAAGGTATGAAAACCTAGCCACTAAAACCTTAAAATAGTCGATTTAGTTGCTCGATTAAAATATGGCGGACACCCTCTTGAACGAGCCCAAATTTCCATTACCGAATTGTTCTTGATTTGTGCCATTTTTCTTATTCACTCACTTGTGCCATTTTTATCGTGTCCCATTCAAACCATCTCTATTTCTCATAACATTTCTTAGTACTAGAACTTATACCTAAATCCTGAGCGACAAAGAGAAAGAAAATAAATATATGGCCAAGAAAGAGGTATATTTTTAAGATAAGTCTATTTTCAAAGTTAAACATGACAGACTGATGAAAATACTACTGAAAAAAAAAAAACCCAAACAAACAAACAAAAAAAAAACAAACAAACAAAAACTACATAATGAAATTAAGTGAAATTTTTTTCGGAGAACTTCGTTCCATAACAGATACATCCAATTTAAACTTTTTTCGATATTTTCATTTTTTAATGTCTTCACTAAACTGTGCAAGAAGTACCAAATCTACATAGCCATCTTTATAATTTTTTTCAATCTATGTTATTATTAAATATTAGGAGTTAATTAAAAAATAAAATAAAAAGGTGCTTACGCACTTACGTTACCGTGCTCTTTAAAAAAAGTATTTTCAAGTTAAATTCAAGTTTTACGATACTTTTTTAAAAAATTAAATTGTTAGGTGAAAGTACAGATTAATTACAAGACACACTCCTCTTTCATATTAAAAATGGCTTTCTAAATGATATTATTTCATCACGGTAACACAAGTCTTCAAATACCGAAAAAAAAATATCGTGACAGACCCGCCGGATAATAGAAAAAAAGTAATAGAGATACTGCAGGTGGAGGGAGCACGAATGTAAAAAAAAAACAAAAAAAAACCACTATACAGAAACTGACATATATGTTATGTAAAACAAAAAGGAGAAAGAAAGAGCAACGCGGGTGTGTGTGTGTGGGTGTGTGTGTGTGCGCGCATATATATATATATATATATGAGAGAGAGAGAGAGCCAGAGAAAGAGAGGGGGGTAAGAGAAGTTTAGAGAGAGAGAGAGAGAGAGAGAGAGAGAGAGAGAGAGAGAGAGAGAGGGGGGGGGGGTAGCGCACTTTGCCCACCCTCTCTTTGCGTAGTAGTAAGACTTCGCGTTCGCAATTCCGCATACAAAAAAACTCAGCGTTGGTTTTCTTCACTTCGAATTTTTAGACGCTTTAAGACAACCAGCATTTTGCTTTGACAGCACGCCAAGGAAAGTCACGCATAGAGTGACACCGACAGTAATAAAAATTTAATTGAGAAAAATATAAAACGGACTCATTAATAAATATTTTAAAAGGATATGTCTGAAGAAACTGGCTGTATTAGTAAAATGAAACTTACTTTTATGATTCAAATCGGACTATGTCGGGATCAAGTCAACTTCGAGGGCGAACTCAGCCTTTCCGTTTTAAAGGAAATTGCGTGCGGATTCGTAGACAAAAAGGTAGGTGCATTGAATTAAAAAAAAATGCATTTATATATATATATATATATATATATATATATATATATATATATATATATATGCCAGAAAGCATAATTCCAGACCAGGAAATCCTAAATAAATAAATGTAAAACATAAACAATAACAAACAACCTGTTTCTCCCTAAAAACAAAAACAATATAGGATTTAAATGTTTTTAACAATAAAAATTATATTTTAAAAATGTTTTACTTAAAAATACGGTGCTTATACATATGTTATCGTTATTTTTTTAAAGTTTTAAAATATATTACCCTATTTTTTATTTTTTTTTTCATTAAATTGTTAGGTGAAAGTACAGAATTTATTAAAACGCCCTCCTCTACCCACGTTAAGACTTTCTTAATATGATTTGAGCACGGTTACATAAATGCCAAAAATACATTTTAAAGGTGCTTATGCATTTTTGGTACCGCGCTATTTTTAATTTTTTTTTTTTTAAGTTCAAGTTTCACGTATTTTTATTTTTTTTATTTTTAAATTAAATTGTTCTGTGCACAGAATAGTTACAAAACACTCTCCCCTCCCCATGTTAAGAATGTTTTTCAAAATATTATTTCAACACGGTACCAAAAATGCACAAGTACGTTTTTTAAAAGAATAAAATTTTAAATCTTTTCTATTTCTTGCCTCTTAATGCAGTTAATGATTTTTGTGTAAATCCATTTTGTCTGCAAATGTTTTTTTCTATATATATATATATATATATATATATATATATTAGAAAAAAAACATTTGCAGACAAAAAAGAAAATACTGTTAATAAATATCGAACTTTTTCTCGTGTTCTTGGACCAGAAGTAAAGCCTTTTTCTTTAACTTTCCTACTGCAACCGTAAAAAAAATGCCTGCTTTTATATACTGCTCATACTGTGTTACTGTTCTATTTGTGACAGAATTTAATTTTTTGTCGTTCTTTAAGAACGCGTTGGCGCTACAAGTGGAGTAAATGACGAAAGTCACTAAAAGTTAAAAAAAAAAAAAAATTGTAATAAAACTTTCAAACTTTATTTTTGAATGTTCGTTTCAATGAGACTTTTTCTGTCTCGTTATTTATTTCTTTAATAAAAATAAAGAAAAAATATAATACAGCAATAAAACTGAATAACGTTTCAAATCAATTCCTATTTTCTGTGAATTAAAAAACAGAACAAAACAATTTTTTACTTATGGGGGAGGGGGCAATGTGCTTATATATATATCCCCCCCCCCCCAAACAAAACAAATGTCGCGAAACTAACGCAAACCCGTCTCCTTCCTTTCTTGTCGTAGTTGGGTAACTCCTTTTCTCCCTTCTTTTTGCCTCAAAAAAAAAAAAAAAAAAAAAACTCAAACCTGTTGATCTAATATTTCCTCCTTGCACATAATTCGTTGTGCTGTGCTTGCTTCCCGTGTCAACAACAAATGCGGTTTCTTTTTTCTTCTTTGCTTCTTGAGAGCCGTAGCTTTCTTTTAAAGCTCCTTTAACCTAAGACTTATTGTGGCAATATTAAGTTACATGCGAGTTTTATCAAAACGAAAACTTAAAGTATTTTTTAATTATTCGAACTTGAAAGAGCCGTAGCGTGGACGGAAGAAAAAGAAAAGTTTAAAAATTAACTTCGCTTTTAAAAATTTAAAAAGAATTTACACTCCCAATACTAATCTTAATTATTTGAGGAACATTAAAACCATGTCTTCAGTCTATTAAAAGTCGTTTGACTGTTTATAACTGGCAGTAAATATTTTATTTTTTGACATAGTTATATAATGGCCTCGATTCATTCTCAGAGACGCATTGTGAAGAAGTAAGGGATGGGCAAGCTACAACCGCAGTTCTCACCAAGGTGCTTGTTAAGATAGTCGACAGATCGATTAAAAAAATGTTTTGAGCAAAAACAAAACTCGTCATGCAGAAAATAGTAATATATTTTTAAAAAATCACATTTTTGAGAAGAAAATTATTCTTACGGAAAATTGGTGGAAATGGTATTTCCCTAGATGTAAACACCATGAAGATTGCAAATACAGGGGACATACTACCCCCTTTTTTTTTCGTTACTGTAATAGATGTTCTGTTTTTTTAGCCGATAGCCTTTTTAAATTTTTACTAAAAACAATAGCAGTTGTTCTACTCTGAATTTTCGTAATTTTTGGATATATTACTACTTTTGACATGGCAAGTACTGTTATTTTGTCTTAAAACCACATACTTGGGTCTGTCCCCCCCCCCAATAATGTTCCTCAAAGCTCTCTTCCATAAAGTACTAAAATTTTATTTCCAATATATGTAAATATGTCTAAATTTTATCAAAATTATCATTCTTAACATAGGGAGGGTATTTTGTAACTATTCTGTTTTAATATAAAAAAGATATCATGAAGCTTGAATTTAACCTGAAAAAAAAAAACCATTTAAAAATAGCGCGGTGGCAAAAGTGAACAAGCACCAAGTGTAATTTTGAAGAGAGCAGGATACAATTTAAGAACCATAATAAAAAATGTCAACACTACAATAATCTATATATATAAAACGTGAACATTTATTGAATTAAAATAAAACTAAATTCAGAAATGAAAGTTGTCAAAGTGTATGACTTTACTGTTAAACAGTCATTCATTGATGGAATTCGAAAATTAAGAAAATTCGTCACCTTAAAATGTTTTCTCGAGACAGCCACATTCTATTTAATGACTGTTCATAAGTATTTATAAAATTTAAGTCGTACCCTTTGATAACTTTCGTTTTAAAGTGTTTGTGTAAACAAAACTATGGTGTTAGATGAATTTTAATTTAACTGTTCAGATCATGTTTTATTTTGTATTGATATTTTCAATTCTCCCGGTTCTGAAATTGCATTATTCCTCTGTTTTGCGCTTTTAAAGAAATTTTTACGTACTGTGTGTCCATCCATAGCCTTGATACCCTGGAGGGGCCATCTACACCTTTGTAGCGAGTGCTTTTTTTCGGGGTGAGGGTGCTGGCCCCAAGCCTAACCTTCCCATACATACATACAACGCTTAGCCTTCCCAAATGGTCACCCATCTGGTACTGGCCAGGATCAACGTTGCTTAACTTCGGTGATCTGGCGAGCACCGGTGTGTCAACGTGACTGTGTGTGTGTGTGGGGGGGGAGGTAAAATAAAATTTATACAAATTAAGATTTATAAAATAAAATTTATACAAATTAAGATTTATAAAATAAAATTTATACAAATTAAGATTTATAAAATAAAATTTATACAAATTAAGATTTATAAAATAAAATTTATACAAATTAAGATTTATAAAATAAAATTTATACAAATTAAGATTTATAAAATAAAATTTATACAAATTAAGATTTATAAAATAATGCATGTTTTAGCCCTTTGCCTCTTTTACTTGGTTGTAAATATTTTTTATGTAAAAGTCCTTTTAGCATTAATAAAATTTCAGAATACCAGATTTTTTGGTAAAAATAGAAAATAACCATTTGTCCATGACTGCCAAATCCAAAATTGCGAATCAGTATTCTGGTTATCCACCATTACAGAAAAAAAAAAAATTATGCCAAACTTTATTCTAATTTATTTTCAAAAATTTAAAATATTAACTAATTAAATAAAATACATGTATTTTATTTATCAAATAGTGTGTGATTAATCTTATGAGAAGATATACCTCTTCTGCTAAGACAAACTTATCCATGGGACATCCAAGATTGAAACGAAAATAAAATTTGCTGCAGTTTACAAGAATTTTTCTCTCACTGACAAACCATAGAAAAGATTAAAACACTTTTCAGAATTCCACCTCTATAAAAATCTTTTCCTTCTTTGTACCCATGACTAATACCTGTATACCAAAAAATTAAGTAGTTTTTCTTTATAGATAAAAAATATTTTTAAGCTAATTCACTTTCCAATACTCTCCCCATCAAATTAAAAATGGTTTTGTAAAACCTATTTGGAGTCTGTTTTTCAAGATAGCAAGTGTAGTTTTCTCAAAGATAGTATAATTTAGCCATGAAACTTGATTTTCTTAGAAATAAAACTCCTTACACATTTTCTGATGTACTGTATTTTTTTTGTTGGTTGCGATGGACTAATTTGAGTCATATGAGGCCAATCTTCTTTGATTGTGATTGGTGGCGGCCACTGGCAATGAGAGACTGGCATAAAATGGACCGGTGGCATTTTTATTCTCTAGAAAATAAGTATGCCACTGACCCATTAGTAGAATCTGTACCACAGGCGAGGGCGCAAACAACTCCCATTAACATTTTTTTTTCATAAAACCTGATAAAAAGGCAATTTGAATTTTAGAAAAAACAATTTTAAATTAAAAGACTTGCGCTTTCCTAAGCGCTAGTCACTTTTTTTCTTGATAAAAACATTTCCAATTTTTGTGTGTAGCTTAAAAAGCTACACGCAAAAATTGGAAATTAATATCAACATTTCGTTATTGCGGTCTATGATAGAACACAGATAAGCACGAGATCTTCAGAGACTCCCAATTCATGTCTTCTGACATGAATTACACGTTTCGGCCATTAAAGTTGAAACCAAATCATTATGCAAGGCTGTTTATATCTGGACTCGCATTTTCCAAATCAAATTTTTTTAATGCTTTTTTTGCCATTAAAAAAAAATGACCCAACTTTTTCTCTTTTTTGTATTTGATCTTTTAACAAACAACAAACATTTTAGAATCTAACATTTTTATCTCTTGTTGCAATTTGCACATATTTTTTGCATTTATTCTCTCATGCTTTGGCAGTAGCAACATTTAAATCCTAATTAGGGATAGTGTAGCACTGTAGCAGTTATGATTACGATCTATTTTTTTGTACTAACTTATTCTCACTCCTGGGTGATTGATGTTTGATAAACATTTTTGCTTGGGAAGTACTTCCGCCGAACTTCCTTTTTTTTTTTTTTTTTTTTTTTACCCACACAATGTAAAGACCTTGTTAAGGTGATAAGACTGTATTCCTGTCCACCCCTAATACCCGAATGTAGTTATACGAGATGAAAGACTCAGATCATACCCTTTTTGTTGATGAAACTATAAATTAAAACCGATTCAAATTGTAAAATGAAGTTTGTCCTAAAACCAAACTATCGTTACTCGTTTTCCTTCCTAATCGGGAAAGAACACCACCCTTATCTTATTCGCAACTCTTCATATCCTGCAGTCCTGTACACTTCTTTAGAATACCCACATCTATTTATACATAAATAAAAAAGAGTAATTTTCTTTGGCCAATGACGCGTTTGATTTACTAAAAATTGCGTTTCATATGTCTGACAAATATATTGGACGTAAGGAGACAACAGATTTTAATTGTTGTCAGTTTGCCGAAGAGTATCTTATTTAAAAAAAAAAAAAAAAAAAAAAAAAAAAATTGTATTTACATTTTAATCATTTTAAGTCATTGTTGAACCCATAACAAGACGAGTAACATCGTGGATTAATCCGCGTAGGGTTTTATGTTTAGCTAATTTCACTGATAGTTCTACATATGCATTGAGCACTTTTGAAAAAATGTTTAAAGTTTTTTTTTTTTTTTTTTTTTTTTTTTTTTTTTTTTTAAGTTCAATTCATTTGAAATATATATATATATATATATATATATATAAGATAAAAAAAAGGAACAAACCAAATTATGTTCGACGTTTAGTCTTTATTTCGGGTTGATTGACTTGAAGAAAATTAAATACCATTACAATATTTGACAATGTGTTTGTTTACACGAGTGCATTTATAAAAGTAAAAATGAAACGTTAATGAGCATAATTTGGTTTGTTCCTTTTTCATTTCTTCATCACGTCGGAATATTAAACCCCATAATTTTCATATATAGCAATATATACATTGTTAGAAACTTCGTTTAAATGTAATTTCTTAAATTTGTTGGTTGATGTTTCATTTGTTTACATTTAAAGTTGGCCAAATTTGTACATTCCCTGGAGATTTACGAAAGTTTAACCATTAATTACTTTCCGTTAAAATTTACAGAAAACAATTATGCTTCGCCAGTGTTCGCACTTTCTATTTAAATATTACTAAAAAATAATCACATAAAATTGTAGAATTGCGTAACTTGATTTTTCATATAACTTGTGATGACATAAAAACGCATCTTTCACATTCTGTTATAGGATGCAGAATGTCTTTTAGGTGACAAGATGAGGTGGTTGTTTTATCTTGCTTTTTGCTTTCTCGTTTCCCCTTATAACTTCTAATGATTTCGTTGGAGGGACATCAGAAAAAGGCACATGATAGAAGTATATTTCTGCACAAACAAATGTACACTTAAATGTATATCAAATGTAACGATACTAAATCGGAGTTTTAGTTGAACACCGTCAGAAATACGGTTTCTAATAGATGAATTGAAAATGAAATTTCACCTGTTGGCTAAAACTATTTCATCAAATCGATTGATTGTTATCGCACAAATAATTGATTTATTTTTTTTATCGATCGATTAAAATAAATTATTAACCTAAATTTAATCAGAAAATGTTTTCAAAACAACCTGTAAAAAAAAAATTTTATAGCAAAATATTTTTTAAGCACTCAATTTTCGTCCTGAGTATATCTTAGTAGATATAAGTTCTGAGATTATCACGCTATAAACAAACTGATTTATGGATTAGGATTATTTATGAATTGGTTTATAGATTTTCTATAAAATTCCCGATATGTTCAATTTTTTTTTTTTTTACAGGTTGTTTTGAAAATATTTTCTGATCAAATTTAGGCTAACAATAATAATTTACTATTTTAATCGATCGATAAAAATTATTTGTGCGTTAACGATTATATGATGTTTATCGACTTCAATCGATTTGATGAAATTTCATTTTCAATTCATCTATTAGAAATCGAATTTCTGACTGGGACTAAAACTCCCATTCAGTATCGTTGTGAACTGATTTTCTCTAATAAAATGCATCTGTTTGGGTTCAGCAGATACAATCTGTAGTGGAGTGAGAAAACAAAAGCTTTTTTACTGTGAAGTTTGAGATGATTTTCTGGCGTGCTATTTGCTTTCTCTTTTCCCCTCATCACTTGTATTGTTTCCATATGGTTGAGTAGAGGGAAAGCAGAAAAAGGTACGCAATGAAAGGACATTTATATACAAATAAATACATATTGACATTTATATACAAATAAATACATATTGACATTTATATACAAATAAATACATATTGATATTTATATACAAATAAATACATATTGACATTTATATACAAATAAATACATATTGATATTTATATACAAATAAATACATATTGATATTTATATACAAATAAATACATATTGACATTTATATACAAATAAATACATATTGATATTTATATACAAATAAATACATATTGACATTTATATACAAATAAATACATATTGACATTTATATACAAATAAATACATATTGACATTTATATACAAATAAATACATATTGACATTTATATACAAATAAATACATATTGACATTTATATACAAATAAATACATATTGACATTTATATACAAATAAATACATATTGACATTTATATACAAATAAATACATATTGACATTTATATACAAATAAATACATATTGACATTTATATACAAATAAATACATATTGACATTTATATACAAATAAATACATATTGACATTTATATACAAATAAATACATATTGACATTTATATACAAATAAATACATATTGACATTTATATACAAATAAATACATATTGACATTTATATACAAATAAATACATATTGACATTTATATACAAATAAATACATATTGACATTTATATACAAATAAATACATATTGACATTTATATACAAATAAATACATATTGACATTTATATACAAATAAATACATATTGACATTTATATACAAATAAATGCATATTGACATTTATATACAAATAAATGCATATTGACATTTATATACAAATACATGCATATTGACATTTATATACAAATACATGCATATTGACATTTATATACAAATACATGCATATTGACATTTATATACAAATACATGCATATTGACATTTATATACAAATACATGCATATTGACATTTATATACAAATACATGCATATTGACATTTATATACAAATACATGCATATTGACATTTATATACAAATACATGCATATTGACATTTATATACAAATACATGCATATTGACATTTATATACAAATACATGCATATTGACATTTATATACAAATACATGCATATTGACATTTATATACAAATACATGCATATTGACATTTATATACAAATACATGCATATTGACATTTATATACAAATACATGCATATTGACATTTATATACAAATACATGCATATTGACATTTATATACAAATAAATGCATATTGACATTTATATACAAATAAATGCATATTGACATTTATATACAAATAAATGCATATTGACATTTATATACAAATAAATGCATATTGACATTTATATACAAATAAATGCATATTGACATTTATATACAAATAAATGCATATTGACATTTATATACAAATAAATGCATATTGACATTTATATACAAATAAATGCATATTGACATTTATATACAAATAAATACATATTGACATTTATATACAAATAAATACATATTGACATTTATATACAAATAAATACATATTGACATTTATATACAAATAAATACATATTGACATTTATATACAAATAAATACATATTGACATTTATATACAAATAAATACATATTGACATTTATATACAAATAAATGCATATTGACATTTATATACAAATAAATGCATATTGACATTTATATACAAATAAATGCATATTGACATTTATATACAAATAAATGCATATTGACATTTATATACAAATAAATGCATATTGACATTTATATACAAATAAATGCATATTGACATTTATATACAAATAAATGCATATTGACATTTATATACAAATACATGCATATTGACATTTATATACAAATACATGCATATTGACATTTATATACAAATACATGCATATTGACATTTATATACAAATACATGCATATTGACATTTATATACAAATACATGCATATTGACATTTATATACAAATACATGCATATTGACATTTATATACAAATACATGCATATTGACATTTATATACAAATAAATGCATATTGACATTTATATACAAATAAATGCATATTGACATTTATATACAAATAAATGCATATTGACATTTATATACAAATAAATGCATATTGACATTTATATACAAATAAATGCATATTGACATTTATATACAAATAAATGCATATTGACATTTATATACAAATACATGCATATTGACATTTATATACAAATAAATACATATTGATATTTATAAGAATTTTTAAGCACTAGATTTGCTCGAAAAATAATACTGAAACTAGTTCAAATAATAAACTTATTTTAAATACCTTAGTACTTATAATAATTCTGATAATCGCTGGAGAATCCTTAGTCGGCCTCGAGTGTTACCATAAAAGCTGGACCAACAATTTTTTTCAAAGAATTTATTTAACAAAAGCTTGCATATTTTTTCTTGCTTGCATAGAAGAGGACAATATTAAACTATTTTTATTGGTCAAAGAAAAGAATTAACAAAATTTAATGATACTTTAAAATTAAGTACAGAGGCATGGAGGCGTCTAAATAAACTATACTTAAATATGTATTTTTGACGTTTGATTTAACAATTAAGTGAAGGTTCAATTCTTTTTTTTCATAAATGATTATATATCTATCTATATATCTATAAAAGTGAACGTGTCTGTGTTTATATTTCCCTACGCAATAACTCTGTCAATTTAAAGTCTGCAGACTCGAAATTTGATGTACAGATTACTGAGATTTGGGAAAATCTTTGTAATCCGTTTTCGGCCAGAAATTTGGCTGTTAAGGGGTCAAAGTTCAACGATTTGACGTTTGAGAACTCTATCAAACTCCTGACAATTTTGGGTCTAAACACTTTAAATTTTAGATATAGGTTCTTTGTACATGGATCTAACTTAATAACTTGATTTGAGCCCAAAACAATAAATGTTAAGGGGTCATAATAGGGGTCAAAGTTATAAAAAAAAAAAAAAATTGACCTCTTTGGTCTCTACCAAATTACTCAGAATTTCTGGTCTAAACATTTGAAATTTTACATAAAGTGTATTCAGAGATAGGGCAAACTTTTTGATCGGTTTGAGTCGAAAATTTGAGTTACGAATATATAAATCTATGTATGTTTGTATGTCTACCTAAAACTTTCGACAGAGGCGACTGATTTTCAGAAGATCAGTATCGTTTTTAAGCTCGACCTTTCAGACGACAAATATTGAAAAATTGGCTAAAAACATTAATTTCTTCACCCTCAACTGGGCACTTTTCTACAGAGGTGGGTCGCTTTTTTCACCGATATTTTCGAAAGTCATCCCCTCTTTTCGATTGTCTAGCCTTAATTTAAACATACGTCACTTCCAGTTTGGCGTTGGTCATAACAGCAAAAACGTCACTTTTTTTCCCCGTTCTTTTCCTCCTTCGCGGTATGTGTTCGAGCCTGCCTTCCTACTACCACACCTCCAAACACCCGGGCAACGCCGGCACCCATGCTAATACACACACACACACACACACACACACACACATATATATATATATATATATATATATATATAATTTGTTGCCTACATAACCTCTGAAGTTAAGCAATGATGAGGCTGGCCAGTACCAGATAGGTGACCATTTTGGGAATACTTGGCGTCAGATGTGGTGAAAACAACTCCTGCATCTAATATCACGGTTGGGCCACCATAGGTGAATAAACAAGAAATTGTTGAAAGAAATTATCGTATTTTTAGCTAAATGCGTATTTATCTTTTTTAAATTTTTTTTTACAATCGTCATCGTCCTCACAATACATTTTCAGTTTCAGCTAATTATTTTAAGCATATCCACAAATAAAGAGGGGGGTGTAGGCAATATATATATATGAGAAAAAAGTACACTATTAAAAATTCATTCTTCACTTAATAATTGGCGAAAATTTTGTATTGATTGGATAATTACTTGATTTTTGGTTGATTTTTAAAGAGATTCCAGAAAAAAATATTTACTCTTTTCTTTCGTTTTGGCCGTGCCTACAATCTTCTAATATACAAAAGGCAAAGGGCGTGGGAGTGTGTCTTGCAAAAACTGTCGACAGACGCTTCGGACTGTGACAAAATTGGTATTGTTAGAAAGATTAATCTCTCGGGCGACAAATATCGAAAAATTGGTTAAAAAGTTTAATTCTTTGACCGTCAACTGGGTCGTTTTTGCAAGGAGGGGTCAGTTTTTAGCATCGACATTTTTGCAAAGTCATGTGCCTACCGATCTCAATGTGCGTATAAAACACCTTATTTCAAAGGCTGTGACGTCACAAGTGCACCATGGGCCAGATGGTTAACGCGTTTTCTTTTTTTTTTTCACCTTTTTCCTTTTTTGTGTTATAGGTTCGAGCTTGGCTACTACGGCTACTTTTTGAGGGGAGGGGGGTTACTCAATACCCTTACTATACCACCTCTCCACACCCGGGCAACGCCGGGTAGCTATGCTAGTATTCTATATAGAAATACTCATGACTGATTCTGGAATCTCCGTTGTTACTGAAGACTGATTACGTAAAAGTATTAAAATTTCTTGATTTAAATTTTTACTTTTTCCATTTCTCTACTCTTGCATATTTTATCAATAGAAATATCGATTTTAGCCCCCCCCCCAAAAAAAAAACTGAAGTTTAGTGCATTTGAAAATTTAGGTTTACAGTTTACATGAAGTAAGCTGTCTTATTTTACTTATTCCTCGTATTAGTCGCAAGCCCACCTCTTTTTCGCCCAGCTTCAAGCTATTTTTGGTTCGATTCAAATTGTATATTTCTCCACAAACCCTTTAAATTTTATTTTTTTTTATTTTTAAATTATCGATTAAGCATCACATTTTCATTTCTCCATGCAAGTTTGATTAAAATGCGTTTCCTACATAATTTCACGAACGGTTTATGGATAATTTACAACTTTGGCGAGTCTACTGTTAAAAGAATAAAGTATAGAAACAAATAGCAAACAACTGTTACCAAAAGCAATAAAAGTTGATTTTCTACCTACTTGGATCATATTTGTTTTTTCAACTATTTTCGAATGGTTTTATTGCATTTTAATATTTCGTTCACATCCGATTATGTTTTTCAAAATGATCTACTCCAGTTTCCGGAAGGTTATTTTTTTCATCAGTTTCTTAATTAAAGGTAGAAAAATTTTTTTTTTTTTTTTGCGTTTAGAACAGTTTTTCCCCAATGTGTTGGTTTTTTGGGACGAAATATCAAAATGCAATAAAAACTCTTTAAAACGCACACACAATCCAGGTATGTAGAAATGTAACTTTTATTGCCTTTGGTAACAGTTATTTGTATATATTATATTTCTGTTAACTACTCTGCATCATCGTAAAAACCTTTAGTAAATTTGTAAGCATTATTATAGAATTTAGACTGGAGGGTGCTTTTTACAACAAATTCTAAGAACGATTAGTAAGGTCATAAAACCACATGTAATTGCCTAAAAAAATAAAACAAAAAAAAAAAATAAAAAAGTCCGCACTGCGCACTGCTCGTATTTTTCTTAGTGGCATCAACTTTTTTATCCTGACGGGGACGCTACGACGTTGAAAAGTTTGATTTATAAACAAATGTTTATTTATTTTAAATATTTGTTTTGAATTAGCTTCTTGAACTTACATTTTCAATTTAAACAAAAAAATCTTCATAAAAAACAAAGCAATTTCTCATAAAAATGGTTAACTGTCCTAAGACGCTAGAATAGTCGGGAATGGAATTATAGGTTAAATTTATATACGACATTGCTTCTTTGCTGCTCTAAATTCTGCAATATATTTTAATTTTCACCAAGTTTTTTTTTTTTTTTTTCAGGATGTTTGCACGTAGTCACCTTAAAAGAAAGTAGAATCTCTTAGGAAGGTGGGGGTGGGCGGCGTTCAACGAAAGATTTTAATCTACAATAATAGTCATTTCCTTATTTTAAGGACATTAAGATATGTCTTTTAGACATTCAATTGTGATGATTCGGAATATTTTAAATGAGGATTGGATTATTCAAACTACTATTTTTATCTTAAATATTAATCTCAGAATGCTTCGACCAACATAACCTCTGACCTTCAGGTGCATTTTATCAAATTCGGGAATCTACATGGAATTTCGACAGAACTTTAATTCATGGGGGTAGATTGTCTTCGTACTGTCAGCATAATGTCATGTGATTTTTCAGTCATGGTTAATGTCACCTGTAGATTGATTTTCAAACTCCACTAGTCTTATTTAAGACTTGTACCGCCGCTTCCCTCACCCCCTCAAACTCCATTAACCTTTTTCATATGTCCGGGTGGTAACACGTACATAAATAAAACATTTTATTGGAACGTATTTTTCCTAAGTTCAACATTTTGTTCGATTGTGACAACATTTTGTTCATGTATTTTATTTCATTGTAGCACCAATTTGGTTCCGAATTGAAAAAAAAAAAAATTACAACTCATAACCTGAACTACTCATTAAAATTTAATTCTCTACCGACCTGTATACTTTAAAGTATTGTGCTAGAAAACTTTACACCTGTTAATATCCCGTCTCCAAAGCTACCATCCACTCGTGCAAATATTGTCACATCTGAGCTAGCACATTAAACCCTAGTCTTTCTCTCTTGTACAGTTCAAAAATGTCTCTCATACTGTCTACCAAGCTCTAAATCCTGTCCCATCACTGCAATATTGCATCCCTGTTCTTGTTTTACAAGTAGTTCAATGGAATTTGCTCTGCACTTGTGCCCTCTCAATACTCACTACAAGTCTGACAACTAAATTCCAACCTTTTCAATGTATTTTTTGTCCAGATATCGGAGAGCTTTCTACTCTAATAGCTTCATTTCTCGAACAGCTTGCATTTCAGATTCCCTTCTCATTCTGTTTATCTGACTACCAACATACAGAAATTTAAATGTAATGTGAATAATAACTCCGCACTTAGGATACCTTTATAAATCTGGCCTCTAATTCACAGTAGCCCCATCATCTTTCAGTGGCAATATACCTTGTATGAGATGGATTGAGAGAAAAAGAAAATATTTCATTTGCATGCTACTTTGCTTTGCAATTGTAGAAATTTAAAACAATTGCAAATTTTTTTTTCAGTAAACACGTTTATTCTCCCTCCATGTTAGTGTTGTAAAACAATAAAGATGAAAAAAAAAATTCATTGCACTTTTTTTTTTATTTCTTTTTTATATAAATTTCTGGAAATTGATGGTCAAGAAATGGGTGATCATTTTATGTTAAATTTATATAGGAAATTTTATTTTTTTAATATTAGATAAAAAATCGAATCAATTGACATAGTCTTACTGAAAAAACACTTCTAACTTTGCTCCTGTTGCTAGGGCGGAAGGAGCAGAAACCTAAAACAATTTCATGGGTCACATTACTAAATAACCATTAAAAACAATTTCATGGGTCACATTACTAAATAACCATTAAAAACAATTTCATGGGTCACATTACTAAATAACCATTAAAAACAATTTCATGGGTCACATTACTAAATAACCATTATAAAAATAACATTCTTGTCTTATAGGATTTATTATGCATTTGCCTCCCATATTTGCAGAATAGACATGTTTTTATTTGGAAATTTCAAGCCCTCTTCGATTACAAAGTTTTATCTCAGAGGTGGGCGTGTGTGACACTCATAACAGTTTGGTGATTCAGTACTGAAGGTTTTTAGTTATTCATTTTCGTGTGTGTGTGTGTGTGTGTGTGTGTGTTTTTTTTTCTTTTATCAAAGAGTATTTTTAACAAATCAAAACTTAACAGGAGCAAACAATATTAAATGAAAGATGAGGAATAAAAGTTATAACTTCTATCATCAAAACAAAAAGGCAATTTTAAGGTAAAAATTAAAAATATAAACCAACGAAATATTTATAGAAGAGATTTTTTCCCACAAGTTTTGAAGTGGGTTTTGTCCTCTTTCAAGGCAGGAAAAGATACTCTGAGCGGCACCTTCCCCAGATGTGACTACTACTCTATTTTAGAATGTGTTTAGCTCTCATGCAGGTAGAAAATTGTCAAGATTGAGATTATTTAGAGCGATAGAATGATGCAATAATTTTTTTTCCAGCAACTTAAGCAACAGATTTAACGTAAGTCTTCCATTTGAGGTCAGGGACTTGCTATTGCCTTATGTGCACCAGGTTGAAAGAAAGAATCAAAATGACCTTGCTCATTAATGCTCTTTGAAGTGCTGCCATAGATGGTTATGTTATCTTCATAGATGTAAACAAAAAATCTTAGAATGTGATTTAGATCATTAAAGATCACAAAAGGCCCAGAATGAATCTTTGAAGCATGCTGGTATTGATAGTATGTGCTTCAGAATGACTGCTTTTATGAACATATCATTCAAGTCGGTGTTCATATTTTATTTACATTTTTGAAAAATCCCATAAAAATCTGTGATGAAACATTGAGATTTTTTTGCCATTAAAAAAAGGGACAAAATGATACAGACAATTTGCACATGGCGTGGAGAATTCCTATTAAATTCAATGTTCCTATGTATAAAATTAATAAATTCAATCTTGTGGATCTATCAATTTCCCATTTATTTATGGGTTGAAATCTTTGAAATTAGCGATAGAACCAAAGCATCTATTAAGTGTGTAACTTATATATTTCCTATATTTGAATTCTATAAGATCTTTTTAATATGAATAAATCCTCCCTCAAAACGGAAGTTGTTTTCTGATTTAGCAGCAGAAAAGGGTCCATGAAATAAAACGAGTGTATTAATGATATTCTACAAACCTCACGAAAGCACAGCATAGATCATGACAACTAAACAATGTTTACACTGCAATTATGACCTCACAACATATGAGTAAAACTTTTTCAGATCTTCCAAATCTCACGGCCTTGATCTTAATCTCACGGTCATGTAATATTTTCTCACGATAAGCATCAGAAATAATCAGTTATGGTCGTTGATATAAACAACTGATTCTTTAATTCATCACTGGAAAGACTTGGAAATGTCTTTAAAAACTTGATGGAACACTTTCAAGTATGCTCACTATGAAAACTGTGTCCCACTGCCCTTTTTATTTTCGGTAAAAGTACAGAATAGTTAACTGGTAAACTAAAAAAAAAAATGCTTTATAAAAAACAAATTGGAGCTTTGAGTTTTCTACCAAGCAGTTTAATTTTAAAGTGAAAACGATTTATTTATTTTTAGGTGTTTGTGGCTATGATGTAACGTTATTTAAGTAAATAATTATTTGCTCTAACATTCTCATCTTATTTTCACAACGTTTTGACCTTTTTTAGGTGTATATTTTTAAACTCTGAGTTAGGGAATTTCAAAGCATGAAACCCAGGGCACAACAGATAAAGGTGTGACAGTCTTCTGGAGGTTGAAGGTTCAATCCTCATTGCAGACAATAACTAAAAATAAAATGGAATTTACTTGATGCTTTTATCCAATCATACTTGACAGAATGAAAACAATCTCTCCTTATTAAATAAAGGGTTTGGTTCGGAATTCAGTATAGATTCCAGAATTCAAAAACATGCACTTGAAGTCAAAGGTTACATCAGCTGTAACGTGAAAATAAAGATGAGAATTGGGGTCTGAATAATTCAAAATAAACTTTTGAAATGTATTTTTCAAATGTGAAAAAGTAATGGACAATAATTATGCTAATGTGTGTGTGTGTGTGTGGGGAGATCTGTTCTCCCGTATAATTTGAACTAATATAAGCATGCATCTGTTTACATTCACTGTACAAGCCATAATCGTCCGATTGTTGTTCTGGTCTAAAATCCTTGCTTGATTTCTATACCGATCGCAATGTCAATGTGCTTTTATTCAGTGCTGTAACAGGAAAAATTTCCCTCCAAATAAAATCGCAATTCCAGTTTCAAGCAAGTGATAAGGTTTCATTTTGAATGTTACAATTAAATGTGTTTGTCCCCTGAACAACAAATTAAAATAAGGTGCAATGTAAGATTATTGGAGTACACACACCAAACATTTGATCATTGAAAAAAAAAAAAAAAAAAAAACTTGTGCCAACTCTGACTTAGTACTACTAATAAAACCGGATCCTTGAATACTTTAGCTCATATGTGACAGAAACAAACACTTGTTTTATTTCCATGTATATCGTCACTAGAACCAACCAATCAGATCAAAGTGTATCAGCAGCAGCTGGCAAAACAGTATAAAAAGGTGCGTTTCTTCATTTTAGCATCTCTGACTGAACTCGCCAGTAGTCTTCTTTCCTTGAATCCCCGCTAGATTGAACAGTATTTTCACTACCACAACAATCGGTAGCAACAGCTTAGCCTCTCTACGTCATGTTAACGATGACTGTCATCAACATCTGCAGCTTCTCTGATCAGTCAAAAGCAACAGCGTTCAGTGAAAAGACCAAAAGATGCTTCAGCTAGTATAACGATCCACATCTTTATAATAACGATCCACATCTTTATAATAACGATCCATCATCCTGTCAACTCACTGAATCATGACCTCTTAACGATCACATATTTAATTCTTTAAAATATATGCCACCTTTATCGTTGGCTACATACACGATTTTTTTTTTTTTTTACCTATCAGAGAAATGATTTAATTGAAAAGACATTTCCAGCTATACTATAGCTGGAAATTTTGAAGTAGACCTTTATGCCATACCCTATCAAAGGTCTTTGATTTGTTGAGCAATTGCCCTAGAAAGGAAGCCTCCATCAAGAGTTTCGCTAATCCTATGAGAAATAACTGTAAGCACATCTGCTGTACATTTAGCAGAATGGAAACCATATTGCATGTCACTTAGGTTATTTTTGCTGAGGTGGTTGACTACTACTCTATTTAACAGATTCAGGCAACTTATGACGCACAGGAGACTTATTGGTCTGTACTGAGAGAGAGAGAGATGACCGATCACCTGAATTCTTAAATACAGGGCATACTGATGAGATTTTCCAGGGTGTTGGGAAGCAATTCTCCTTAAGACAACGCTTGAACAGCTTTGTAAGTATTGGAGCTAGTTCTGCACTATAATTGGAATGCCGCCAGGGCCAGTTGTTTTACTGGAATCAAGGTTATTGATTAGCTTGGCAACATCGCGCACAGATATTTGTATACTGCATAGCATGGTTTTTGATACAGGAGGAAATACGGGGGGGGGGGGGTTGACGGCCTTGGTCGCATAGGGAAGAATTAGCTGCAAAGTTCTTGGCTTTGTCTGATGCTGACGAGATTACCTCAGGTCCATGAATGATAGTTGGGATAGAGCACACGCTTCTGTTCAGGATCCTGTTTGCTATTTGCCAAAACTAGTGGGAACTAAGCTTCTGCTCAGCCGCTTTGGACTTGGACTGAGTGTACAACTCTCTCGCGTTTTTCATTACTCTTTTACAGTGGTTGCTGGCAGTCCTGAAAGCGGCTTTAGTCTCTGTACATCTGTTACGTTGGAAGCAATGGAAAAAGTGATTTCTGTGCGCAATGGCAGCAGCACATTCTGAAGAGAACCACGAATGGCTGTTAGGTTTTTGCTGGAATTTTTTCGAGGGTATGAAACTGTCTATACCTACAATTAAGTTTTTTTCACTGACGTATTTTTGGTCTTTCTTAGTTGTGGAGTCGATACACCAGTATCAACTCCTGCAACTAGACTTCGTTTTGTTTATTCAAATTTATTTATGGTGAGGTAAACAAGTTTCTTCTATCATAGTTGACGTTCTTGTTTTAGCTTTTCACCTCTGTATATGTAAGTATATTAGTTGTATACGTATGGCGTTGTGTGTATCTATAACTTGTGAACGCGAGAAGTGTAGCCTAAACGCTTTAATTGGCAAATCGTGACGTGTGACAAGAGTTAAAGAAGTAACAGTAGCTGAAGTAGATTTAACTTGTTGCATGAAATAGATTACGTCTTTGTTGTTTTGTTGTTTATATACTTAAGAAAAAATGTTTATTTCAACCATTAGTTCCTTTGCTGGATTTTGTTTTAATAAAGCGAATTTAGAAATCAATTTGCGGTTACGAAAATAAAATTTCCAATTTTTGTTATTTTAAAATACAAATGCTCCATTTTTATATTTTTTTTTGTCACCTCTTCCATTTTCTTTCTTTCCCCCTTCATTTCTTCCCCCACATGTCTCTCATCTGAATTCACTGCACTTAAATTCAGCAACAGAATAAAATAAAGGATACTATTCTAAATATACTTTTTATTTGCTATTTTTAACCAGTGATCATTCTATGCTGTTTTTTTTGTTTGTTTTTGAAAGGGGAGGGGCATCATCCCCCACAAATTGTCTGACTGCTAAATTGGAGTCGCCCGGTTGACACCGTTATTTTACTCTGGCTTGCTTCGCTCGTTATCCTTTGCAATTTAATTCCTATTCACTACTTGATATTATTGAAACGAAACTTGTCAATAAGGGAACAACCAAATTAATCTTTTCTGATAAAAATATTAATTTACATACTTAATTATTCATAATACACAGCCGGACACACTTACGTTTATTTGTATTATATAGAATCATATAGTTACTAAAAAAAAGATAACGCTATATGTTTAAAGTCTGCACATTAAAATTCTCTCCTCACTTTATATTTGCCTCTTCCTTCCCCATTACTCCTAACCCTTATTTTCTGATTGCGAAAATGACATCCATTGCTAATTAATTACATCCATCTTCCCATGTATCGTTTGTGAACCACTTAGTCTCAGAAACGTATCTTGAGAGATGATTACCTGCCTCGAGTCTCTTGTAGATTACCCCCTCCAATCCGTCGTCTTTACTACCGTGCAGTCTAATAATTGTGATATCAGGCACGTGTGTGCAGCAGATGTAATTCTTGCCAACGGTCATTGTCGAATTTATGAAAAACCACCTTGTCATATTTTCCATTTTACACTGGACTTATCTAACCCTAACCCTAACCAACAACACCGTTTGATGCAGTCCCGATTTACTTGCTTTTCCACAAATTTAAAGTTGGGCATAAGGCCGGTTTTTAATGCAAGTGTGTATGATATTCAATTCCTTTAAAAAATCACTCTGAATGTACCAAAAATACAAATTGCTCCAGGCGAGAAAGTTATCTTTCAAAAAATGAAATTCTACTTTAAGCGATTTTAGAATCTGAATGTAGAATTTAGAATATTATTGGAATCTGTTGCATCACTATGCCAAATTGTGCTTTGTACATATCACTGAAAGGCAGATTTTTCAAAGGCCATTTTTTTCCTAGCTATTTGTAACTGCATAAAAAGTTAAAATCTCACTCAAGTCTAAATAAAAACGGTTGATTAAAAGTTTTATACTTGTAAAAACCTGCATTATACTGGACTGTCCGGTAACTTTTGGCTTTTGCTAGGAGTGAAGTGTAGTATCTGTTCTGATGCTGCACTTTTCTGTTTTTCTGTCTTCGGTCATTGAAAAAGTAATTTTAGACTATATGGCAAGGTTGGGCGTGTCTATTCCAAAAGCCGTCCTTAACACCAACAATGACCATAGTTTAATTTTTTACGAGGGGGATGGGGGCATGCTTCCATTGGGCAACTCTGATTAATTCCGAATCCTGCTAGTATGTATTGAATTTGTTGCCTACATAACCCCTCAAGTTAAGCAACGATGAGGCTGGCTAGTACCAGATGGATGACCATTTTGGGAATGCTAGGCGTCGTATGTGTTGAAAACAACTTCTGCATCTAGTATCATGCTTGGCCCACCGTAGATGAATCAAAAGAAATTGCCTCTAGAAATTATCATTTTTTTTTTTTTTTTTTTTTAGTAAAATGCGCAATTATGTCTAGATTTTTTTTCTTTTATCGATTCTTCATTCAAAGCATTTCCTATTTGATGGTATATTAGCAATATCGGTCTCACTAAAAGAAAATTAATTTATTTTTCAAAGATTTAAAAGTATTTTATTTTATTTTTTTGCAAAAGTAATGAAAAAATGTTTTTGCTAATCTGAAAGATAATTATTAACATATTCAACGAATGTCACTTCAAAACATTAAAGATAAAAAAAAAAATAAAACGCATTCAAAATTCAGATTTTCAACCTTAAAATCTGATATGTGCATAGTTGTTGGTTTTATCTACAATCTTCACCCTCTCCATAATGCAATATATTTTGCTCAGTTTCAGATAATTATTTTAAGCATATTTGTACCCACAAATCAAGAAGGGAGATTTTGTAGGCAAAAAAAATAAAAATAATCTATTTATATCGATTATGAAAAAAGTACACCATTATAAAATTCATTATTCACTTAATCGGTGAAAATTTCCTATTGATTAGATAATTATTTGATTTTTGGTAGATTTAAAAATCTACCAAAAATCAAATAATTATCTAATCAATACGAAATTTGGCAGCACTTCAAAGAGCATTAATGAGCAAGATCATTTTGATTCTTTCTTTCAACCTGGTGCACATAAGGCAATAGCAAGTCCCTGACCTCAAATGGAAGACTTACGTTAAATCTGTTGCTTAAGTTGCTGGAAAAAAATTATTGCATCATTCTATCGCTCCAAATAATATCTCAATCTTGACAATTTTCTACCTGCATGAGAGCTAAACACATTCTAAAATAGAGTAGTAGTCACATCTGGGGAAGGTGCCGCTCAGAGTATCTTTTCCTGCCTTGAAAGAGGACAAAACCCACTTCAAAACTTGTAGGAGAAAATCTCTTCTATAAATATTTAATCGAAAAGACTTACTCCCGTCTTCCGTTTTGGCCGTACCTATGGATGAGCAACAAAATTATTTAAACGTTCGTGGTTTAACGGTACCGAAAAATGTTAACTTTTAATTTCAAAAAGACTCGAAATCATACAAAATAACGGCTAGACATGTGACTGTAGCCCCTCTTCCCCTCTGAACAAGCAATATTAACCAGCCGGCGTCACTCTTTGCCTCCCGTCCCTCCCTCCCATCTCGCATATTAAAATGACATGTGGATCCCAGCTTAGCGTCAACGAGAGAATACTTAAACAAATCTTGTTTCTAACGTTCAGGAACCGGACATTTTTCTTGTAGACCCAGTTTAACTTTCGTGAAAAATGACCTCACAACCCACTGACATAGATATAAACGACAAAATATTTTACTTTCTCTTTTGTAACCCACCGTCAACTCTCTCTCGCACAAAATGTCTGTTTTTAAATTGAAAATAACTTAATATTTTCATGTTAAATTAAGTCTGAAATTTCAGAGAAGACATCTCGACTTATAGATCTTTTTGGAAGAAAAAAAAATTCATTTTTCCATGAAGTAGTTTAAAACAAACCGAATAAAATAGCATTAAAAAATACGACATAGTCTCCGTTTTAAAATCAAACGTTTCAGATGTTCTTTATTAAGAACTTCATTTTAGGAACTATGCACTTTAGAGTTGCCATAACTTGCACTAATTTCTGTGCTCTGCGATGATGATGATCGTCTTGTGAGAGTAAAGAATAAGACTTACTTGGTTGGGGTTTCTTCTGCTGCATTTTTTTTTTTTTTTTATTCGTATTTACCCAAAATGTTTATTTTTTTAAAACCTCTGCTACATTATTTGGACAGAGACCACGTTTACAACTGACTATATTTAAAAATTACATTTTTACATGCGTGTTTCGTCTCTAAACGAATCGTCCCCAGTTGTCCGCCAATTCATACATTTTAGTTTTCTGTCCTCCATGCATCAATTCTAAATGCTTGCAATCATGACTATCCTACGGCCACCTCAACCTTTATTGTTATATTATCAATACATCGTTTGTTTTCATAAAGCTTTTTTTTTCTCTCCATATTTTAATCACAAAATATTTCTTGGTTTTGATATTGAATTATGTTTGCAAAAAAACAATTTATGTTCATTGTTTTAATTAGCTTCAAATTGCAAATGACTTACCAAGTCTCCAACCTCTGTTTTTTGTCTATCACTCTCTTCCTTTCTCACTGTCTTGTTTTACTTCCGGTTCTTATTTTCTACCATTTCTGTTACTTCTAACACTCTCGCTTTTTCTGTTTACTAGCAGTCAAAGTTCATTGTAGCAAAATGTAGTAGGCAAAAATCAGGAACAAAGATGGGAAATAGTCAGTTTTGCCCTCCATCGCCCACCTCTAGAAGAGAGGGATTTCTTGGCTGTAATGATCGTAGAGAAAGAAGAAGAATGAGACAGAAAAAAAGACAGAAGAAAACTCACTTCTTGCAGATTCGTGGTTCGTCGCAAAGACCAACCCACTGCCAGAACCACCTACGCACCATCTGCAAAACACTCCCTGACTGCTTCCCAGCGTCCTGCCTTTATATTTGCATAATTGCGCGAGAGCACACGCGATTCTGCGAGAATTGTATGGGGGTCAACGCCAATAAAAATCCATGGACGCCATCTTGGAACTCTCTTCCGTTCGGCCCGCAACACAACAACAGACGTGTCCGAGGTAAGCTCTTTATTTCCCCCCATTTTGGTTATTGCCAATTCTGCTACACTCCCCCTACCTGATCTCATGATCACAAACAGGGCAGAGGGGAAGTCGTCTTTGTCGGGTACTTCTTCGAAGAATTGGGGGCAGCACTTCCTCATTGCCATCTTCCTCATTACCACCGTTATTGCCACCAGTTTGTTCCATTATCCCCTCTCGTGGTTCCATAGCCGGTGTTTCACAATCAAGGCAGGGGGGCAGTATCCGTCTTTGTCAGGTACTCCTTTGTAAAGGTAAGAGGGGTGGCTCTTCTTCCGCTTCTTCAGTATATTCATTATATGGCTCAAAATCCTCTCCATCGTTCTGCATCATACACTCTGTCCTTTCAGAAGACCTTGTACTGTCTGGGTGTGTCTTCCTCCGATCTAACAACATAATGGCGAGGGCGTAGATCCTTTATGTGGCGAGGCACACTGTTCACCAAAATAAATTGAAGGCTGATTACCTTGGTCACCTCACCCTTGCTGAACCTCATGGTAAATCGATTTTGCGGTCTTTTGACCCACACGTGATCTCCAACCTGGTAAGAGCTGTTCTTGGGACCTGGGGATGCAATTGCGAGAGTGGTCTCCTTTACTCGAACATTGTATCGATAAATCCTGTTGGCAGGCACAGTGAAGGGAGATACGTCGTCTCTGGGTGTGATGTTATACTAGTAGACAGCCTCCTGTATGGGACAGTGCATTCTAGCCGCTATTCATTTCACTGTACGGTGACATTGCTCTGCTATGCCATTCTCGGCTGGAGTGTATGCACAACGGAATCGCACGTGAACTCCCCATTTATGTGCAAATGCTTGAAACACGTTGCTGCAGAAAGCCGTGTCATTGTCTAAAAGGATTTCATGTGGTGAGCCACGCTTGAGGAACACTGCCTTCAACTGATCAATCACGCTTGCCAAGTCCTGCCTTGCCAATTTCCTCCAAATGGAGAAACGCGATGGACCACAGTCTGTTAGTTAAAAAATGGAAGGTGCCATAATGCGTGATATCCATTCCAATTCTCTGCCAATTCTTGTTCACTTCCAGCTTTCCCTTTTCCCACTTGACCAGTGCTGAGTCAATAAATTGACATTCCTCACACTTCCATATAACCGTTTTAACTGTTGCTTGTCATTGTTGGGCAACTTCCCCTGGCGCCGAACATTGAAGCCCTGACCATGGGGGAGCTAATGTCGAGAACGAGAATTTTGACGATGACTGGGGAACAAAATCAGGATGTGGTTGCCTGCCAACAGGATTTATCAATACAAAGTAGGTAGTGCGTTTCACCCCCGGATGTCCACTACCTTTGTGAATAGTCATGATTTAATTCTCATTCAGCTCGTCTGTGTGAACCGTGCCAATCACAGTCAAGCCCGTTTTTTCTTTTTTTTTTTTCATCGCCTCAAACCACTGCTCTGGTACTCATGTCAATCGGTCAGCAATGTTTCGTGCTGATGGAACCAGCGTCACATCCACTGTCAGCCCGTACTCTTTTGCAAACTCCTTGAGAGTGCTTAGTCTCCTCCTAATAAGCATCTCACTTGCTGCTTTGGTGCGTATTCATGCCTTTCCAGTTAGTGTGCCTGAGACCCAATGGTATACGCAGACAGAATCTGTCTTTGTGTAGCACCTTGCCCTGCCACTGAAGAGCCAAATTGATGCCTTTCAATACGGCGTCCAGTTCAGCTAAGTTGATGTGTTGAGAGTCCTCTTCAGGTCGCAGCAAACATGCGTCTCCCAACACAGTTTCATGTGTTTCCAAGGCTGCACCAATTGCTAGGGAGCTAGCATCAACCCATACATTCAGCTCTTTGCCATCCACACACCAATTTCCCCGGGCCGGATCGTTCCGCTGCACAGATTCTAAGATCTCAAACATCATACAATGCAGTACGGCATCCCTTGCTTCATCATCCCAGCCCTTTGTTACCGAACTAACACTCCTTCTGAGTATTCCACAAGCCACACGAAGCCAACTGCACACCAGAAAGTGCTTGACAAGTCGACCACACAAGGAGAACATTGTTCGCCGCGTAACAATACTAGGAGCCTCTGGAATTGCATTTCCTCGCTTCCACTGCAGTTCACTGCGTTCCATCCGGATCGCCAATCCCAGCACCCGTGCCTCGTTCTTCAACCGCTCCGGGTTCTTGCACTCCAACCCAAACTGCGCTAGGTGTTCCTTTACATGGGTTGCGGACACCACGTCTTCATTGACAAAAATGTCATCAATGTAAGCAGATGCTGTGCGGCCTATAACTTCTTCCTGGGATAATACTTCGCTGACAATTGCTCTCATTCTCAGAGGAGACACAATCAAGCCGAATCCCGAATCCTGTCCATTTCCAGTCTGGTATGGCCAGTGTCTCCTGGACCTGTACTTGTAGGTATGCTCTCCTGAGGTCCAATGGACATGTTAGCACCTTTTTGTCTCCATTTGCACAGTTTAGCTGCACAAACATCTGTGTTGGCTGTAAACGCGTCTACATAATGATTTGACCCCCTCCATCAATGGGTGCATTTTACTTTGGCTTTGTTCTGCTGTATCACAGTCATCAGGGGAATTAGGCCTTTGGGGGGGGTCCCAATTTATCCTCTGGGTATGGCACGGGCCAACCATTATCTATCCAGGTGCGGAGCTCCTGCGTGTATTCTTCACGGATTTCTGCTGGCACTGGGTATTCTAACACTCAGTTGTGTAGCCTTTTAAGGGGGTGGTCCTCGGACCACTTCCATGATGCGGTCCACGTTCGGCTTTGATGGTCAAAGGTGGCGGTGAAATCCAGTTCATTAATAGAAATGGCTGCGCATTTAATATTTTTTTCTGACGCCCAGCTGCACTGATCCTGTAGATTCGACAACACTTCCCAGAGCTTTTATGGCATCGATCCCTAGAAGTCAAACCCCAGCGGTTTGCCATGCAACACCAACACATCGATTCTGGCAGACACAACTTCATCAGTGGATACAGAGGCCGCTCCAACACCACAGCATACATGGGATATTCCAATCGTTTCGACATTCACATTTGTTTTTCCCCAAGGCCGGCACCGGTCTGCATGTAAAATCGTCCTAGAGCACTCAGTATCAATAAGCACCAAACATCACGTCCCGTCAACATAGATGCCTATCACCGGGAGCGTCGTGTTCGCATTTTGGTGGAGAAGGAGACTGATGATTATGCGTCCTCCCTTTGTTCGTTTCCTGAGCAGTTCCGAGCCTAGTGTCCACTCTTACCGCACCGGTAACACTATTCCGCGTTTTTGACAGTCCTTCACAAGGTGGCCTTTAACATTGCATTTAAAACGGGTCACACTAACAGGAATATTCTTGGCCCTATTGTTGTTGGGTGCGCGTGTGGCCGCAACCACATCCTGATTTTGTTCCCCAGTCATCATCAAAATTCTCGCTCTCGACATTAGCTCCCCCATGGTCAGGGCTTCAATATTTGGCACCTGTTGAAGAGCAATTGAGTTGGTGTCAGGGAACCCAGTGACAAAAGTCAATTTCGTGAGTCTCTCTAGGCCATCTCCTGTGAATCCGGCCAATCCAACCAATTGTCTGATTTTGTTGGCGTAAACATCCACACGTTCGCCAGCCCATCTGACCGTAGTTATTTTTCTGTGTGCTGCAAACACGTCGTTGGTAAATGCTTCTTTTAATCTGGCCTCAATCTGGTCTATCTTCTTTTGATCGTCCTCCATTTCCATGTAGAGGGCCAGTGCATGACCTTCCAGATATAAAGGTAGGAGACTCGCTATATCATCCACCTGCAGAAGTTGTCTGATCAGTCTCACTTTTTTCAGCCACGCTACATCTCCCTCGACAGAGAATGGCTTGATAATATCACTGCTTATCTGCACCTTTGCCATAGTCGAGTCGAAGTAGCTTGTAGCAAAATGCAGTAGGCAAAAATCAGGAACAAAGATAGGAAATAGTTAGTTTCGCCCTGCACCGTCCACCTCTAGAAGAGAGGGATTTCTTGGCTGTAATGACCGTAGAGAAAGAAGAAGGAGACAGAAAAAAAAGAAAAAGGTAGAAGAAAACTCGCTTCTCGCAGATTCGTGGTTCGTCACAAAGAACAATCCAACCGCACCTGCACACAATCTGCAAAACACTCCCTGACAGCTTCCCAGCATCTTTTCATTATATATTTGCATAATCGTGCGAGAACACGTGTGATTCTGCAAGAATTGCATGGGGTCAACGCTAATAAAAACCCATGGACGCCATCTTAGAACTCTTCCGCTCGGCCCGCAACACAACAGATGTATCCGAGGTAAGCTCTTTATTTTTCCCCATTTTGGTTATTGCCAATTCTGCTACATTCATCATAAACAGGAGTAGGGAAGTAGTAATAGTATTAAAATTATGAGAGAAAAGTGAGCAGAAAGCGACTAATTGTCTTATTTTTATATTTAACTGTCTTTACAAACTCACTTTTTCTTGATTTCAATGATCTAGCCGGGGTTGTATTAGTGACCCACAAAGTCATATTTTCCTAATCTAACGCTAAACTGCACATTTGTAAGAGACTTTCTTCCTCCTCATTTAACCGACATATTTAATCATAGGAAGTTAAATCTCGTCCACAAAGATAAAAACAGAACGGTGATTGCATTTCTTTTGATAAGTTTTAATTACCATCAGCCATTTTATATCTACAGTAATGAACGACTCGGACCTATTTCTGATGTAAAATAAACTTGGTTTAGTTAAAGATTACAAATCAAAACTGAAATTTTGCAGTTTACCCTTTTTATAATTTCGATAACCATTGTTACTTTAGTACTAGTACAAAAACTAAAAAACAAATAAATCAATTTTTTTTTTTTTTTTTTTTTCACATACAGAATTTGATTATAATTTTATGACTAGAGATAGATGACTGAAAATAATGCCGCTTAAAAATCTGTACTTTGGTGATATTTTTCATAAAAGTGCATGTTTACCGAGTTCAGTTGTGCTCTGTCACATTTTGATCAATTTGAAAGTCTGACCGATTAAGCCAATTATTGACTTTAGATTCATTTTTTAATATTGGTGAAATATCTCCTTGCATATAATGATGCTACTGCATGTTATTAAAGCCACGTGATCTATGCTTGATAGTCAATTGAGAAACTGAAAAATGGCTTTAACATGTTGGAATAATGAGATTTAAATTTTTGAGCCCCCCCCCCCCCGCAAGATGTCTGAATTTTAAACTTATATTTTTTTTCTTGAATCATTAATTATAACAAATGTGAATTTTTATTTGTCATGCAGAAAAGGTGGATTTTCACTTAAATTGCTAGAATTTTCCATGGATGAAAGTTCAGTATTTTTATTTTTTTTTTAACAATTTCTGTCAAATTGCTAGAGCCTTACCTGATTACTTTTCATTACGATTTTGTCTGTTTTCTTTTGTCTTTCGACCTTTCCTCTCTTGATTTTCTTCATACTAATTGGGAACGTTGGTAACTCAAAAATTGATTCGACTGATGGTGATTGTTGTCAAAGAGCATCAGATCAATGTTTAATTTGTAAAAATCGGAAGCTGAAAATCTGTCAAAATTGTGGCCAGGAATCAACTTTTCAAGGTCAAATAAGATGCGGGCTTCATTAGTTATGTTATAGGCCAAGTAGCAAACCTCTACGATGAATAGAACTTCAGTTGTTGCTGAAAGTGTTATATCCCAGAATTAAATTGGTTCTAAACGTGGATGATATTTTGATAAAGTTTAGTAACTGTTGGTTAAGCGATCTTGGCATGAGCACTAACATAGTGACAAGCAAACTTTATCACAAACATCTTTTTGGTAGCGGTAGCAAAAAAGCAAACAAATCTACTAATTAGAACTAGAAAAAACAAAACAAATCTAGTAATGTGGCCTATCGGGTAAGGATTGAATTGGCCAATAATCACGCTATCACTATTTGAATAGAGTTTAAAAATGTAAATCCTTTTGTCATTGTTGAATGTTTTTTGTTGTATGATTTTTTGGAATTTCTTTTCATTTTTCAAAAGAACTATAAAGCCTTGTTCATCCACTGTTCATAGTTTTAAATGTGACCTGGTATTGCTCTTTACGACATTGTACTCCCCACAAAACTTTTCTTCATATGAATAGTTCATATCAAACGTAAACAAACGCATATCAATTTCTTTTAAAAAATCGAAATTTATTGGCTTCCATTAAAATGTAACGTGATATAAATTGCAAGTTAATTTTTATTTCAGTCGGCGAAATTGTTTTCAGTATTTTTCTTCTTTTGGTTTATTTTAAGTGCGTAGATGTTCATAGAAGAATGACCTCAAAACTATATTTTTAAAGCCTAATTTTTCTACATGACAATTCGAGCAACGTCAGGTAACTACAGCAAATATGTGATATTCCTAACACGAAGTATTATTGTTTATACATATTTCTGTCTTTTTCTTCCATGTATAATACAAACCAACTAATTACCTTCTACATATGGACAGAATATACAAGTATTATCTCTAGATTAGAGTGAAAACTGGTGAACATGATATTTCCTTCTATTTCAATTTATTTTTTTTAAATTTGAATATTAACAAAAATGTAATCCTTTTACTTTATAAATGTACAATTATTTCTTGTGTCATTAAGTTTTTTGTTACAGGCTACTTCAAGTTAGGTTCTATGGCTATCATTTTGTAATGTTTGTACTTTTCAAATTATGTGTGCTCGATATTGTCTCTGCATATAAAGATTCTATTTTAAAGAAAAGGAAACATTTGTTAATATGATAGGATTTAACATACGGCTTTAAGGTCCGTTACAAAAATCGAAGTTGAAAACCTTAGTTCATGAAATATTAAAGAAATGTTATCTTATTGTTTCTATTTGTTTTTATATGAACCTAATTTGAGGGTTTCTTAATTTACTAATAAGCTTGGTATCTAATGTTCTTGAAATCATTAAAAGTCAATGTGTTAGCTATTGAAATTAATCTTATCTGAATAATCTTTTTTTTATTTTTTTTTTTTAAGAGTTAATGAGATTTGGTTCGATGTTTAAACTAATTTAATCTAGTAATTACTAATTGTATTATTATTTCCATTTACAAGATATCAGATTTGTAAGGATTTTGAACATGTTCATAGTCTACATTTGAATTAGACTTAAAATTGACTTCCGACCTCATAACACACAAGATGGCTAATTTTCTAATTTCCGACAAACATACGGTCACAATTTAGTGTTTAATTGTGCTACTAAAATTTGGTATGATTGTTTTGCGAAAATGAAAGGTTGGGATATAAAATGGAAATGACTAACGAATATCTGAATTGGTCCATTCAGTCTGATTAATGATGAAAAAATGCTGAAGCGTAATGGACAGCCCCTCTTACAGAAATGCATCGGTGCACCTAAATAAAAATTAATGCTTGACTGTATAGAAATACTAGTTCAAATGGAACATTCATGACAAAAAAGAAACTTGTCAAATATAAACTTTGTAATAGTGCCCATGACTCTAAACTTTATATACACATTAAGTTATGTAACGGTTATCAACGCAAATTGCAGACTTAGCATGCAATAATCGAGTTCCATCAGGATTAAAATAACTTCGGTAAGTGTATCATTCTTTCTAACTCGATAAGTAGAATAGTATGGATGTCCAACCAATGGACAAACCGTGGTATCATAAAAATGTATGGATTCTTTTAAAATTGCCGTACCAAATGTGGATGGGCTCACAAATACTATTCCAAACTTGTGTATGACAGAAAAACAGACACAATCTTTTGATAGAAATGTTTGGACACCTAAAAGATTTGTTCATTTAATCAAAATATTCTAGCGATGAAAATGTCATTTCAAACTGAAGTGTGACAGACGGGCAGACGACACTTCTAAAAATCATAATCTATATCAAATATGTGAATCATTCTCGATTGTCCTGCTGTCCACATAGTTAAGTGGATAAAGTTGCTGATCAATAGATATCTTACTTTGAGGTTGTGAGTTCAATCACTTGTGATGTGGAAGTAATGATTACCATTAAGTGGACTTGGGATGATTTATGTAAAGACTGTATAATTACGTTCTCTAATACAACTTGAAAAGATATGAATCGATTTTTCCTTTTAATTATGGATCAAATAATTTGGTAGACTAATCTGAAACCTTGGTAGAGCATCTAAGGTTTTCTTCAAAAGAATATCTACCCATTAACCTACATGGTAATTATGGCCAACCTCTTTATCAGGCAGGGAGTTTCCTTTGAGGTGAGAAAAATCCCTAAGTAGAGCGAGATTTGCTAACAAACTTTGAACAGTAGCTGAACATTGAGACTTGTTGGATTTAAGAATTTTAATTTTTGAAAAAATTCAATCTCTCCTCCTCACTATCTTAAGTATTTATTTGATGCTGACCCCATAAGATTAATCCTTGAAATTTGAATTTCAACCATAAATGAAATACTAGTATAGACCAAACTTAATGCCACTTTTTTCTACTTCAGTATTACCTCTGATCATCTTGGATTTCTGCCTACCACTTGGCTTAATACATACAAGTGCAGTTATGGATTGCACAACCCTTGCTTCACTATGAACTCATCATTATATAGGCATCTTTTCAGAGGATGTCTAAGTTATGCTAGGGCAACTAGTCTAGAAGGATAACACCAGCTCACAAACCTGCATGGCGAGTATGGCCTCCACCTGTATTAGATGTAAGCAAAGGTTCCTCTGAAATTATTAAAATCACTTTGGTTGAGTCGATTGAGGATTTACTAACTTTGAAAAATGGCTGAACAATGCAAATTTTTCATTTTGATTGTGACAACAATTACAAAAGAACTTTCATATATTTACCCATATTTAACTAAATGTAGATACTTTTAGCGGTCATTTAATATCACTAAAAGTATCTATATTCGATATCATAATAATGAAAGATTGAATTAAGACTTCAAAAGTAAAATGTCCTCGTACCTGATGAGCTATGTTCTCTAGTTGGTCAGTTGATCCATCACACTTAAGGTTGAAATGGTTTTATCCTCAATAAACATTGAATGGGCACACTTAAAAAAATATAAAGTTGTGCTTTTTATATTTTCTTAAATCTGTGCAATGTTCTAAAAATAATAGTCCCAGTCCAAGATAGAAAGCGTATTTATAAATAACTCAGTTCCTTCCTGGTGGCCGATTCATGGAGCTTGGTAAAATGTGCAACTTTGAATATGATTTGACTTTAAATCCTATGAGTATTAATGGTCTGGATGTTACAATATGACATTTTTTAATTTAAAGTCATTTGTGTGCCATTCAAGGCATCTTCCCTCCGGGAACAATGGATACTATCTGTAATGTTACCTGTGAAGCAAGGGCAGCACAACCACAACTCTCCTCAATCAACATTACTAATGTTCAGTGACAATAAAAGTACAGGATGGTTGGAGATAATGCCAAGAATAGCAGAGATATTTATTTCATTTTCCTTATACTAGATTAATTGCACAACTAAGGTATGTAAATTTCGTTTATTCTATTGGTTAACCTCTAGCTGGCAAGATATAATTCCAAACATGACGGTTAAAAGATCAGATTTGTGCAGCATTTTTATTTAAGTAAATATTTATTCAAAATTTCTAGTTTTCAACTCCTAGCAATGCCCTCATCAGGATAGTTTAGACAATATTTTTTCTTACTAGCCATATATATATATATATATATATATATATATATATGAGAATAATAATATTTCTCATATATATATATGAGAATAATAATATTTCTCATATATATATATATATATATATATATGAGAATAATAATATTTCTCCTAACAGCCATCCTAACACTAGCAACACTCATTATCCCCTCCAAACTAGTCCTCATACAGATATTGTCCAACCATTTGTTGAACACTATGAACAAAATTCAAACTATTTAACTAATACAAATCAGCAAATTAATATTAATACCAGACCTCAAGCTTTTAATAAAGTACATACATATATCGGCGCTACTTCAACATTAATTAAGAAAAGAATATCAAACCACATTTCTTCTTTTAACAACCATAATTCTAACAATAACCAAGGAACTTCTCTAACCACTTTAATTAAAAAACTTAACTCTAATAATACCTCCTTCTCAATCAAATGGACTATCATAAAAAAAGTTAAGTCTTAGGCTCTAAGTCATGTTGCCTCTGTACAACCGAAGCTATAACTATAATTACTTCCCCTCAAAGTAACAATATAATAAATTCTAAAAATGAACTGATCTCTTTCTGTAAACATAAGTTCAAATTTAATTATGGCAATTTTGAAATTACATAGTTATTACTTTTACCCTTTATATAGATATAAAAAAATTTTTCTTTAACTTTATCGTTTTTCTACATACTTCTTAATACTTTATAATTTAATCTTTTATTTTAATTCTTCATCTCTGCGTTGCATGGCCGGTTATTAATCTGCATTTTCTGCTTTATTCTTTAAACTTTCCTATCTATCTAATATATTAATCTACCCACATTTTCATATCTTGTATGTATATTTACTTATATTTTACTATATGCATATTTTTACCCTGAATTTGCAGATACCGGCCTTCCTCTCCCCTTAAATAATTTTTATTTTATTTTTTTTATTTTTTTAGTTTATATTTTTATTTTTTTTTTTATAATTTATTTTCTATTTATTTATTAATTTATTGATTTATTTTCCTTTTAGTGTCATCTAACAACTCTTGCTGACATTTTTTTAAGTGATGACCTGTACATTTCAGTTGACCTATATTATTTTGCCCTATATATTTCTTTTCGCGCCTTTAACATTTCCTGTCTGGGTCATTTTGACTTTTGTTTCCCTTTACTTTATTTTATATTTAACTTTATCTTTTTTTTCTCTGTCTTCTTTTTCTTCCATGATCTTTCTTATTTATTTTTATGTCTCGGAAGTAGAGTGAAAAGCATATTTTATTTTTCTTTTATTAATATTATTGGAATCTTTTCTTTTTTTCCTTGTACACATTTTTGTGAATTATTCCATGGATTTCTGCCTTTGGATTATTATGGACCATCTTCTTCCAATTACGGGATTTCCCTGGATTTTACTTGTACAAATGGAAATTCTTTTAACTTTCTTGAAGTTTTACATTTGGATTTTACCGTCACTGGATTTTTTATCTTCCACCAGACTATCCATTCATGTGTAATCACCTTTTTCTTCATCATATTCCCTCTGCTTTACTTCTTTGTTTTCAAGTAAGATCTTTGACTTACTTGTTGTTTCATCAAATACTTCTGCATGCAAAATCCGATCCCGCATTTTGCTAATTCCTACCCTCTGATGAGAAAAAGTATTTCTTCGAAACTCCGCGGATTAAGGAGTATCCATTTATCTAGTGTTTCCTTTTCAGATTAAATATGTTTTTAACTCATTTCAAAGTGTTTAACATATTTTATTAACTGTTTGCTCATATATTATATATATATATATATATATATATATATATATATATATATATTGGATAAACGTGATTTTTTCCCTATTGATTCGAACAATGTCAATATCAAAACATCTTTTAATAAAATATATATATATATATTAATCAGAAAACTTATAAAAAACAATGTTAAATTTCATTGATATAAGTTAATATTTTGTTTGATTCTCCTATTTTCTTAAATATAAGCACTAGTTTTAATATTTGTAGTAATATTAAAATGATTCACTGAAAAGTTTGAAATTTAAAATCATAATGTCAAATTAAGTTGCTGCACAAGTATATATGCCTACACAAATAAATTAGAACTTAAAAAAGAAAAATACTTTCCATTGAATGTGATCACGAACAGTTTTTCTTTAAATAATTAAGTACGATTTCTGAAATTGAATTTGTTAACTATTACATTTGCCATGAAAAAGAAAAAAAACTAAGCCCCTCCCTCTAATCTTTCTATTACAAAAAAATAAAAATATTTTTCTCCAAGTTTCTAAAAAAAAAACAATCTGAAATAACAAAGGTGAAAACAAAATGTAACAATTTTGACATCATTGTTTTATCTAACCAATTGACGTTCCGCTTTTTGTTTATTCATTCTATTATATAAATAGTTTTAAATAAGAATGCAGTTTCAGCTTTATGCTAATACAAAATCAAATCCCTCAACTTTGAATATTAAAAAAAACATATAGGATAATTGTTTTTCTAATTAATAAAATTAATTAATGTTGTCCGACATTGAAGATCAACAAATGTTCCACTCTTTCCTACTTTTATTGTCATCAATTTGTAAACTCTCCCCCGTTTTTTAAAATCAAACAGATTGATTGCTTACACCAGTTAAGATCTCCCACCCACCCAGCAGTGTATCAGGAGAAAGCTTCACATGCCTCCCCCCACAGTGACTTAGTCTACATTGCACTGTAGAGAATCTGTTATAAAATTATCTGTAAATAAAAGCTTAATTTAAAGTTAAAAATGCAAAATTAAAATATCATGGTTCAATTGTACTCTAAATAGAAACCTTCATTTCGAACATGGCCCTGTTTTATAAAAGAATCTACAGTTGATTTTATAGGCTAGGCCTTTCTGCTTGTGCAGTGATAAAACTTCTCAAATGAACGTGTGATGTTAGGCTATATAAAAGTGTTAACTTTAGTCAAAATCTGACTTCTTTAATTGGATTTTTCCAATTATTGAGTTTCGATACTTATCAGATGCATTCCGAGACAAAACTTTTATGTAAGAATACTCCCAGACACATCAAGTATCTTTGTGTAAAATTAAAAAATCGACCCATCTGTTTCAAAGTCTATAGGGAACGAACTTTCACGTACAAAGTTCCTTTTATATAATAGATTATAATAAAATTTCACAAAAAAAATTATAAAAATTGCTGCTCAGAGGGTGGGTAGGTGTTGCTAGTATGCAATATTATGTAGTTTTCATTCAGTCTCTAAATATGAGTCCCTGTAGGGTACTTTCACAAGAAATCTGCAGTGAAGCAAGGGTTGCAAATTTCCTGAACCGGCATAGCAAGTCCAGTGAAAGGGAGAAGTCCAGGACAACTGGAAAAAATGCAAGGATAACCAGAAAGGCTGATGTCCTTTCAGAGTTTTCCTTCTAGATTAATTTATCCTATGATTTTATTTGTAACTGGAGGAAGGATGCATGGACTCGTACCTTTCTCAAGAATATTAACACAAGTAATGTAACTCTAATAAAATTTGACTAACAACATAGTCGACAATCTATGCCCATAACCATGGCTCATGTCCTATTCTCATATTTTTGCATTTAAAATGGCAGCCATTTTCGTCTGTTCTCGTTGATTGAAAATCTAACTTTGCAAAGTTTTAAACTGATAAAAAGAAAAACCATGTAATGTCCTTATTTGCGCTTTGTGTAGGAAGCAGAGGTGTGAGTTTCTCAGAATCCAGAAAGTGTTTTCCATTAAAATGTTTGAGCCTCTCAAAGATGTGAGTTTTTTTTCTCCTCTTCTGACAGTTCTCTATAAAAAAAGTTAATTTTGCTGTGAAGTTTAAGATTAAAAGCCATTCATGATGAAATAATTTTTGTTCATTCTCTCCACATGTGCACACATTGTCTTTTAGCTGCTGCTACCAGATCAGGTTGTCTGAAGATACTCGCTTCCTGACCAAACATTAATGTTATTGATTTTTTTTTTCTGTTTGTTTTTAAAGCTCAACCATGTTCTACAAAGCTTAAAACAGTTTTCCTCTATAAAATCCACAAACCAAACCCAATGAGTAAATATTTGGAGATTTAAAAACCTTGAAGTATAAATTTGTTTTTACCAAAGTGATCAGATTCAGTATTAAATAACCTCAAAGAAATGTCGTAAACTTCTCTCCACACTCACACACACAGGAGTGGTATGGAGTTATGGCCCACTAGGTTGGGAAATTAATCTGGACTTCAGCTTTTCTGCCATTGCCTACTCCCTGAGGAAGGGTGAAGTAACAGCTTAAATTCAGTATTAAAAAAGTGTGTGTGTATAATATATATATATATATATATATATATATATATATATATAAATAAAATAAAATCACTGTTAGTCGGTGGCTCAGCTAAGGGACATTCTTTCTTTGGACAATCAGTCAATGCAAATTTTTTCATCATGTAAGCATTTATTCATACTATTAAGTTATGGTATTATTTAGAATTGTTCTGTCCGTATGCAAATAGAAACATGATTCGTTGACAAAAAGAATATTCAGAGTACACATTACTAAGGCAATGATTTTCTGATAATCCTCAAGTTAAATATTTTAAGTGTAAAGATTTTTAACTTGGTGTGTTTGGTAAATTTTAAGAAATTAATAACATAAAAAAACTTAAAACTAAATGACTATTTTTTTGTAATTTACAAAAAATTAGAAATAAAACTATTCGATATTCACAGGCAAGTTAAAACGATTTCTTATTTTTTATCAATAAAAATATGTAAAGATATTCGTTGATGTTAATTGCTCTCATGCAAATACTAAATAGCATGCATATATATATATATATATATATTTATATATATATATATATATATATATATATATATATATAAATTTTGTATGTTTTCTAAAGCAATACATGTAAAAGATAGAAATTGACATACCCATGTACTGTATCAACAAAGCTGAAGAAGCGAGTATAGTTTTTTTTTCTTTTTATGAATACTAAGTTAATAATTGCAATTCTTTTCATAAAAAAACATTTTTTTTTATTAATATTAACTATGACACATCAAGAAATATTAAATAAGAACAATTTTCGTACTAGTTATAAAATATGGGAGAGCGCAAGTAGACATTAACATTTGTGCGTCTTTATCTGATACAGAAACGAAAAACGTGAATAGATCTTTTGATAATGTGAAGATGAGGCCAGGGAGTGCACAAAGAAAACTGAAGATTGAATCACGTGATCCACAAAAAATGGGATTGCTTTCTAATGATTTCAATTCTCTATTAAACTTGTTTCATTTCTTTTTTTTTCTTTGTTACAAGGTGGTCACCACTTATCAAGGCCCGGAAGCCACTCGGGGATAAGGGTTATTGTAAGAACAGTACGTTAGTGTGGATATTTAGAGTGTCTACTTAAGGGGGCGGTCCAGGAATTTGTTAACGTTGGACTTGAAGACATCAAAGTTGTAGTCAGGAGGGAAGCAGGCAGACGGAACAAAGTTCCACAGGCGTGCAATTCTAAGAAAGAAGCTTTGTTCATGGAATCTACGTTTTGATTTAGGCACAGATAAAGAGTGGGGAAAGTTTTTGACAGTGGAATCAGCTAGACGGGTGTTTTTTTTTTTTGTAAAAGATTGGCGAGGGGAGACCAGAGATTGGAGTTCAGACGAGCACCTGCCATGGAAATAACGATATAACAAAGATAGGCTTGCAACGTCTCTTCTGTGGGAGAGAGGTTGCAGGGAAGAGAAAAGGGCGTCCCCCACTAAGCCACAAAGTCTATATTGTACTCTGTCAAGGCAGGATAAACTGTTTTTAGCAGCTCCTACCCAGATGTGGCAGCAGTACTCCATCCTAGGACGTACCTGGCTTTTATAGAGATAGAGAATTGTATCAGCAGTGAGATATCTACTGGAGCGGTAGAAGGATCCCACCATTTTTCCAGCGACCTTGGGAACAGACTTGATGTACATGTTCCATTTCAGATCAGGAGTAAGGGTCAAGCCCAGAAGTTTGTCAAAACATGGGGCTTCTCCTAGACGAGAGCCATCCATTTCAATTGATGCCAGATGGGGATCAGGGTTGATGATGTAAAGATAGGAGTTTAGTTTTAGATGCATTAAAGGTAACCAGTCACGTCTTCCCCCACTGAACCACTCGTTCGAGATCAGAGGAGAGAGAATCAGAGAGTTTTGTCAATTACAGCCATTGATGTGTTGCTGTAGATGGTTGTGTCATCAGCATAGATGTCAACGAATGATTTAAGTATGTGTTTAGGGAGATCATTCATGTAGATCAGGAATAGTTGGGCCCAGGATGGACCCTTGAGGGACTCCAGCATTAATACTGCAGGCCTCTGATTTTTGTCCATCAACCACTACTCTTATGAACCTATCAGAGAGAAATGATTTAATGATAGAAAGAATATTTCCAGTTATACTGTAGCTGGAGATCTTGTGAAGTAGGCCTTTATGCTATACCTTGCCGAAGGACTTTGATATGTCAAGAGCAATTGCCCTAGAAAGGAAGCCTTTGTCAAGAGATTCACTAATCCTATGAGATATAACTGTTAGCAAATCTGTGGTAGATCTTGCAGAATGGAAACCATATTGTGTGTCACTAAGGTTATTTCTGCTGAGGTGGTTGACTATTTCTCTATTTAATATGGGTTCCAGCAACTTACTTATGACACACAGGAGACTTATAGGTCTGTACTAAGAGGGAGACGACTTATCACCTGGATTCTTAAATACAGGGCATACTGATGAGGTTTTCCAGGGTGTTGGAAAGCACTTCTCCTTAAGGCAACGTTTAAACAGTTTCGTAAGTATGGGAGCAAGTTCTGGTTGAAGCTTTTTTAACACTATAATTGGGATGCCGTCAGGGCCAGTAGCTTTACTGGAATCTAGGTTCTTGATTAGCTTGGCGACCTCATGCATAGATATTTGTATGTTACCTAGCGTGTTCTGTGTTATAGGAGGAAATATGGGGAGTTGATGGCCTTCGTCGCATAGGGTAGAATTAGCTGCAAAGTTCTTGGCAAATAGTTTGGCCTTGTCTGAAGCTGAGGAGATGACCTCTGGTCTGTTGATAATGGTTGGGATAGAACTCACACCTGTTCAGAATCCTATTTATTTGCCAAAACTGGTGGGAACCAAGCCGCTGATCAGTTACTTTAGATTTAACAGACTGGGCATATAGCTCTCTTGCAGTTTTTATTACTCTTTTACAGTGGTTGCTGGCGTTCCTGAAAGCAGCTTTAGTCTCAGTGCATCTATTACGTTGGTAGCTATGGAAAAAGTGATTTCTGTGCGATGGCAGCAGCACATTCTGGGGAGAACCATGGCTGGCTGTTGGGTTTTTGTTGGAATTTTTTAGATGTTATGAATCAGTCTATGCCTACAATTAACCATTTGGTCAGGTCTGATACTATAGAGGACACATCATTTTTAAACATGAAATGCAGAGGTAGATCAGATATAAATGTACGGAAGCTATCCCAGTCAGCCATGGAGTATCGGTATACAGTATGGTGGAGGGGTACGTCTGGGGACTTATTACATTTCATTTTTATCTTAACTGATACGATGGAGTGGTCGGAGGATCCTAGAGGAGAAAGAATGGAACATGAACATAGCTCAGGAGAAGTTGAGAGAAAAAGGTCTAGGAAGCTTTTTGTTGACTTGTTTATATTGATAAAGTTAAGCTAATGGAGTATTAACAACGAATGACTTTCCTCGCTCATCTCTAACATGTTTGGCGAAAATGTGACGCTTCGAGTTATGGGCAGAAAAATCTCAGTTTATGTATTAATACTTGTTTCTACTGGTCAAAGACGAATTACTGGAAATAAGTCACGGTTTAAACTGACGTCAAGTGCAATTAGTAGATTACTTATGTGGTAGATACTTATTGCTGGTGTAACAATTCCAACCAGAATTTCTATCTAAATTTTGTCCCATCAGAGAAACTAAGGAAGCCTAATGTTTTCTGTTGTTTATAAGCCACTTGATCGTAATATGCTGGACGCATTGAGTGAACGAGCATAATGATGATGGCGCACACAATTCATGACTGTTTTACCATATTAATTAATGACTGTAAGAATATAAGCATGTCATTTTTCTCCACGGTGATGGTGACTACATGGTTAAGGATACTGGCTGAAAAATTAAGTGTACAAGTTCGGATCCAATTCAACCGCTGACTGTGTCGAACCTCCTTACTTGATTATTCCTCGCCCATTTTCTTTATCCTCGCCATCATTTTAAAGGCAATCACGTTTGACACAATGGTGACGTCATACAATTATATCGCATGTGAAACCACATAAATTCTATGGTTGCTTGATTCATCTATTTGCAGAATTATAATTTTTTTTATGTAAATTATCATTTAAGAAAAAAAATACTTTTTTCTTCTGTAAAAATGTCATTAATAGATAAATATTCTATAAATGAAAAAATTGGACGTTTCTTATTTAAAATTATTAAATCTTTTTTAAACTAAATACTCTTGCCTAAAAAATAATTACTAGGTAAATATTTCAAAATAAAATTACATTAAATTGAGTTTTATGTAACTATTTTTATTTACTTTTTTAAAATCTTTTTTTTTTTTTTTTTTTTTTCTTGATATAAAATATTTTAGTATTTAACTAGCGTGGGTGCCAAGCATTGCCTGGGTGTTTTGAGGTGTGTGTTGAGCAAAAAAATTTTTTTAAAGTGGTAGTAGGCAGGCTCGAACCCATATTGTAAAGGAGGAAAAGAATGTGAAAAAAAAAAACCTCCCAAAAAGTGACGTCTTGCTCCCTGCACCCATCGCCAAATTGGAAGTGACATAGGTTTGAATTAAGTGTAGTCGATCGAAGAGAGGGGATGACTTTCGAGAATATCGGTGAAAAAAAGCGACCCCTCCATGTAGAAAAGTGTCCAGTTGATGGTGAAGGAATTAATATTTTTAACCAATTCTCATGTAAATCCGTCGCCGCTGTCGAGTTTTAGGCAGGAATACATACATACATACATACATACATACATTTAAACAGACAAGTGAGATTTATATTATAGACTAGCCTGGGTGCCCAGCGTTGCCTGGGTGTTTTGAGGTGTATGTTGAGCAAAAAGAAAAACAAAAAGTGGTAGTAGGCAGACAGGTTCGAACCTGTACCACGAAGAAAAAGAACCTGAAAAAAAAATGTGACGTCTTTGCTGTTGCGCTCATCACCAAGCGGAAGTGACGTAGGTTTAAATTAAGGCTAGTAAATCGAGGGATTGACTTTCGAAAATATCAGCAAAAAAAGCGAAGAATTCTTGGTAAAATTATTACAAAAAATGGAAGAACATAACAATTAAACAACTCTGATGTAAGCGTGACACAGAAAATCACACACACTCTCGTATTAATATATAGATGACAAATGTGTACATATTTAAGATAAAACTATTGCAACGGGAGGGGGGGTAAAAACTGATTACAATCGTTAATGATAACGATTTTATTTGTTAGAATTCTTTTGAAATGGCAAAATTCATAATTTTTCGCATACAGTGACAACTGATAGGTTTTTGAAATCATTGTGGTTGGTGTTGACTCTTCAGCAGGCGTGTCTAGAACAACTGATGCATGACTGACCTCATTAGTGACACCAAATAAAGATCTGTTTAGTGTTTTCCATGCATTAGTGTTTTTTAATTTTTCTTTCACATCTTTCCATTTCATGCTGCTGCTGGTTCACTCCTCACTTTAGTCACTTTAGTGCGTTTTAAAAATTTTATTTAAAAAAAAAAAGTTGTTTCTATATTGGTTACACCCTTTTTACACCGCCTTTGTAACAAGCACTCAAGACATGTTTCAGTTAGTCACACAGCTACTGGTTTAAATCCTTCTCCGCACTTCCCGCATTTAAAAAAATACTTTCTGAAAGAATCACAGAAATGCTAACGTTGCATTTACTACTGCGATTGTTGAGGAGTCATTCCATGTCTCATGTGTTCGGAAGAGTTTTCAGCGATAACACTTTAAAATCGCCCTTTATAATACTTTACTCTTTTCTTTTTTGGCTTGTTTAGTCTTAAGGTATTACTCTTTCATGTAGCATATAAAAAAACCCATACTTAGACCATTTTTTTTTAATAATCGTCTTGTTTCTAGCATCACATGCATTACATTCAGACGAGAAGAATATTTTAAACATTGTTAAACAATTTATAAACTCTGTGAATTGTGCCTTTTTTTTTTATAAAAATATCTTTCTCTAAATTTTTATGGAGTCTTCTAATTATTACAATAGTCTTTTTTAGTAAATGGTAAATTTTTAGTTATTGAAGTCCTGAGAATTAAGGTATTTGTTGTCACATGTGTTACACCTTATATATAGATGATGTGTTACACCTTATATATAGATGTGTTACACCTTATATATAGATGTGTTACACCTTATATATAGATGTGTTACACCTTATATATAGATGTGTTACACCTTATATATAGATGTGTTACACCTTATATATAGATGTGTTACACCTTATATATAGATGTGTTACACCTTATATATAGATGATGTGTTACACCTTATATATAGATGTGTTACACCTTATATATAGATGATGTGTTACACCTTATATATAGATGATGTGTTACCCTTGTATATCTCATTGATTTCCAAGTCGCTCTACAGTCACATAAATTCATAACAAAATGTCTTTACAAAGTGGTTTACAGCAATGAATTACACATTGTTAAATTATTTTTTATTATTTAGAAAACATTACAAGTGTGTGATTATAAAAATAAAATGTATATTGGCTATTGTATACCTTTTGAACGCAGTTTCTATCTTGATTTACTAGAAAACCAACTTTATGATGGTCTAACATTTGAATGAAAAGTCACATGTTCAAATTTCATGGTTATATATATATATATATCTATATATATGTTCAGTAATGTCCTATTTTAGCGTCGATTTCTTTTTTCTTTTTTAATGTTCAATTAGAACAGAACAAAAGAATTGAATAGAAAGTTTTTCCTGGTGAAGTTTTATCAATTATAGATACTGATATAGAAGTATTAGTAATGAAGTCTTCTAGAAAAGGCTAATGGTACTGGCAAAAAAAAAAGAAAAAAAAGCTGATACAATTGCATACCGACCCGAGAATGTGATTGGAAAACTGAGTCTACCAGTTCCAGTAGGAATGGTAGATATTGAAAGAAATCAGGATGTGCTTTATTTTCAACCTAAAAATTTCTCAAATATATATATATATTTTTTTTTTTTTTTTTTTTTTGCTATTTTGTTTGCAGTAATATACTAGCTTATAACTAGAAAGGATTTTTTTTCCCCTCGGGTTTTATTAAAGAATGAAAAGATAAAAAGTCGATTAAGAATCACGTGTTACATGGACATAGGGTTAACTTTATGAAAATTTAATGTAAAAATGATTAACAGAAACTCAGGGCCTCAATTATTTTGAAATCTATGTCTCAATCACGAAAAATATAATCAAACATAATTCTGTTATTTATTAGTAAAAATGAATGCCTGAAAAGCAGGCAATTCTTTCATTTTCTGACTTAAATAGCCGATGTTTATGGCCTCAGCATAGACAACACAGAAAAAATCAGAATTGAAATTTTATATTTTTTGTAGTTTGGGATGTTTTTCAGAAAAACATAACAATGCTAGAAAATATTGAATTTAAAATTCTCCGATTTTGGGCCACTTTCCATGGAATGAGTCTGAGATGCAATGTAGATATACCCATCAATGTTTATCAAAGCTGTTTCTGCAGTTTTTACTATTTTTTAAAACTACATTGTAGTACATAATGGATGTTGTCCCAAACTATGGAATCTGTTATGCACTAATACTACTGGGAAATTCTCCACTACAATATTAGAATAAATAAAAATTATATCAAAGTGGCAATCACCCTAGGTGGATTGAACCAGCTTCTGCCAAAGGAGTAAATTTCATGGGTGTATAAAGTTCACAAGTGGTCTTTAGTCGCATGTATAGAAATTGAAATTGCTTTCTAATACATCATGTCATGGTAGGCATTCTTTTAGCACAACAGATTTGATATGCCATAAACACACCAAAACATTTGAAAGGACCAAAATTATCTTCCACTATAAAATGTACTTATTTATTGATAATCTCTACTTATATATAGAAGATGCTTTGTGTGTGTGTGAGAGTCCATTCCCTATGGACTCTAAAATGATGGGGCGATATTTTTCTAAATTTCACACAAACACTTTGTGTCTGGGAGTGTTCTTTGATAATTTGTTTTTTATTGGCTGTCTCTGATAAATATTGAAAAAGCAATCATCGAAAAAAATTTTATTTAAAAAAAAAAAAAGTCTGATTTTAACCTTATACAGCTAAAAATCACAAGTGCATTTCAGAAGTTTTATCACCCCACAAGCAGAAGGGCCCAGAATATAACTTTACAATAGATTGATTTGACAGGGGTGTTTTTGAAACGAATATTTCTGTTTAGAGCACAGGTGAACCATGATACTTACAACGTTTGGTCACTATATAAAAATAATTTTATAAAAGTCAATAGATTCTCTACAGTGCAATGTCGACTACAATGTGTTGTGGACTGTCACTGCAGGGAGGCATGTGAAGCTTCCTCCTGATGCACCGCGATAGGTCCCCGACTAGAGCAGGCAATTGATTGATTTGATTAAAAAATGTGTGGTTTTACGATTTCAGGGACAAGTATTGGAAGTGTTGAACACTCGTTGATCCTCATTCAATCCTGGGCAACGTTGGGTCTCCCTGATAGTTCGTTTCATTATGGTTAGTGTTTGCTAGTGGAATGGGAGATTAGGGTTGTATCGCCAGTTGAGTCATACCAAAAACATCCAAAATGATACTTTATGCCTTCTTGCTAGACATTTGGCATCGAGGATGAGTGGAGCAATTTAGAGAAAGTGACACCCTCTTATACATTTTGGTTTAGTAGCCAATGAAAAGGTAGCATTCGGGTCTCGTTCTGATCGATTTATTATTTATATATTTGTATTTCTCTCCATTTTTTCTTCCTTTTCCTTTGCTTACATAGAAAAGTTCACATTTTCTCAATAGTTGCCACTATAAACAACCAAAAAACTACAAAGAGCATTTCCTTAATTTTAGAACCCACTTCAGATATATTTACAACTAGCTGGACACCCGGCATTGCCCGGTCATACAATGCACTTAAACATATTTTAATCATTGCAGATTGCATATGTATTATGATAGTGATTATTATATATTATGAGGAATAATTAGCCTGGTGGACAAAATACAAAAAAATAAAAACAATGTCGTTCATCAAATCCTATCTGTGTTTGTTTACAATATCATGTCCGTTAATATTTTGGCTTGACGATGAATGCTCTAGAAAAATCACTTCTGATTAATGTTTAGTCTTGAAATATTCAAAGAAATGATTTGCAACGATTTTAAATGATAACATCTTTTATTGTAAACTGAACTCATTAATAAAAAAAAATTAAAATAAAATTGAACACAGATCATTTGATCTGTAGTCAAACGCTGTACCACTGAGCTATATCTCCAGATGTCAATTTTTTTTTTTTTTTTTTTTTTTTTTTTTTTTTTAGGAAATGATTTCTGAAGATTTTATTATCTCCCTTGACAGTGTAACATAAAATATTCACTTGTAAAAAATTCTTTTTTATACAAATAAAACTATTTTTAGGATTGGATCTTTTCGATATTTAGCGAATGAATTTCTGTACAAAACCTATCTAAGAACCCTGCTAAGCATATAAATTACGTTTGTGTGAAATTTGCAAAAGATAGTCTCAGCCGTTTTGGAACCTATGAGGAAGGAACTCGCACACAGTGATTTTTATAAAATTGATTTTATTCTGAATGTTCATGTTCCGAAAGAGGAGGTAGTTCTTATAGATTGGTTCATCTTGAAGAGCAACAATTAATGATGATTTGGTTCTCCTTGAAGGATGGAAATGCAAGTTTGGTTAACAAAAAAAGGCTCACCTGGAAAATGATTGGCATGATCAGAAACTTCTGTGAGATAAGTTAAGCTTTTAAATGTGCAAGGGATCCATTTAGATATTAGTGATCTCCCTTTGACAGTATCATTTGAGGTGAGAGAACATGCTAATCTGATTGGTGGAGCGGCATATTGAGTACTTACCATATATGATGTCACGAGAACTTTTCATTATTTCCCACATGCATTTATGGCATTTAAGTAGTGATAATGCAACACACTCTGTGTATTTGACATAACGTTAAAGTTCTACTGCAGTTCTTACATGACCTTCACTAGCACTCTTGCAAAAGGCATGTGTGGGGTGATAGTAACAATACCAATATCTTGCTTCAAGAGTGTCCTTATACATGTTTGGCATGTTGGGGAGGAGGTTGGCAAATGAATTGTAGTCGCATTTGTTTAAGGAAAGTGGATCACCTTGGCAATAATACTGATTGCATACTAATTATTGGTTCTTGCAAAAAATACACACTACCAAGGCAAGAAATTTCAACTGATTTTGGCAAAGACATTGAGGGATCACATTTGCTTATGAGACACGGAGAAAGAAGCGGCCTTAGAAGTCTCCAGTGATGCTGGGTTAAACAGGGGGAAAAGATAACAAAAATACTTAAGTTTTTTTGTAGGATATGAAAAGAAACTGGAATCTTAGGAAGATCGTCATTCCAGTAATTACAGGAGCAACTGGACCCGTAGAAAATAATTCCATAAACTATATGGCAAATATACCCGGTGACTCAAGTGTAAGAGATACAAACAATTGCATTTAAGGGGATGGTTAGAATCTTGAAATGATCTCTCTGTTAAAATATATGAAATAGTGAATGTCTGGTAGCTGGTAGAATTCCCCATCTCTAGCTAGAACATAAATTGATGAATGTCCTTACATTTTGTTTAACTCCAGGTACAGAGAAAAGAAAACAATGGGTGTAGCGAGACTAGTTTTTGCTGTGGATGCCTCGCAAAGTTGTCACTCACGCATGAATAATTGCTTCGATTAATCAAATTTAGTCCTATTTTCTTTTCTTGTATTATCTTTTTATTCACATCTTTTGGATAAGAAAATTTTGCGTCCCCCGAATAACACTAGTGTGCTGATGACAGCATCTTTCATTCTTGGAATAACAGAATGTACTTAACACGATCAGTTTGGGTTTGCCTACAAATTATTTTGCTACCTGTCGTCATGACAAAAGTTGTAATCGTTTATTTGAACCTACAGACATGACCGAAAAAAATAGACTTCCATAGAAACAGTTTATTTCAATAAACGTATAATTTATAGAATAAAATAAAAATAAATGGTTACAAATTTAATAACTAATACTTGACATTCCCTTTGCTGTTTTTAATGCTAGGATCCTTTTAGATATGGCATTGATCAGTTGAGGAATATTATCTTGAGAAATTTCTTGTCATGTCTGACACAATGCTAAAAATTCAGGCTTAGAAGATGGCTTTTTTTGTGAAAGTTCCAGTCTAATATGCCCCAAATGTTTCCAATTGGGTTCATTTGGGGACTGACTTGGCCATGGAAGTTTATTGATCCCATTTTGGCTCGACCAATGTTGTGTCACCCTAGCCAGAATAAGGAGTTCTGTCCTTTCATAAATAGGGAGTTAGCTTGGTTCATTTTACCACTTGAGAATATTGGTAGGAGTCCTTCATGTAATATTGAAACGTTGTTAGCAATTGTTGGAATTCGCAGTTCACCAGGTCTGAGTAACCATCATTCCAAATTTCACCCTCATACCATAACCAAGAAACCTCCATATTTCAGCCTTGGCTGCAGTTTTTTTAAAGTCAAACTTTTGCTGAGGGAGCCTCTATACCCATACCCTTCCACTGTCGGGAAATAATGCAAATCGTGACTCCTCAGAGAAAATGACATTGGTCCAAAAGGTTATAGATACAATTTTAAAGAGATACTCTAATTTATTTCAGTACTATTATCTGTAAATATAAATAAGCGTATATTAATCTTAGAAAAAATATTTATCTTAGTGTCTACTTATTTTTTCTGTCATGTCTATATACAACTGAGTTCTTTTAATCTCTTAAACATTCGTTCATATTCAGATGCTAACATTACTAAGAGATCAAACTAATGAATTCTTAAAATTTTGTACTTAAAAATTGAGGTAATAGCCACAGAAGCCCTTCGTCTCAGACATTATCACCTCTATTCAGAGTAGAAATGAGTTTCTTGTCTGTCGGACTCGTCTATGTAGGAGTGCCGATGGAAATATTTTGTGACAAAATTAACGTTTAGTTGTCTTTTAGATTATTAACTTTTTACAGTTCTGTTATGTTGACATAGTTTGTTTTTATTGCCACTCGGACTTTGGGTTAGTTTAAAGATATAAAAATATCTCTACTTTTTTTTAATTTATTTAGAATTCATTACAGCTGCTAAGATAATGGGAGACCATCCTCCCAGATTTTATCACCTTTTGGAGAAGCCATGGGTTTATTACCTGATGCAATCTCAGTAAGGGAGTGTCGATGGAACAGACTAGAATATTTTGGGCAAAATCTATATATATAAAGTGAAAGTGGGTGGGTGGGTATTTGTGTACATTTCCCTATGCAATAACTCTGTCAATTTTTAGTCTACAGACTCGAAATTTGATATACAGGTTACTGAGATTTGGGAAAATTTATGTGATTGGTTTTTGGCCAGAAATTTGGCGATTAAGGGGTCAAAGTTCAACGATTTGACCTTTGAGAATTCTACTAAACTCCTCCGACAATTTTGGGTCTACGCACTTGAAATTTTAGATAAAGGTTCCTTGGACATGGATCTAACTTAATAACTTGATTTGAGCCCAAAACAATAAATTTTAAGGGGTCATAATAGGGGTCAAAGTTTTAAAAAATTGACCTCTGCGGTCTCTTCCAAATTACTCAGACAATTTCTGCTCTAAATATTTGAAATTTTACATAAAGGTTATTCAGAGATAGGGCAAGCTTTTTCATCAGTTTGGGTCGAAAATGTTTAGTTACCAATATATAAATGTATGTATGTATGTCTGTTTGCATGTCTGCCTTAAACTTTCAATAGAGGCGACGGATTTTACCAAGATCAGTATCGTTTTAAAGTTCGATCTTTCATACGACAAATATCGAAAAATTGGCTAAAAACATGAATATCTTTCCCTTCAACTAGGCACTTTTCTACAGGGGGGGTCACTTTTTTCGCCGATATTTTTTAAAGTTATCCTCTCCTTTAGATTGTCTAGCCTTAATTTTAAAAATGTCGCTTCCGGTTTGGCAGTGGTCGTAACAGCATAAACGTTAGGTTTTACCCCGTACTTTTCCTCCTTTGCGGTACAGATTCGAGCTTGCCTTCCTACTACCACTTTTTTTTTTTTTTTTTTTTTTTTTTTGCTCAACATACACATTCAAACACCCGGGCAACGCCGGGCGCCCATGCTAGTAAACTTAAATTTTTATATCAACTGCACGCATACCACTTCATTTCTTTTTATTTCCTTACAGTTTTATGGTTACTTTAAGGAATATATTTTCTTCATTCATATGAAATATCAAATAGTTAACATTTAACTGAAATAAAGAACAATCATAGATTGTTTTTACTTTGCGTTTATCCTATTGTTAAGCGCTAGTTACAATAATGCAGATCCCACATTCATTATTGTCCTACACTAAAACAAATGTTTATTCTTAATGTCATTTAGTTTTGGATTTCACTTTTGCAACAATATTTGATAATTGAGCTGTAGTGTCCCCAAATCATGTTGCAGGTTAATTTAAATGCCAGCATAAAAGTCCTTAAATTGTCTCTCTCATTCTGCTATGAGATTGATTCTTTAAAAAAAATTTTTTTTTATATATAACGGACAAACTTGTACTTCAGATCATTTTTGTACCTATTTACAATGCCTCCCCACAGGACATAGACACCAGGATCATTTTTAAGGGATGTCTATATTTAAAATGTTAGCAATTTGCTTTCAAGTAAAGTGTTCTATTAGAGGTAAGGGAATTTCCATTTATTGACAGTATGTGAATATTTTATGCACTCCTTCATTTGGAGAATGACCTTGAATATTGGTTTTTGTAGGAAAAATGGAATTGTAACAGTTTGTTTTTAAACGTGTAGGTGTCTGCTGTTGTGGTGTCTACAGGCATTAGAAATATTTCCCAGCATGTGCTAAATAGTTTTAATCTAATGAGGAAGTTGTGGTATCAGCAAAAGTTAAAGGCCTTCCATACTAAAATGATTACTTGGTCTCTTTAGAAATGACACACAGTAATTCTTATCAGTGTCAGCTGTGACAACAGTCAGATGGAGACTTTACTAAAGATGCATACCCCCCCCACACACGTGTTTATATATATATATATATGTGTATGTATGTGTATATATATATATATATATATATATATATATATACACACACACACACACAATCTGCGTTCCTGTTTTTCTGCCTGGATGGATCAGAAGTGATTGTAAATTGCATTATGATTATATCATGACTAAACTTATGCATACATAAACTCAAAGCTTCATCTCTCTGTAGCAGATATATTGACGATGTGAGACTCTAAGAAAGCAACCCGTCATGGATGTGCATCAGGAACAGATGCCATCAAATTCTTGGCAAAAGTATGTAAAGAATGCTGGTGACTTTCCAATAAAATAAATCCTGACACTAAATAAAATCCTCATTTTAATAGTCCTACTTCCATCTTTGTAGCTCTTTAACTTTTGGGGTAAAAAAAAGGCAGCTTTACTTTTTATATTACACACAAACTGGTCATCTCCAAAGTCTTGCCTCTAATGTTATTACTGCAACTGAAGTGTTATGTGTATAAAATTTTATTCTGCCCAAATTAAATGTGACGTCATCATCTATGTTGTTTTCAAATATATTTATTTGCTTCTCCATATTTGGCAAAGGTTGTTTGCAAATTTCTACACAAAGCATTTTGTGTGCAATGGATTAAACAATGAAAGTCTGAGATGGCGATCTGGATCTCTGTATTTTGGCACATCAGTTTTTTGATGATTCAGAAAGGTTAACATAAAACATAGGAATAACCCAAGCATAAAAGGAGACCATAATGGATGAGAATAAGATTGTGAATATTAAAATCATTTGGCGATTAAAGTATTAAAGTAAAACCGTTATGAAATTATTAAACGCACAATTTGATTCCTGTTCACTACTTGAACTTAAACAAAATTAATCGATAATTAAAACAAAACTAATGCTATTACTACCTTAAATTTAATCTCGTTCACTCACAAATACACTGGCAAAGGAATAATACGTTAAATATGAGCCTTGGAAAACATTTATTCTAAACACTAAATAAAATCTTAATTCAACTTTTTCAAAAGTAAAGTTTGCTTAAAACTCTATTGCTATTTCAAATTAAAATGCCTACCTAACATAGCTTTTAATGAGAAACGGGAAAATGGACAAAATTAAGTATCGAATATATATTAGGTGATATTGAGTATTTGAAGCAGCCAATTGCTTAACTGAATTCTGAATTGTTGACTGGCCTTTAAAAAGAAATAACAGCCGTTGATACTGTCGTATACACCCATGGATTATCTCAATTTGATTAGTGTTATAAAGCGATCTCTGGAAAGATAGTGAACCTTCTGAATGTGAAAGGCTGGTCTTGAGTTGGCTGATTTGATCTTGAGAAGTTGATTTTCATATTAAAAATATTTTAAATATAAATTTTATTATAATTTATTTTTTTATTTTTTTTTATAACTAGTGTAAAATTATATCTTCAATAAATAAGTGGTGTGTGTGAACGCTGGTGAAGTATTATTTCCCAGCATCTGTCATTTTTGACAGAGGATGTACACGTGATGTGCTATCCAGAAAGTGCTTTGCTGTATCATACCTCTTCAGTATGGCTAGACTAGCACCTATCCTATGTCGAGAATCGAACCTACAAACATCTAGTCCATAGCCAGCAGCTTTCAATAGACCACACGATGAGCACTGTTGGTAAATATTACAAGCTTTTATATAAATATTGACCATTACTTGACAATGCTTTATTTGCAGAGAGTCTTGCATTATGCTGAAGGATCGATCATGACCAAACCTGACATGACGATGGTCTCTAACTTAGAGATGGTGCGCATTATTTTTCAACGTCAAGGTAAAAGTCAGGACTTTATTGTACGCTCGGGTACCCGCAAAGTGGGTATCCGAGTGTACAATAAAGTCTTGCACAAAGCACGAGTATCTTTGCTAGTTTTACATAAGCCTTATATATTTTACACTTTTTTAGAATCAAAATCATATAGTTGCTTTAAATTAAGAGATCTAGACGGTTAATAACTGTATATACCCAACGTTGCCAGGTCGAAACATAATTCCGGGTGGAGTGTTTAGCCACATACCATTTTAGATACACCAAATATCCTAACTCATGATTTTTCTGAAAATGGACCATATGTTGAATTTATGTAATCATAAAATACATCCATTTTCTTTGTAAATCTAACAGGAGGGGGGTGGGTGATAACTCTCATAGCTTAAATAAAGCTTACTTCCGTTTTTATAAACGCAACTGGTGCTTGCTAATAATGAATGAAAATAAATTGAATATAAATTACAAATTCAATAAATCAACTTTTAATATTTCTAAACAGAATAATTCAAAAATTCTGTTACTAACAACCATTAATAACAGGGAGCTAAATATTATAATAGATTTTCTTTTAATGTAATACACGAATGAAATTATTTCTTTTAATGTAGATTTTAAATAAATAGGTTAGCAGGATTTCAATATATACTATGTGTATAAAAGTCAGTTTTCAATATGAAAATATGTGAAACTGTACTTTTTTGTACATATGAATCGAACTGTAAACACAAACAGGAATATGACTTAATTATCATAGATCTTTATAAGGGGAGATAAGATTAGCATAAAACTGTTCTGTTCAGAAATGTTATTTGTTCTGGGAGTATTTCTCTTGACAACGTTTGTACGGTTGTTAATCTTGTTCAGCTGCAGTATTTATAAAACAATGCTCAATAAGTAGTTGTATTTATGTATACATTTCTATTTATATGAACATAAAGTCGATACACAAACAGGCATAGGAAAACAGACAACTGTCTGGGATTAATATGGTAAAATTGACAAGAAACTTTTAAACTTCAGATAAACATATCTCTGTTTAAACAAAAGTTTATTCATCGAAATAAGCATTATCAGAATGAACACACTTTTGCGAATGCAAAACAAATGTATTTATGCCAGGAACGTAAAAATCTTGTGTTCTCGTGACAAAAGTTGTTGAAGGCATTTTTGATATCGCTTAGGTTTTTGAAGCATTTCTCATCCAGAAAGTTGTCAAGTTCTGCAGGATCAATTTAGCAACATGCGATCGGGCATTATCATGGAGAATTGGGCCTTTTCTGTTGACTAATGCTGGGTGTTGTTGCCGAAGTTTCTAATGCATTTAACTCATTTGTTGACAGTACTTTTCTGTTGTAATGGTTTCGCTTGCATTCAGAAAACTATAGTGGATGAAATCAGTCGCTGACAAATAGTCAGCATGACTTTCTTTTGGTACAACTTTGGCTTCAGGAAGTGTTATGGAGCTTTGTCAATGTCTAGCCACTGAGCTGAGTGTCGCAGGTTGTTGCAAAGAACCCACTTTTCATCACAAGTCACAACTGTTGAAACTGGTCTGTCTTATTGTATTAAAGAAGGAAAGTGTAACTCCATTTCTTTTGGTTGTTAACTTTGTGAGGCACCTTTTAAATTTTTTTTTTTTTTTTTTTTTGTCTTTCCAATATCAAGTTGTTGGAAATCGTCATATACATTACGTCTAGTTCCGAAGCAAGTTCTCGGACAGCTATGCGTGGATTGGTTTCGATTAAAGCTCTTAATTGTTATCAACATCCGATGGCTGACCACTGTGCTCATAAAAACTGATTGTTGTCACAAAATTTCTTAAACCACCATTGTGCTCTGTGTTCAGTGGTGGTTCCTGGACCAAATGCTTTGTTGATATTGTTAGCTGTTTCAACACATTTTCGGCCTAGCTTAAATTGAAATAAGAAAATTGTGAATTTGCTTTTTTCCATTTTGTCTTCAATTTCCTGAAAGACAAAATTGTTTTGAAACAATTGTGATTTAAATGATTAGTGAAAAACGCTCTTAAAAATGATATGTAAAGTAAAGGTATTATAACGAAAATTTATTTGAAAAGACTTCATTTGAAATCAAAATTAAAAGTTCTGCAAGAACTTTCGTGTCAGCCTAAAACATCACATCTTTACATACATAGATGCATGCATAGTACTTGTATAGAAATATGCAATAGCTAAACCAGGGCAAAAACTAGCAAAAATGAAAAATATTTGTACTAAATGAATATCAAAATGTGGCAATTTTAAGATATTTCTGAAACATTTAAGGCTACATAAAACATAGATGCAAAAAATATGTATATACACACATAACATATAGAATTGTCAGTTTGTGTGCGTGTTGACTTACTACTTTGTTGAATACTGACGCTCTGATGATCCAGACAACGATGCCAGAAATATTCTTTTTCATTTAACCATGATTTTAAAGCGTTTAAGAAATTCAGGTATTTTAATAAAATAATTTAAGGTTGAATTCTAAAATATTTTCAATTAATCATGTGACCTTTTAAAGATTAGATTTGCCTCATTCTACAAAATGAACGTGTAAAGTAGAGACTTTTCTGTTTGATAAAGTTTAACTTTTTATGGCTGTGTTGAAACATGTATGTAAGGAAATGTATGGCCAAATTGTGTTTGTATAAACAAATTTTCCAGTTAACGACTCGTGTGTGTGTGTGTGTATATATATATATATATATATATATATATATATATATATATATATATATATATATATGCATGCATGCGCAGTTCCATTAGTTATGGAGAGAAAAAAACTGGATATATTTCTTCTTAGAAAATAGCAATTCTTTCTCTTTGTCAAATTCGCTAACACTTATTGTTGGCTAGTATTTGACCTTGAAGTATCTTATGTATTTTTATTTAGATCTTCTAAAAAATTTTTTATAACCAAAATGAATCTCATAATACAATTCAGTTGTTTGTATCTATAAACATTCAACCTCTAGTTTGTAATTTATACAAAAATAAAATTTTATAGTAACTTTTCCTTTTCTTGATACTCTATTCCTAGTGTAATTCACACCATTCTGCATTTCCTTCATCTACCACGTATTCTTTGATAATCCAGTTTCTGTATTTTTCTAAAAAAAAAAATCGATAAAGACTATTTTATAATTATTACACTGAGATCACACACTATTATTTGTATATCCTTACGTTTTTCTCAACTGTTTATAAATTGATTTCTATTTACTATTACTATAGCATATTTTTGGAACAACAACTTGCCAGATTAGATTAATGGGATAAATAGTGTAGTGAACATTTTAAAATCGAATTGCATGAATTCAGAAATAATGGTAAAAAATAAATTAAGATGACTTTTTGAAATTATCAAGTGTCATATTAATGCCAATGTTTTTGTGAACTTGATTGGATTGAGAAGATACCTTAAAAGGTCTAATCTTCTATATTAATAAAAACTATTAGAGAAACTATTATTTTTGATAAATTTATTGAAATTAAAAAATATGCAAAAACTGAAATGAAATATTTTAAAATTCCTCTTAAAAAATATTAATCTTCTAAAATTATCTGATCAAATTGTGGGAGAAAATATGAATACAAGTTATTTATGAAAGTTTCATAAACAAAATCTATGAAATTTGTATGAAATATTTATCCTAAGTGAATATTCGTTTGGCAGCCAACACATTTCTTAAGATGCATTCAATATGTTGCATGGTTAATGAAAATATTTCAAACTAAGTGTGATAGAAAAACACTTTCTGGATCATCGTATTCGGTTTAATACACGTTGGCATGTGTTGGACGGCTTTCAGAAATTGACTTCCAAACTTATCTCTGACCAGGTTTATTTGAAAGATATTTATCTGAGACAAAATTTTTTTATATACTTTGCTGACATTAATCCAGTGATATGGACCAATGTTTGTATTGTCCAAACTAAAGAGCCCTTTACCTACTCTTTACTGATGTCTAAAAATTTTTTTTTTCTTCAAAGTCGACGATAACGACATGCTTGGCTAAGATACTTTGAATAAAATTATGGGGGGTGGGGTGGAATATTTCAAATTAAATCGTGACAGACCAAAAAACCTGCTACTTGAAACTAAAATGTGATGTATCAGAGATGCTAGGATACATTTAAAATAAGATGCGTCCATTCAGAGAGGGGAGCTTCTTCAAACGTTGATAGATCAACACTGAACATTTTGTAAAGCTGCTTAACGACATCTAAAACTGATTTGGTAAAATAATTACTTCTGATTGGTTAATTGTCAATTGAGTTGATTTGTGTTGATTGGCTTAATTCTTTGTAAAGTTGAGTTATATTGTACACCTCCCCAACACAGTTTAATAGTGCCCAGAATATGCATCATTAACAAGATAAAACGCTTTTCATCTTTTTTTACTTTCAAAAGAAATGAAGCAGAAACATTTTATGAAGATTAATGCTGAAAAATCAAATGTTTTTTCTCGTTTTCTCTTCTGTTTTAAGCTTCAGTTATTTCACTAATTTTTTAAAACCGGTTGGAGTCATTTGAACTGTAATTTAAATTTTTGTCATTTTATGAATGGCAGATTGAAAAAAGAAAAATTCTGAAACGAATTTAAATTGCTATATGATAATTTGTATCGTTGTGAATTTTTTTGTTTTTGTTATTTTTTTAATTATTTTTTTATGATTCAAAACTGGGGACGCATACAATGGAAAGATCTTTGCAAACAAAGTAAGAATATCCAAATGTGTGGAAGAATCTAAAGACAAGAGGCAAATAAGCATCCACATTAAATCATTGCTACCAATAGACTAATCTAAATTAGTCTCACAAAGAGCAAGAATCTGCAAAAGAAAGGACTGAATATCAGGAAAGTTTGATTCAAGATCGCTTATATTCCTATAAGTAGTAAGGTGCTCGTCGTGTGCATCTTTAGAAGGCATAAAATGATTAAATAAAAAGTGGATAAAGGTAGAATCACTTCAAATCAAAACTTGAAAGAGACCTGCATTCTCCTGGATTCCAAACAGGCTAATTAAAAAATAAGCCCTTCAAGAGACCAATAGAGAAAGGTTGTCAGACAAAAAGTTTACTTCTAAACTGGTTATGTGGCTAACCAGAAACCAGTGTTTTTAGTGACACGTCACTCTCCAACAAAGACTAAAGATGGTCTTGTCCCTAACAAGTAAAACTTTTTTTTTTTTTTGAGAATGAAAATTTACACTGTAATTCTGCTTGTCCTATTATTTTGTTATAGATTAATTTAAATTAATAGTCTTTGCTTTTCCCATCCTTTTCTATTTTAGCTTTCAAGTCTTCTCTTCCACCTATCTAGTCGTTTTACTCTCCCCCTCTACAAAGCCAAGTAATTGACGAAAGCTTTGACTTTTGTGCAACTCCATTGGTTTAATTCTAATTGAAAGCATTCGTTGCATTCGCTATCAATTTTCACTGATGTTTACATTTTATTTACAAATAACTTTTTTCAGTTAAAAATATTAAAGTTTTGAAAACCTTAAATTTAGCTTTTTTTTCTTTTTTTTTTTTTAAATCAGACTTCCCTACCCGCAACCTAAATTTACGAATCGTGATTTTTATCTTTTCTGCTGTATTGTTTTTCACTTTTGGATTCGAATTTCTAGAGATTGATTTAGACAGCAGACAATTGCAGTGGTGTTCATTGCCGTAGTAGGAAAAAAATAACAAGTCGTGCAAGACAGTTTTGTCGTCATGGTTACACGACAAAAAGGAGTAAAAGAAATTCGGCTGCAATTTTTCATTGCAAGTTTGTATGAATTTCAGATTAAACCTTAAATTGTAGACATTTTCTAGAATCAAATCCATTTAATTTTTTTTAGAACTGAAATGAATCTAGAATGTGAGGTTTATAAAAGTGGTGCAAAACTTGTTTGGTTGGTTTTACTCTTTTCTATTTTTATAGTAATTGTATATCTCCACTCCTGTACTGGAAGCAAGAATGCCTTCTCATTTCGCATCTCAATTCCGATCACAATTTTTGTCTCTAGTTTCAATTTATTTCTGTCAATCCCAATTGTCTCTAACGGATTTATCTCATTATTCCATCCGAAGAGACGACACCAGTGAATAGGGAGGTTTTCAAATGTTTCACAATGCTGTCTTGAAATCTGTTCAGGTAAAAAAAGGATTTCTTTTCAATTTTCCTTTTAAAATAGATCTTTTCATTTTCTTATTGAAAAAGAATTCTTTTCTTTTGTGTTTCTTTAGAGATATGTCCACTCATCTCCGAAAGGTTTCATCCGTCACTTTTAAATTTTCATCACATGCAAACTGAATGGACACATTTTATTTTAGTTAAGTGCAAGCATCTGTAGAATTCTGTCTGTTGGTCTGTCATACATAATTTTGCAAAACCGTTTTCGTCTCTTAATGTTCAAATCTCATGGATTTTATTTTGGTCATTTGAAAAACGTTCTTTTAATAATTCATGTGTTGCCCTTTCAGGGGATGACCCTCTGTCATAAAAACATGTTCTATCGTCTATCTAATATACATCTATCATATTTGAATGTATTCTTTGTGAGAAAGATGGAAAATTGACACTTGACAAAATGAAAAACTAAGATGGTTTAAATGAAAGCATCTATATATCTATATGGGACAAAATAAAATCAACTGTGAAAAAGGCATGGTAATGACAAATGCAGGATTAGGTTGAACTAGAGCATAACTAAGACAAAGTTAACCATTGTCTCTAAATACAGCATTTTCCAGGACTATTTTTGACAAGTCAATGTTTAATAGTTGGGTGTGCAATGAAAGACGCGTCCATAAGGCATCTTCGTTTTATGTGTATTTGATTATTGCAGCCTTAATGAAATCGATTGTGATTAAACTCGAACATGAAACAAGTGCACTATTGACACCGTATCGTTTAACGGCTCTTATGCTCAGACCCTTTTCATCCATATAGTGGTTGTTGCATTCACTACATCGTATGATGTAGTAGTACAAGCATTTGTTTTGAAGAAAATTTTGATAGTAAAAAAAAAAAAAAAAAATGGATTGACTGGTTTTAAAAACACATTTAATGAGAGCATTATACATGTTCGTTGTGTGTTTGTAGCTAAGGAAATTAGTTTGGGGTGTAAATAGAAACGACATGAATTTTGTTTTAGTTAATGCCAATGATTTAATCTATTTGTTTGCAATAAAATACAAGCACCACCCATACCGTTTTCATTTCCAATCAAAAAACGGCTTATATCTTGGATTCTTTCCCACAATCCTTCAGATTTACTTTATTAAAAAAAATTTTTTTTACAACATAGATCAATGCATTTTTAAAATAAAATCTATCTTTTCTAATCTTTATCACAAGCTTCTAGCACTCAAACTGCACAGCCCTCTGGTTCAGCGAATTAAGGAAACTTTTTATAGGTACAATGTTCTTTTTGGGGACCAGCGTTTTAATCAAATTTCTATATAAGAGATTGCTTACCAAGGCTAAAGAGTACTTAAAATTTTGTAACGTTTAAGACATTGAGGTAATAAATATGAAATGTGAATAAATCTCCCGATCTTAAATTTTTTTCAACAAAGACTTCATAGGTATTACATTCCTATGATAAGGACACTTGCACTACATACTAAGTAAACAATAGAATTTAATTCAGTGTTTTAGTGTATAGCCATTTTTAGTGAACATGCGTGTTGGTGTAGGCAAATTAATATATTTTTGTTCTTCAAAAATGTATTCAGTTTTAAAAAGAATAAAACAATTCTTACATCTTTTATAATAACTGTTTTAATTGGGTCACGGTTTTCATTACATTTTTCTTCAAACGTTTTGAATAGTTACACATTGTCCTGCATAAAACAGATAAACCCACTCAATATTTTATTACCATTAATTGCAGAAAGTGTATTTATTTTATGGTCTTGAAGAAAAAGAATAATTCGGCAAAAATCTGTGATACACCTTGTTAGTATTTGTTTGAAACAATGGAATGAATTTGCATGCACATAGGTTATAATCGAAAGCAATTTCATAGGATCTATAAAGTTGACTAGTCAAACCTGAAAGTCATGAGAGCCTATTCACAATGCCTCTCCACGGGACAGTTAGACACCAGGGTCGTTTTTTAACGTGGAGAAAAGGTACCAAAATAAAAATTGTCCCAGTCGTGAAGGATTTCTCCTCCACTGAAAGAGACCGAGAAATGGAAGTGCCGCATCCGAAGACAGATACTACACTTTGATCTTGGTCAAAAGGCCAAGAAATGAGAGGTTAAAAAAAATCAAAAAGTAACAGGAAGTGTTTCATATGTAAACGTCATTCAGTTTTAAGACATACAATCAAAATAATACAATTCAATTGCATTTATACAAAGCAAAAACATGTCTGTGTAGAGAGTAAAATGGAAAAAATTTAAAAGGTTAAATCGAAAAAAAAAAAAAAGAAAAAGCATTCCAGAAATGTAAAATAATTCCAGGCAAGTTATGACGCATTTAATTAGCCCCCCCCCCCAAAGTGATAGTTTCATTGTTCAGTTTGTGAAAAGGGGGATCATGTTAGAGAGGCTTAGTTCCGTTAACATTAGGGGAAGATTAAATCTTGACGGCATAGAAAGATGTGTGCAAAAGAATAAACTTTGCTATGACCATGTTGAAATTACCGACGAGTGTTCTTAGATCAGTAGATGTAGAAGAGTTAAGGTAACGAGTTTAGTTCACAGGCGAACACCAAGAAAAACATGGGAAGAAGTGATAAAAATGAACTAGAGACTTAGTCAGAGAGAGGTTACTTTGGAAATAAACTTCATTAAGTCATCCAACGCACACCAGCATGTAAAACCGAATATAGTTATGTTTTCGATTGAGGTTATTAGTTTATCACTCTTTTTGTACAGCATTCACAGCATTTGACCCATCAAATATCTATCATGGTTTAACAGATTTAATTTTTTGATGTCCAGTTATGAAAAAAAGTGAGTCATAATTTTGATGACAATTTTGGTTCTGTTCAACATAAGGACTCACTACTTTATAGCCAATAAAGTCTATTTTATGACTTGACTTTGAAAACTTCATTGTTGAAATTTTTATGGAATTTCAACTTGCGATTTTTTTTTTTTCTGATGTTCTTCGATAATATCTATCATGCAAAAATTCAGTCTGATCGGATAATTTTTGAGTTATCTACGTTTCCATGGCATGTCTGGGAATATTTGATACAATATGGAAAATTAAACCTCAGATAAGACTTTAGCCCATTTTTATGTTGTCTGGCACAAGTATAGTTTCATGACTGGCTTATATTCTTGCTTCTTTATTTTGCCTCTTGTGTCTCTTATTTTGTTTAATCTCATGTCAACTATAAAGAAATCTTACAAAATATATTACAAATCAAATTCTAAATATTTTATCAGCTAAATTTCTCAAAATACCCCATAATTTTTTTTTTTTTTTTTTAAATTTTCAAATTCATTCAATTTATTCTTAAAATGATTTACATTAGAATTATTTGTTCATCTAATTCGACAATTTGTTCAGAAAATATTTTAATTTCTTAAAAAAAATATAATTATGGTAGGTTTTAATAACATTTAAAGAAAACAAACTTTTTTTCCGATAAATTAAATATTAAAATGTCCCATATTTGGGAATCCCATTATTTTGAAAGTCTTAAGTCAACCTCCATTCGTCTCTTTAATAAAGTAGTTAAACCAAAGGATTCTAACCTACTTTTATAATAGATTTTTAATCCTTTTAGTTTGGTCACTTTTCTTTGTACCAAATCCTGTTAATATTAGTAATTATTAAGGGCAGGTGAAATGCTCTCTAGTATTGGTAGCTAATCACCTAAAGATAGTGTCTCGACAAAAACGCTGGTCCACATTATCCCCAATAATTTCATGTTTGGAAGAGCATTCAATCTATAAAAATCTTTCCACGGTTAAGAAAATAACTTCCAAAGAAAATTAGTCACATTTTAGGCAACGTGGTTTAAATAATTTCCTGCCCATGTATAGGCTAGTTTAAAAGTAAATTTCTGAAAGCCGTCCAATGTAAAATGGACATTAAAAGCAAATATGATCTTACAATTGTCATGTCTAGCTTCTGATGTCCAGGGTTATTGGTACAATATTTTGTATAAGATTTTATTGAGGTATTAAATATTCGATTTTCCTATCCCTTAAAATGTATAATCAGCCAAGGAATCATGTTTTTTGCCTTTGAAAGAATCGATATATTTTTTGATTTATCATTAAAACTTATCCCCATCTCAAACTCCTCAGTTCCTCCTCTTTATGCTTAACATCAAACCGAATTTCAATAAAGTCTCTTTCCAAGAATTTGTCATCTGTGAAACACATTCATACAAAAGTACTCTCCTGAGTGCTGTAATAGTGGTAATCTTATAAATTCAATGTTAATAGACACTTGTCATAAACAGGTTTGGTATGTTTCGATGCTGGATGGGTGATTCGGCATCAAATTAGCACTTCGTCATTAGTCAGTTTTGTTTATATTTTTAGAATTAATTCAGTAATCAGAGATATTCTTTTCTTTGAATAAAATTGAAATAAAAATTAAAGAAGTCTGAATTAAAATATGAAATTTAAATACTAATTTTCAATGTTTTAAAATTTAAACTTAAGCTAAATTGTTTGAAGTAAAAAAGAACACGTTAAATATATTTCCTAAAAATGAATTTATTGTTGATTTTTAAAAATAGTTTTTTTGTTTTTTTTTCTTGAAATTTTTAATTTAAAAATAGAACTTCAAAATAACCATCTTTATTTAAAACACAAAAAACAAACACACGGTCGTGAATGAGATTATATTTTCATGTCGCTTTTCTTAATTAAAAATTTTAAAAAATATTTTAATTTTTAATCCTTAAAAATTAAATAGAAAATAATTAACCACAGTTTTACAAAAACATGATTTTTCTTAAAACAGTTCAGTGATATATTTTCATACTATTTTTCTTAATTTAAAAAAAAAAAAGTTATAAAATCTTTATAAAGATACTGACTGGCATTGTCAATACTGAATTGTCCCTTCACCGACTTGGCCATGTTGAAACATCCCATTCCAGTCATAAACAGACCACATAATCATTAAATTTTATTCATTCCATTATTTTCAATCCTCTCACAATATTCATCATTCAACTGACAGTCTTATTGACTATTATCCTCGAGTGGTTTGATAAAGTTACTTTCTTGATTTTCCTGTTTAATGCATATTTTATGTATTGTAAACTTTTCTGCATTAAATTTCAATTTCGATGTATCGTTCCTTAGTAAATTACAATCATGTGGGTACATGTAGTCCAATATGTAACGAATAGTCATAAATATGTAACGGATGGAAATAAAGGCAATTCCTATAACAGGCCAGGCGATTAATGCAACTAGGTTCTCTTGGTGGAGGCAATATGAATTTTTAGATAATTGATAGCAGTTAAAAACGTCAATTTTCCTGTGAGAAAAATTTGATGTTTTTATGCGTTTTACATGCAAAATAACGAGAACTACAATGAGGTAATCGGTAACTTTGACAATTATTGGCAAATTTCTTTAAATGAAAAACTGAGTAATTTTGAACTAACAAAAAGTGTATAAACAATGCTGTCGATGTGGATGAAAATAAGATTGACCTGAAACGTTTACAAAATAAAAATAAGATTGACCTGAAACGTTTACAAAATAAAAATAAGATTGACCTGAAACGTTTACAAAATAAAAATAAGATTGACCTGAAACGTTTACAAAATAAAAATAAGATTGACCTGAAACGTTTACAAAATAAAAACAAGTAAATTTAACTTAATATAACGATGTTTGTAACTGGGTCAATGCTGGGTGGCCTTATTGGTATATTATGTGATGATATTGCCAGATTGAAAAGGGAAAAAGAAACCTACAAATTAATGAGAAACACAAACAATTGTTTTCCAGGAATAGTGATATTCAAGTAGATGTCCTGTGACCCTGCCAAGATTGTTTACAGCTGGGGTCATAGATGTCTGTGGACAGTGCTATAGATAAAACTGTTGAAAGATATTTTCTAGAATCTGGAAACACAAATCTCTAAAGAGATGAAAGGAAAGAGAAAGAACAGTTATTAATTTAAAATTTCTATGTATAAAGGGGAGGAGTGAGCTGCAAAAATTATAAGCAAAGGCAAAATGCAAGTTAGTGATTTGCTCCTGTTCACCAAAGGAATCTACGTCGTTCTGATAGCTTGGTATCACTGTTGCCAACTAAAGTCGTCCAGAACTTTAGAACATAAGAACCAAAAGCCAATCGGAAAACACTCTAGATAGAAAGTACAGTTATACACTTTTTCTTCCCTAATTCAATATTATAACTTCCCTAATTCAATATCATAAACATCTTGGATAATTGTTGTCAGGTTTATCTGACTGTTTGACCCAGCATTGGATGGTAGTATAGTTACTTGCTTTTAGTGGTAGGACGATTAATCGGAATCGTTAATCGCAAGAATCGTGTATTTTGGGGGGGAATCGGAATCGCATTGTTAAAAAATACCTTAGATTTACGATTCTTTAATTTTGATTCTCTTATATTTTTAAGTTGAAATGTTTGTTTGAAGTGAACTCTCAAAAATTTATGATAAAAACGTCAACGAACTTTTCATAACATATGTACAAGAATTTTATTAACTATTTTAAAGGTAATCTTTATTTATCTTAATGAGTTTCGAAATTTCTTTGAATTTTTTCTTTAATTCTTGGAATTAAAAAATTTTTTTTACTTTTAGCTTAACTTTTCTATTTCACGATTTCGTTTTTTAGTAATAAATGCTTGCTTCTCTACATTAAAACCCGACCTTGTGTCTAACTCTGCCCTTGTGGGGAGGCAAGTAAATAGGAAGTAGTATGGCGGCTGAAAAACGTTTTTCAACCACCATAAAAAGCATTGCAATACATTTAAACCCTGAAGAGTTTTTGCCATGCGCACTTGTTGTTCTAAGTTAATTAGCCACTACTTGTGTTTCAAACTTAAAAAAGAAAAAGAAGCGCTTTAAAATAGTAAAAACGCTAAAGCTTTTTTCGTTTTGGAAGGGGGGGTTTCAGGCGCCTCTATTATCCCAAAGAACCAGCTATGTAAACACTTTGCAATATTTTTCTATGATTTTTTGCAAATAATTTTCTTTACAATCAATTTTTATTTAAAATTAATAAATTATTTTCTAAAATATTTCGTTTATATATGTTTACATTTTGTTTTTAAGTAAAATTTAAGAAATTAATTTAAAAAATATTGTTTATATCCATCTTCATTCAAAAGGGTTACTTTTCGGTAGCTTCACCGATTGTTAACCTAAATTTTCCGAATGTCAGAACGAGGCTCGTTTGCAGGACCTACTTATCTAAGCTTCACGGATTTTTGTTATGGTTATGGATATTTTATTTATTTATTTATTTTTATTTTATTTTTTTTTGCCGGAGTTTATGTAATTATTAACAGGAAAATTAGTGAAAGTCCAAATTGATTCCGTGCTATTTTTAAATATTATTTTCCAGTTTAAAGTTTTCTTATTATTGATTTTGTATTCTTTTGTTATTTTTTATTTATTTTTTATTTTGCCGGATTTAACAAACAAAATGTAAGCAAAACAAAAAATTTGGTGCTTATGCCCTTATGTTACCGTTTTTATTTTTGTTTTGCTTAGTTTAAATGCCTTGCTAGGTGTATCAGAATTTTGGGGGAATTTTTGACACCCCTAACAGAAAACTGCAAAAAAAGAAATATAAAAAACTCGTAATTTCTCTTTAAAGTGGGTTGTTTATTTTCTTTATGGAATATACTTTCAAAATAAACTATTTAAGTTGTTTAATAAATAATAGAAATATTATTAAAAAAAAAACTGTTTACAAAGTGCCTGCGTGCAATCAGGCAGCCATTTTTTTTTTTTTTTTTTTTTTTTTTTTTACGTAATGAAAGCAATTGAATTTTACGAGAAATATTTTTCAATTTTTAAACTTTAAAAATCTATCAATTTTTCTATTGGTTCAATTTTTACGATATTTTCAGGGTCAATGTGAAGTTCTATGCTCTTTCCAATAAACCAAATATAATATTTTAGACAAACGTTTTCTTTTAATCCCTCCCCCATTTTTAAATGTCTATTTAAATTTAAATAATTAATTTATGTACCAAAGTTTTATATATCACAAATTGAAGATAAAAAAATCAATAAATAAAATATTCAAATTTAAAACAAAACAAACAAACAAACAAAAAAAGAATAGTTATTTGTAAATTTACCTGTAAAGTCCAAAGTGTAAATCCTTATATCATCAAGTAAATACCGGATGCTGATGGCATTTTTTTCTTTTTCATTCAATGTTTTTTAGATATTTAAAAAAAAAAATAATTCAAGTCGATAAAGTAGAAATAAAATATAATAATCAAAAACTCGCGTATTTCATTAAGAGAATTAAAAAAAAAATCTGTCAACTGGATTTTTTTGTTTAACAGGAAAAACTTATAAGTGAATGTATGCTTTTTTTTTTTTACCTATGGGAGGGCCAAAAATACTAATTTTGGTTAACAGTACGCAATAAAAAAGAAATTATGTCCCATTGACAAATCCATATTCGATAAATGCCAAATTAGCAGGAGCAGTTCTTTAAGCTTAGCGCAAAACACATTATGAAAATGTGATTTTCTATGACCCTCGCTTTAAAAAATCCTTTTATTTAAAAAATACATGGAATTTAAAATATAAATTATAAATTCTTAACAATGAAGAATGGAACTACCCATTTAATAGTATTTTTTATAGGTAAGTGATTTTTTGGCATTTATATATATATATATATATATATATATATATATATAAAAATGTAACTCTTGGTTCATTTATAATTAATAGTCTAAATAAATGATTGCTTCGACATTTTGGTATATGTTTACTGTACCCATGCGTGTTTTTATATATCTCTTTTTAATTCTAACATTATACTTAATTTTTCTATAATAAATAGGTGGTTTTCTTTGTACCGATAGGCTATTTTTATTTATGGACAATTATTTATCATCGCTTGCCGTCACGTGACCAGTGTTTCCAATTTAGCGGTTTTGCTGCTAGATCTGGAGATTTCGTTTGGAATCTAGCGGGGAATTCTAGAAAATCTGGAGGTATTTCGCACCCGCAATTTTAGATTAAAAAAATAAAGAAAAGTGCTTGAAAATACTTTAAAACATAAAATAAACTCATTCATGTAAGTAAAAAAAGTAGCATTTATTGCCTTTGGTAACAATTTATTGATTATTTGTTTTGTTTTTCACCTTTTTTTTTTTTTTTTTTTTTTTTTTTTTCAGCTAACCATTCTTAAATCTCGCTATAAAATCGATTTTTCCAAGTACATTTTAGGGGGGGGGGCATTCCAACCTCCGATCTAAGCAATCCTCCTTAGTTAAAAATTCAAAAAAGCAGGAAACAACAGCAAAAAAAAAAAACAAACTTATACCAAACACAGAATTTAATTTTCTACCAACCTAAATACTTTTAACATGCTAAAACAGTTTTTTTGTTTTTTTTTATTTTTCTAATTTCCAAATATGTTGTTGAAAGTGGATTTTACACACTGAATAAAAAAATAATAAACAAATGTCCGCTTATCGCTTAAGTAGTAAAGAGGCTTAATTTCTCAAGTTGTAAACAAATGACTAGGTGTATCAGAATTTTTGTATGGATTTTTGACACCACTAACACAAAACTGTGAATAAAATATAAAAAAAACTTGTAATTTCTCTTTTAAAACTGGGTGGTTTATTTTCTTTATAGCTTATACTTCCAAAATAAACTATTAAAGTTGTATAAAAAGTAATAGAAATATTGTTTATTTTTTTATAAAACAGTAATGAAATTAATTGAATTTTACGAGCTCAGTATTTTCAATTTTTAAACTTAAAAATCTATCAAAATTTTTCTATTGGTTTAATTCTTACGATATTTTCAGGGTCGATGTGAAATTTTATGCTCTTTCCAATAAACAGAATATAATATTTTAGACAAACGTTTTTTTGTTTTTTTAATTCAAGCCCCCCCCCCCTATTTTGAAATGTCTATTAAAAAGTAAATAATTTACTCACCAAAGTTTTATATATAACAAATTGGAGATAAAAGATCAATAAATAATATATTCAAATTTAAAACAAAAAAGTAGTGTTTTTTAGAAATTTACCTGCAAAGTCCGAAGTTTAAAACATTTTTTTTTGTTTGTTTTTGTTTTTTAAATGAAACCTTGGTCCTTGCTCCTTTAATTGAAAAAATAATTAGGGCTTGAATTATATTTTTCTAGTAGTTATAAGCTTGGAAAGACAAGGGGCCGAATTAATTCACGCCTCCCATTTTGAAATGTCTATTAAAAAGTAAATAATTAATTTACTCACCAAAGTGTTATATATCACAAATTGAAGATAAAAGATCAATAAATAATATATTCAAATTTAAAACAAAAAAAGTAGTGTTTTTAGAAATTTACCTGTAAAGTCCGAAATTTAAAACTTTTTTTTTTTTTTTTTTTTTTTAAACCACTTTTTTTTTTTTTTAATGAAACCTTTGTCCTTGCTCCTTCTTTTAATTGTAAAAAAAAAATTAGGGCTTGAATTACATTTTTCGAGGAGTTATAAGCTTGGAAAACGGGGTGGAATTATTCAATATTTTTCACGAAATTTCTGACACACCTAACAAATGACTTATCTACCACTAACCCTAAGTTCGAGTTGCACTCCCAAATTTAGAATTAGTGATAGTCATAGATTTTTTATACAATTTTCCAAGAGTGAAGTCCCTTAATGGTTAAACGACATGCAACCAGTTAATTGTTGGAAAGACAACTTTTAATAAAAGAAATGAAATAAAAATAACTTAAACACAGTTTCAGCATGTATAAAAGATACTTGAATTTTACTGCATTTGGTATCAGGTATTTTTGTTATTGTTTACAATTTCTCGAATATTAATTATTTTACACAAATGATTGTGTTGTTCCTACTTACTTGCCCCCCCCCCAGGAGCCGTCATTCATGATTTTACTTATTTTTACTAATTTTTAGACGTTTATTTTATTTGTCAGCATGAACTAACTTTTTAAGATGCAGCATATGCTAACACTTCAGCGAAGTTTACTGTATTTATTTTTTAGCAAACATTAATAACAGAAAGTTTTCCACTTTATTTTTTTGTATAATTAATGATGGAAGTATGTTTTCTGTTTTTCTTAACATCTGTTAAAAAAAAATAATTTGTACATTCTCTTGAAAAAAAAAATCAAACTTTTCTCTACTTTTACCTAACTATTTACAATGTTCATATAAAGCATTCATCTGTTCTTTTTATAATAAAAATTCCGTTTTCAAAAAGAAACGCTTACTGCCAAATTTCTTTTTAAAAAACGTGCAAGTTTTCCTGAAAAAAAAACCAAACTTTCACCTAACAATTTATGGTAAAAAATTATTTTTGGGGGGTAAAAAAAAACAACTTTCATTGATAAAAAAAAAAAAAAAATTGAAAAAAATAGTAAAAGTAAAACGAACAAAATCCAATTTTTCTTAACAAACTGAGCCATAGCAACGCGTGGCCGGGTACAGCTAGTATATACATATATTTATCAAAGCAAGTCAAAATACGTTGATTTTCTTTAAATCTTAAAGAAAACCGATTTAAAAAAAAAAAAAAAAAATATTGCATAATTTACTATTAAACCTTTTATTTTTTTTTTTTAATTTGGTCTTTGCTCCTTTAATTGAAAACAAAAATTAGTTTGAATTACATTTTTCAAGTAGTTATAAGCTTTGAAAGATGAATTTGAAGTTGAATTATTAAAGTTCTTATCATCATTTTTAATGGCCGCTTCTGATACACCTAGTGCCTCGCCCAATGTTTGAAGAGTTTCTAATTGTTTTTTAAAGGAAAATTGAAAGTCAAAATTAGCACTTGTGGTGATAAACAAAAAGCTTTAGCATCTCATGGAATGTCGTAGATCGAAACGCAGTGAAATGTTATTTGGTGCTAGTACACTTATTGATCTGCGCTATTTTTAAATAGTATTTTCAAGTTTAATTAAAGTTCTATGATACCTGTTCTTATTGTAGGTGAAAGTACAGAATGGGTACACAACGCCCTCCCGTCCTCATGTTAAGAATGGCTTTCTAAATGTCATTTCAGCGCAGCTCAATACGTGCACGAGTACCTTTTTATTTTCTTGAATAAAATAAAAACTACTCGACAAGAACACTACTGTTTTTGTTTTAATAATTGTTTTTTATTCAAAAATAAAAAATAAAAATTTTAATTGTTCAAAACATGTTCCCCTCCCCCCAAGTTTATTGGGATTTTTTTTAATTACCATATTTTTCATGAACATGCTCTAAAAATGTTATTTAAAAATTATCTAATATTTTTCATTTTTCATCCTCTCTATACATGGCCTCATCGACATGAGACATTTCAGTTCTATTGATCTCTATATATATTTCAGTCTTCTTTTAAGCGGATCCACAAAATTTTGTGAATGGTTTATGGTCCCGGGAACATAATTAAACTTCAAAATAATATTTGAAAATAGTGCCGATTCCATTATGATTTTCACCTATTTTCCTGTTAATAATCATAACCCCCCCCCCAAAAAAAAACAGATAAAATCATCACAAAAATCATGCGCAAATTTCAAGCCAAAAAACAAAAAACAAAACAAAAACTAGGTCACACGCAAAAATTCTTTCCTTGTAAAAATAACTTCTCCCTCAGTCGAACAATGTACAACATCGGAGCCGATGCATATTCCGCTACAGAGGTAGCATTCGTGTACGTTCACCTTTTTTCTTTATATTTTTTGATATATAAAATAACTCTTAAAATTGATTGTTATTAATTTCATGGTGCATGTTTAATTCATGGTTAAAATATTTGTTTTGACTCATCTTCAATGAAAAATTTTACAAAAAAAAATCAAATCGTTTCCAAAATTCCCTTATTTATATTTCCTCTTTTTCTCTGTACCAAATTTTTTCACTACACAAAATCTTTCGATTATATAATGGTATATTTCAAAACAATTAAAAAAAAAAATCAGATTCGTTAATCAGCATTTTCCTGGAATCGGAAAAAATTTAGGAATCGTCCCAACACTACTTGCTTATTTAATTTTTTAAAATCTTCATTTTATGTTTGTTCCAATGAAAAGTTATGTACTTTTTTTTTCCCTTAAATATTTTCTCTTTGAAACAAAGGAAATAAATCTGTATTGGACGAATATAAATTTACCTCCCTTAAAAATTGGTGATTATTTGAAATAAAATCCAGTAAAATAAGTTGTTTTCTTGAAATAATTATTTGGTAGTATGTGGTCGTAAAATATGCTTTAATATATTTTATTTCATGTAGATTCCATATTATTATAGTCGATTCTCTATTCATTATACATTTTGTTATAATGTGTGAAAGGTGACAACGTAAGTATGAACAAAATTGACTTAATGTATTAGAGATGATGTTTTTATTTCTCCCTGGTTAGGGACCCTTAACCTAGTAAGATTGCATTTGACAAATGGTTTTAGAAAGCTTTCCACTTTGAATGGGGGTTAATTGCTTACATGTTTTCTCCATTTCCTACGGTAAATGATGAAAAAAAATCCCTCTGAGACCCCCCCCCCCTCAATCGGATGTAGGTAAAAGATGTAGAAAAATCAATATTCAAAGTGTTTTCTTGCGATCTGTGATCACAATTTATGTCTTTGAAATTCAAAGTGGAGTTTCCAGTCTAACATTTCTTTTTTAAACATTGACAAGTTCCTCTTAACTTTTTTACTACAAATCTTAGAATGTTATTATCTTAGAATGACCTCCATCCTTCTCCCACTTAAATACCACTCCCATTTAAAGATTGGCCTGCTTGTATTCGATTCTGAACAGAACGGAGAATAGTGGGTGATCTATTGAGAAACAGGAGAATCTTGTTAACCTGTTTTGTTGTTGCACTCCCCACAATAGATATTAATACCTATCAACAAGGGACAGAAACAAAGACTACAGTCACTTGCAGTATTTTCAGTTTAACAGATCTCAGATGATAGGTTCAATGAATTTATTGTCTTCGACTTTTTAGTGGTAGCTTTAGGCACCAGATTTTAAATAAGCTGTCAATCTGAATAGAGGTAGATTGTTGTCTCTGGCAGGTTTTTAATAGCACATCGTAAAATATACTTGTCTCTATTTGAGTACAAGGAAAATCTGGCACAAGGCTCCCAAAATATATGGGGCTGGGGCTCCTCTAAAAGACTTTAGCATTATGCCACATGTATATTTAAATCAATCTCCAAACGATGGATTCTATTTAGTTCATAGTGGTTACCGTGACAGCTACCACCACTTCCTGTTAGAATGGACCTGGAAGTAATGACAACTAAATACTCTACAAAGTTCCCAAATCGAAGCTTCACCACTATTGGATTTACTTTATGGTCATAAAGATATACTCAAGAGAACTTTAAAAGATTGGACATATTGGTCTCTGTCTCTTTCGGTTCAAATAGACACTTGGTAAATAGACCAAAGCAAAACAGGAAGGTGCACAGCCAGAAAGAAGTTTCTTGATAAGGAAATTCTTACAATGTTCTTAAGTGTATAATTAGTTGTAAATCTTTTTAGGAGACAATTTACTACAATTCTGTTTTCATTATCTTTTTTTAATCTATAAAAAAAAAAACAACAGAGTGATCCCCACATATATCGTTATCCACATATATCGTTATCCACATATATCGTTGATAAAATTCAATATTTTCTGCAGTCAAACTACTTTTGATACAACTAAACTCAATTTCTGACTTGTTCCCCAAATTTTAGTTGATATTTTGAAGCAACAACTCACAAAATTTTGCCCAAGCTGCTTTCATTTTTGTAGTGGCACTAAGTTCACGGCCACCACCTGCACTTGGCATATCTCGTAAATAGCAAAAATGGTCTACTATCTCCAGAATATTATCTAGTATTTCCTCTTTGTGGTAACGATCGCCAATAGAATGTGTCTGTCCCATGAATCTTGTACACTTGAAATTGGAGGTTGTGGCTTACTTACCCTTTTACATCACTGTCCTTTCACCTCCTGACCGTTTTTTCATTAATTCTAATTTATGCTTTTTTTTTTTTTTCTTTTTTAACACAGGCATCACCACATTATCAAGGCCAAGAGGCCACTCAAGGATAAGGGTTAAAGAGTGTACAGTAGAAATTGGACAATATAGTAATCATTAGTAATGAAAATTAGGTAAATTTGTTAACTTATATGGAACGGCTCATCAAGAACTTATTTACATTAGACTTGAAGACAACCATATTGTAGTCAGCTGGAAAGCAAGAAAACGGAAGACAATTCCACAGGCGTGCAGTTCTAAGAAAGCAGCTTTGTTTATGGAATTTACGTTTAGGTTTAGGCACAAATAAAGAGTGAGGGGAATTATTGATGGTGTTTTCAGCTAGACGAGTGTTTATTGTGAAAGTTTGGCGAGGAGGGACCATAGACTGAAGCTCAGTCGAACACTTTCCATGAAAATAACGATACATCAGAGATAAACTCGCAACATCTCATCTGTGAGATAGAGGTTGCAGGGAAGAAAAAAGGACATCTCCTACAAGGCTACGAAGTCTATTTTGAACTCTATCAAGGCAGGACAAGTCCTTTCTAGCAGCTCCTGCCCAGATGTGGCAACAGTACTCCATCCTTGGACGTACCTGGCTCTTATATAGATAGAATTGCATCAGCAGTGAGATATCTACTGGATCGATAGAAAGATCCGACCATTTTTCCAGCGGCATTGGCAACAGATTTGATGTACGTGTTCCATTTAAGATCAGGAGTAAAGGTCAAGCCCAGAAGCTTGTCAAAACTTGAGGCCTCCTGAAAACGAGAGCCATTCATTTCAGTTGATGCCAGATGTGAATCAGAATGTTGATGATGTAAAGAGAGAAGCTTGGTTTTAGATGCATTAAAAGTAACCAGCCACTCCTTTCCCCATTGTACTACATGCTCAAGATCAGAGAGAGAATCGGAGAGAACTTGGTCGTTTACTGTCTTAGATGTGCTACCATAAATGGTAGTGTCATCAGCATAAATGTCTACAAATGATGTAAGGATGTGATTTGGAAGATCATTAATGTAGATCAAGAAAAGAGTTTGGCCCAGGATGGACCCCTGAGGGACTCCAGCATTTATACTGTGAGCTTCTGATTTTTGCCCCTCAACTACTACTCTCATGAACCTATCAGAAAGAAATGATTTAATAACTGAAGACATTTCCAGCTAGCTAGAGATCTTGTGAAGTAAACCTTTATGCCATACTCTATCTTTAACTGTTCCAAGAATTCAGCAGTAATAAGTCATCAGCATAGAGCAAGAGTCAGCAATATAGTGTTCGAATCCGGCCTGCAAAAGCATTTTGTCCAGTCTGTGAGCCTAATTACAAATGCCTATATTAACAGGAGACAAGGCTTTTGAATTCAGGCTGTTATCTTACTCTGATCCACCCAATCGAATTTGAATAATATAACCACAAAAATACTAAACCTAATTGCATCCATTTCTGTGAATTAAAAAATTTACAAAACATAACTGAGAGCCGATTTGACCGACTGGAGATACATCAGACAGCGACAACTTTAAAGGGATGCAGCACTGGTTTCTCTAACCTTAGATTATTCGGGTTACAAGGAAATACAACATTCAACAGCATTTCATAATGCTCTTGTTGACAGGCTCGACGCTATTATTATTATTATTAGTAGTAGTAGTATTAGTATTAGTATTATTAGTATTATTAGTATTAGTATTTATTATTAGTAGTATTATTATTAGTAGTATTATTATTATTAGTATTATTATTAGTAGTAGTAGTATTACTATTAGTATTAGTAGTAGTATTACTATTAGTATTAGTAGTAGTATTACTATTAGTATTAGTAGTATTACTATGACCATCGCCATTATTGGATGCTCTCATTCCTTTCTAGTTGAGAATCCTTGACCCAGTAATTTCTTGTTAGAAGTAAATTTAAAAACCCTCGTTCAGAGTGGAATGGCTTGAGTGCTTAATTTTTCCTTTATTTGATACCAGTGGGAGTATCCGGCATAGCCTGGGTGTGGAGAAGTGGTATAGTAAGGAGTCAATACAAGAAAAAAAATAGACGCTGCCTGGGTAAAGAGGTGTGAAAACTAAAAAAAAAAAAAAAACGCTTAACCCCTGCAGTCACCATGACATGACTTTGCTGCCCTTCAAATTAAGGCTAGTCATTGAAAGTGCATATGATGACTTTGCAAAAATGTTGTCAAAAAAGTTACTCTTCCTTGTATAAAACTGCCCAGTTGACGGTGAAGTAATGAATGTTTTTGGCTAATTTTTCGATATTTGTCGTCCAAGACAATGAACTTCCAAACGATACTAATCTGGTCAGGATCCGTCATGTTTTGAAAGTTTTTGTGAGACATACAAGTACACACAAACATACACATACCTGTATGTATGTATATATATATATATATATATATATATATATATATATATATATATATATATATAGATAGATAGATAGATGATAAACATTATTCTTGCAAAACGTTCAATAGTTTGTTGATTATATAAAATTGGACCTTGTAAGAAAATCAATATTCCAAAAGTTTTTCAATTTGTTAATTCCTTTGAAGTTGGAAAATCTTACCTACTTTCTGGTTAAGAATTTCTAGCAAAGTAAAATTAGTAGAATGTCTTAAAAGCTATGTTCTAAATAATCAAAACCAGCCAAGAAGCCGCTCAAAAAGGCAATGGAAGAAGTTTGATTTGTAATATTATTCAGTTGGATTGGGTGTTTTTTTTTTTTTTAATCTCCAACGAATCAAGATAATCTGAATATTGCAAGGCTTTAAAATAAGAAATCCGAGTTGGATATTTTGGTATCTTAAGAGTTTGTAAGATTATTTTCTGATTTTACAACCATCCTCTAAAAAGTTGTCTTTAAACATTCTACCTAGTATTGTGATATATATTTCTACTTAGAATGTGATAATCTTCAATATAAATCCAACCCAAATTAAATAATTGCTAAAATATGCAAAATAAAATTAGCATAAATGGACTCTTTTTAATCTGTTAAAACTTTAAACTTTGAAAAGTTCATTAGAAATTATTTCTAACTATTCAAATTCACTAATTGGATTTCAGATAATAAATTAGTATAAGACATGAATTATTTCCCTTCGACGATAAAATATTTAAAAAACTTTCTGGAACTTGATTTAAATACATTTTAAATCAAACAATTATACACGACACTTGTTAACAGTAGAACCTCAGGATTCGGTAGTTTTTTTTTTTTTTTTTTTTTTTTTTTTTTTTAAGATGTGGAATACAATGTTTTTCCAGTCCCTGGTTACGGTATTTGCCTTGCCTTACGGCATTATTTATGTTATTTGATTATATACTGTACTGTATTTTGTTACTAATTTTTAATGCTATATCCCGGGGGTTCTACTGTGTTGCGATTCATCTACTCGCCTGCTTAGTTGTGGCTAAATGAACTATGGTTGAAACCATGTCGTTTTGACAAGTCTGAATTCAAAATTACTGACTCCTCACCATCAGCTATGAAAGGATGTAAAATCTTAAGGTTTATATATACATTATCAGCAGCAAAAATGCTTTATTTTACACAGCAATGCTTTATTGCTAATGTCGTGTCTGTCATAGAAATCAATACAGGGTGGAATGATATAATTGTCGCCCTAAAGAAAACAACACTATTTTAAAACTTTATTGAAAAAAATCAATTCAGGTAACTTGATTATGTAGTAGAGCTGACATCTACTCAATGTAGCTGCCTTCAGCCTCAATCGCTGCCTTGATATGGGCCTGCAAGTGCCAGCGAGAGCTTGGTGAATACTTGGCTGATGGTAGCGATCAGGCTTGCTTTGGTATTGTGGGAGATTATGTTGGTAATGGTCTCGACGTATGACCAAACAATGGTCTCGACGTATGACCAAACAATGGTCTCGACGTATGACCAAACAATGGTCTCGACGTATGACCAAACAATGGTCTCGACCTATGACCAAACAATGGTCCCGACCTATGACCAAACAAAGTAGTTCAACAGGTTCAAGTTGAGAAGAGGGGGCGAGAGTGAGAGAAGGGTACAAAGTCGTAGCACTCTTCCTGAAATCAAGCCTGGGTCTCTTTAGACTTGTGGACTGGCTCAGTTCTGCTGCCACACCCTGGGCCTGCTAGCGGCCACCTGATGGTACTAGAGGATCACCATACTCCTCAGCACATCTAAGTACACTTTGGTGTTGACTTTCAAGCCGACTTTGAAGATATAAGGTGGCATGATGTGGCCCTCACTTGAAACCACACTGAAGACCATAACTGTGGCCGGAAATTTTTTCATTACCCTGGGCACGTCCCTGCTATTGATAGCAATCCAAAGGGTGCTGCCAATGGTCCTGTTGTCCAATCTTGGATTGGTAGAGAGCATGAGTTGTATAGCGGCACATCTTTGATCTTGCTTGTTGAACATTGTCACTTTCAGACATGATAGACGGCTCCTATCACTCTTGGGATTTGTACACAACTGGCCAACTAAAAAGTTTTCATCAAAGGGAAATAGAACCATTTTTTTCTAAGGTGACAATTTGATCGTTCCGTTCTGTATGTTAACAATTAGAACAACCAAATAAGTTTAATACGAATTAAATTTTTTGCAGAATCCAAAGACATCGAAGTTTTCTTTCAATTCCATCTAAGGTTACTAGGGGCAATTATGAGTTCAGGTTCATAAAACAACTGAAATATGTTAGAACGTAAAGAAACAAAATTCATTATAAAATTTTAAATTTTGTTTCAGAAGACAAAAATAAAATTGAACAGAATATCAGAATGTATTTAAAGTTTTAAACATTTAAATGATTTTTATTGGTATTTAATATTTCGAATAAAACTAACGATCCAATGTTCATTAAACTCGTTCTACTGTTGTCTAAAATTACTTGAAAAAAAAAAACATTGCACTAAGCGTTCTTTTTATTATTTCTCGATTTCGTATTGCAAATGTTTTAACTTTTCAAGGCAAAATTTGTAAACCTGACTATTTGAAAATATTTTTTCCTAAGAAATCTTCTAACCATAAAGTTATCTGCATACGAGCAACATCTGTCTTTTAATAAAGACATTTTGGAGATATTTCAGAGTAAAATTAAGTTTGCAATTTTTTTGTTTAATGATCATTTTTTTTGTTGTTACAGTTTCATTTTATCATGTCGTTATGAGTCAATACAATGAGGATTTTTTTTCTCTATTTTTATACCATTTTTGTGAAGAACTTCAACTAAACATTATTTTCTGGACAGTCTCAGAAATGAGACTTTAAGAGGCGAGAGAGAAAGAGAGGCATTAAATAAAGGAACCTGTTTTACCATCACCTCTCATATGATGTTGCTGATGAACTATCGTCAGCATCATACCAGTTGCTATGCACCTGACAAGTATTTACCATCCAGTAATATTCTTTTATGTTGTCTATACATTATAATCCTATCACTTGAGGCTTTATATGCTTACACATCTCCTACCTCTTAAGGGCAAAATGAAAACAACAAAATCTTGATAGAGAGCGACGAGATAAGTGCTTGTTATCGCAGATTTCATGCAAGAGGGGAAATATGACGTAAGGTTAGGTAATTGAAAATGGAATGCTGATTGCTTTTATATATAACTACGCAACGCAAGGATTCGAGGTGCTGATGAGACAAAGCGCACCTGTTTGCTGTTCGTTTTTATCACCATTGCTTGCGGCACAATAATTCCACCTTTTCAAACATGGATGCATTTTCTTCAGAAATTACCTGGAAAACTACAAAGAATTATGAGTATCATGTGCAGGTGTTTACCTCATTCACTCTTTTGTAATTGTAATTTTTTTATAGTTTTATCGTTGCTAAGATTGTTGAGGCTTTCGGTTATATGTGCACAATAGTTGAGCAGAATTCTATTTTAGTTGGCTGGGTTTTTAGATGTTTCATTCCTGCAGATGCCTCCAAGCATCTCTGTAATATTTACCTGTTTCATTAGTAACGCTTAAGTTTGAAATCAAAACAAGATTCTTGCAGACTATATACATGACTGGATGCTAGTTTGTCACCGGATATACTCTCAGAAATGTATTTGTATACACCTGGATGCTTACAGCAACAGGTATTACCAAGTCACCCATCTATGTAATGACCAGGATCGATGTTGCTTAACTCTGGTGATCAAACAATTTGCGATTTAGCTGTAATACGGTAATCCCATTTTTCTTGCTAAACATTGAATGTTTTATTTTTTTATTTTTTTTAGATGGTTGAATGCATCAGATTTTAGATTCTGTTATGTGATACAAAAATAAAAATCTAAAATGTTTGTCATAAGCACACATGCATACACACTTATGAATTTTCTTTACTTACATCTGCACAAGAGCAGTTGAATGCAAAGTAAATTTAATGTTGAAAATCCAGATCCCAGAACTCGGCTAGGTAAACAAATAACGTATCGAGTCCAGTTAGCATTTCCTCTCTGAAAGTATTAGAGATCGATTTTTATTTTCTTATATTGGTCTTATTGAACCATTAAACATGTTTTTTTTATAAAAGATCACGTTTCTATTTGGAACAGCATTTTGTTAAATGCACTGATTGTATGAGCGTACATGAAAAGTGGATACTTTTTTTATATACTGACGATTCACCACTTACCAAGGCCAGAGACCACTCAAGGATAAGGATTAAGTTTGTCAAATAAGACATCTTGAGGATTGGTAACAATGGTTGAAATTAGACAAAAATTTGATTATTCAAGAGGATGTCTTAACCAGAATTGGATTTGAAAACTCACGTTGTAGTCAGCTGGGAAGCAGCTTATGGTATTGTGTTCCACAAACGGATACTATTTTTGAAAATAAAGTTTGCTTATCGAAGTTCTGTTTAGTCTTAGATATGCTGAGCTAGAAAGGAAAGTTACTTACAATGACTGTAACCAGACGAATGAATGTTTTATAGAGAATAGATTGGAGCTCAGTCGAGCACCTACCATGAAAATAACAAAGATTAGTAACCTCTCTTTTGTGAGAAAAGAATTTTTTCGTATGTGGCTTGTTTTGATAAAAAAAATGTCTGCTTCTCTTATGTCATGAATGCTGTCATCTGAGCTTTTCAGTTGCCTCCTTCTTGGATTTTTTTCCTGGGAATGAACTTGGCCTGCAATGATAAGTGCAATTCTAACATAATGTTTGGAGACTGAACACTGATAAAGATGAGCAGAAAGCATTGAGATAAATGACCAGGATTTGCTCCAGAAGAGTGTATTCAAATATTTTGGTTTGATTATCAGCAGTGATAGCAGTATCTTTGACCAAATCTTACTAGAATCTATGCTGTATGGTTCAAATATCCTGTCACTGGAATCTGATCCATGGATCAGTGATTAACTTAAGTCCAAGATCTGCAGGACTATTATGACTTGCTGCTTTGTGTGGCTTCGAGTGTTGGTCGTCAAAGCAGAGAAGCCTATTGTCATGGAGATTAAGATGTGTTGGACTTCCAATCTAACTTAACTCTGATATGTTTGTATTGTTTTGAGTGTTCACTCAATAATTCTCAAACTCTGATATGTTTGTTATATCCGTATTTACTATCATAACAATGTTACACTGATCTCTGATAAGTTGAGGAAAAATTGTCCATGCTGGTACAGACATGTACTGAGTACAAACTACTGTGGTATAAATGGGATTCAAGATAGATTGCAGGAAAAGGTCGAAAGGATGATCGAAGCAAAGGTGGTTAAACATCCTACATAATAATCTCAATCCTGATTGATGAGTGAAGAAATGCCATGTGGACACCATTGCACAAGATAAATGTTGATGGCTAGTTTTAATACTTATTAGTTGACAAATAAAAAAAGTAAAACCAAATACAAATTTTGGCGATCTTGTCTGTGATTAATATAAAATATACTGAAGTGCTCTTGCCATCACAAATTTCATTGTTTTTAAAGTTACGAATTTTATAAACAACTTGAAGAAAATCTCCAAACAGTTATCTTGTTTACAAATGCTTCAAGTTAGCTGCTGCTTGATATGAAATAATTTGACAAACCGATATATTTAGCAACATGAACATATTTTGCTGTGGCAAGTTATCGAGAATTTTCTGTTCACAAAAAAACATTGAAACAAAACTTGTTTTCACATTTCTGAATTTTTTAGATGAGGATTGGTTATTTGTATTATTATTCATCAGACTTCTGTTCTCATCTTGAGTGATTTTTCACGTTTCGGTTGATATAACCTCCGACCTTCTTCAGGTGTATCTTGTCGAACTCGGAAATTTTGACCAGTCATGGCTGATGGAACAAAAGCCCCCCCCCCCTCGTGAAGTAAATAAAAGGTTCCGCTTGAAATTCCGTCCAAATTCCCAAGTTCGAAAAGATACACCTGAAGAAGGTCTGAGATTATATCAACCGAAACATTGTGAAAATCACACTCAAGATGAAAACAGTAGTCCAATGAATAAAACAAAATTGTTTTCAGTACAAATTTTTCCAAAGTTTTTAGTTAAATTCAATTGGAAGGAACTGCTTTGTTTAAAGTACCAAAATATTGATATTGAGACATTGATTTTAATATATACACTCTTGATGAAAAATTTAAAAGCACTTGAATATTTAAAAAGAATTTTTAGGATAGATTTTAAATTCCTCCCACTTAAGGTTATGAGGAAAAAACTGCATTCCAAACATTTAATTCAGAAACTTACATTTTTATAAAATAAGGCATTTTATACTTGATCAAAATTATAAGACCAGGAGTATAAATTCTATGAAATTGTATGACAAGTGTATGAAAACATTCAACAACCAAATTTAATAAGTTCTACCTCCACTGATTTTTATGACTTCAAAAATTCTTTGAGGCATGCTAGAAATAAGCGTTTCCATTAAAGTGTGAGGTATGTTACTTCAGCTTCTGAAGATGGCTTCACGAAGGTAATTTTTTTGTTGAATATTATTTGCCATTTCGATAAAGGTCATCCACCCCAAGCATTTTCAATTGGGTTCAAGTCTGGTGAGCATGCAGGATGTCCCAAGAGATGGGCCCCATTTTCTTGCAGAAAGGTCAAGGTTTGTAGTGCAGTGTGGATAGCAGCATTATCCTGTTGGAATAACCATCCATCCCCACACAAATGATGGCCCTCTGTTATCAATGATGCTTTTTGTAGCATGCTAACATAACTAGCCACTGTCCTACGACCCTACACCACCTGGAACTCTGTAAAGAAACTGGACTGCAATTAGTTTCTGAAACTGCCTTAATTTGACTAGAAGAAAGTCCTCTGCCTTTCACAACAACCCGTCTTATTCTGCTACTCAATGCAGGAGAAATTTTTTGGAGCTTTCCAATAGATTCTGCTTTTCTATAATTCTCACTGTTCTTTAGAAAGTTGCAAATCCGTTTTACTGTGATTTACCTTAGCTGACCCCCCCCCCCCGGTGACAAACCTTGCTTATGGAAATCTAGAATTGGAGCACACTCAACTTCGGTAAGTTTGCTTGCTTTAAGCAAGGTGACACCTTTATGCAGTGAGTGCTAGTCTGTAATTGAACGAAAAAAAACAATTTATACTCCTGGTTTTATAATTTTGATCAAGTGTAAAATGCCTCATTTTATAAAAATGTAAATTTCTGAATTAAATGTTTGGAAAGAAGCTTTTTTTTTTTTTTTTTTTTTTTTTTTTCTCCATAATCTTTTCGGTTGTAGTATTGGTAACCTTAAGTGGGAGGAGTTTCAAATCTATTAAAAAAATAAAGGTTTCTTTTTTAGAAATTTTCAACTGGTCTTAAATTTTGGATCAGGAGTGCATATCATTTATTCATGTTATAAGGAGATATATTTTATGTATCGATTTTTCAGGATTTACTTTAACAGTGCTCAAAATGTTAGGCAATAAGTTATAAAAATATATAGCAATTAATCAAAATGTTAGGCAGTAAGTTATAAAAATATATAGCAATTAATCTACACAGAATCCTCCATATTTCATCGCATTTGAGCCTGACTATTCCTTATGAGAATAAAACACAGAAGATTAATTACCATATATGTTCTTAACTTATATGGCATAAAAAATGTGGTTTCTATTATCCTGGCCATGATTCAATGACTTAACCATGTTTTAACTTTGTAACTTTACATTTCTTCATAATCTTTTTGGAAAAAAAAAAACAATGCTGCCGATCGCTTAATTCAATTTTGCAGCAACATATTTACCTTTTGTTTTTTTATAAATGTTTTGTGCTTTTCTTTAGTGCTACTTTTTTACTATCTTATGTTGCAATTTTAAGAATTGTGACGGGTAGATAATTGTGTAGCTTTTTCTTAAAATATTTCCCTTATATTTGGCAATATGTATTTCAAATATATTGATTGGAGGGCTCCTAATAAATATTTCAATTCTTGTAAATTGAAATGCATTTTTAGATATTTTTCAATGTGCTATTCTGGGAGTGTGCTTTAGTTTTTTTTTTTTTTTACTTATGATTTCGATGCCTTATGATTGTGGTTTTTATTTGCAATTAGTAGGGAGAGCCAAAGTTATCTGAGATTGAATGAGGATCTACAAATGTTCCATCGTCTCGTAGTTTTATTATCAACATGTGTGCAATCACCCATTTTTTAATCAAATTGATTGATTGCCTACTCTAATTAGGAACACCCTCCCGGCAATGTACCGGGAGGGTTCTTCACATGCTTCCCCACACTAATTTAGTCCACAATACATTATAGTCTACATTGCACTGTAGAGAATCTAATGTTGATTTTTATAATATTATCTGTAAAAAAATAGCTTCACTTAGTTTAAATGCAAAAGTCAAGTATCATGGTTCAATTGTGCTCTAAACCGAAACTTTCATTTCGAACATGCCTTTGTCTTGTAAAAAAGACCTACAATTGATTTTATAGGCTGGGTCTTGTGCTGTGATAAAACTTCTCAAATGCACTTGTGATGTAACTTTGTATAAAAATGTTAAAAAAAAAAAAAATGGACTTCCTTTTTATCGAATTTATTTAATTATTGATTTTCGATATTTATCAAATGCATTCTAATACAAAACCTACATGAGAACACTCCCAGACACATCAAGTGTCTAAAATGTAAAAAAAAAAAAAAAAAATGTACCCAGCCGTTTCAGAGTCCATAGGTAACGAACACACTCTGTTCCTTTTATAATAACAAATTATTTATTATAGTCAGAATTAAGATTTAAAAGAATATTTCTATTTAAATCTCAATATTTTGCTTTGAATGTTTTTATTTAAGTTTATATTTCTTCTAGTCACAACTTGCAGGTTTTATTACATGTGAGATATATACATATATATATATATGTATGTGTGTGTTCTGGCGATTAATTGGAATCGTAAAAATTGAAAGTTTTGAGGGAATCGGTATTGGAATAATTTGTGCATATTTTAAGATTCTAAAAATTATTCCTTTTTAATTATCTTTTTTAATTTGATTTTGTTTAAAAGAAAATCTGCTGGTAGTAATCACACAAAAAAAAAACTACCAATAAAACTAAAATCTATACATCAACCCACTACAAGTGTTTTTACATTTGAGAAAATATTTGCCCATTTAACATGTACTTTTACGTTGCTTTATAGTTAAATATTTAAAAATTTATAAAGAATCGAAATCCATAATTATACCTGAATCATGATTTTAGTACGGAATCTGTAAAAATATTGGTATCGTCCCGTCACTAATACGTGTGTGTGTGTGTATATATATATATATATATATTATATATCGAGGCTTCATTGTTGTATAACACTTAAGTGTAACAAGTCTAACAAAATTCGAAACCAAAACTGCAGTTTTGTGCCTGAAGATCTACCACTGGGTCAATCTCTGTTAGTAATGTGTATTGCCTTTGTAATTATCATTCATTTATATTTTCAAGTGGAAAGCACTACCTAAATGCTAATTGAGAATATTTTTCTTGCACCATTGTAATGCCACTAAATGGGAGTAGCATATTTTTTTAAATATAATTTACTAATATATTTATTAGTATTTTTCGAATATTAACAATTATTTTTTACCTACAGACACTAGTGTTTTATGCTTACGCAATCATCAGTGTAACTGATAATTACTGCTGGTCGTGAGATTTGAACTCAGTCTCAAAGCCACTCTTGATTTATTTCAAGGCCACTAGCAATTAACATGAGGATTGAAGGAAGAACAATGCCTATAAATTCCATGTCAGTGAGTATTTATAGTAAACGGTTAGAATGACCAAAATATCGCATCTGCACTAAAGTTGACACTTTTTTCTTAATTTCCTAAAGAGGGCTCAACTTTAATTTCTTAAGGAGCGTTAACTGTTAGTCTTGTATGTTTTGTTTGGAGTTAATACTATAAATATAGTTTTTTTAATAGTACTCCAAAACAAGTAGAGTTGTATTTTAATATAAATTATATTTATTTATATTAAATTTATATCTATTTATATTGCATTTATATTTAACCAAACATTTTGGCTACATATGTGCATGCATGTTTCAGCTAATGCTTTTTTTCATGGCAAAAGCTTCGTCAGGCTAAACTGATAGAAAAACTTGAAATATTTCCGTTTTTCTTTGCTCTCGCTATCAGTTCAGATTGAAGCTCCCATCTTGAAAAGGCATCCGATAAAACTTGTCTGTAGATATGTACCGAAAATCTAAAAATTGATTTCCTAGAGGAAAACAAATGCTTGAAATAAAATTCAGTCCTGATAAAAATAATCTAAGGAAAGAAATCTGAAAAGTGGGAGGGGGGGCACAAAAGTTGACTCCAAGTTTGAACATTGATAGCAGGATATCTAATCACATGCTTTCAAGATTTCTTTGGCCAACCAATCTTCCTGCGATTTTTGACATCCATGTTTCTATAGCAGTTTATCCAGAAAGATTGAACACTTCACATGATCATATCAGTGTAATGGATTCATTCTTAGGATAACTTCTATGCTGGGCAAATGTGGTGCTTTCAATAAATCTCACCTGAGTGTTGGGTTTGATAAGATTTTTTCCTTGCAGATTCATCTGATCATGGATCAATCATTGTGCTGCAGATAGACAAGAGCCCAACTGAAACCCCTTTGACAGTACCTCCAAAACTATAACAAAAATGAAAAGGATAAGGACAGATCCTCAGTGAATTCCAATCTTGACATCGAAGCTATCACTCGCTCTATAACTAATGTTCGTACAAGATGGACAAGACACTTCTATGCTTATCTCTCACATTGTCTCATAGTACCTCTCTGAACTTTGTCAAAGTTTTTCTCCAGATCCATACATACCATATAGTCTCCTGTCTGCACAAACCTATCTCTCTTGTAGTTCCTATTTACAATGCCTCCCCACAGGACAGTTAGACACCAGGGTCGTTTTTTAATGTGGAGAAAAGGAACAAAAATAAAAATTGTCTCAGTCGTGAAGGATTTCTCCTCCACTGACAGAACAAGAAATTGAAGTGTAGATCTGAAGAACAGATACTACACTTTGATCTTGACCCTCTCTTGTAGTTGGTGAATGCGAAATGTGTCATAAATTGTAAAAGACTAAACTGCATCCGATTTTATATTCATTTTCTATTTGATGTTTGCTACATGTTAAATCAATTAATTTTTTTGTTTTAAAACCTTTGTTTATTGAGTTGTTGCTTTTTTTGTTGTGATTTTGCGTTTTATTTTTAATGTAAAATTCTGTAAGCTTCTATATTTTGTTTTAATCATTCATTTAATGAATATTTTTCAACTTCTATTTGGTTTTTAATGATAAATTAGACATTCTCTAAACAGGATTTGTCCTCAATGTTCATGGATGCAGATTTCATTTCTCCTAAATGACACGTCTGTCGATAAGAAAGAAAACCAGGTCTCCTGAGCGCAGAGTAATTAAAAATGAAAATCACTCCTATTTTAAAATTGCAAAGACGCTAATAGGTTTGAGGCTCTAATTATTATTGAATTAGTGTGGCTTGCAGCTTTAAAATTGAGAAAACATTTGCTTTTAAAACAAAAGCAATGGAACTGCTTTTAAGTATTAGGAAAGAGATCTTTTCAATTTATAAGTTGATTAAGACAGGAATCTAACACCGAAGCTGGTTGAGATAATTGTAAGTTAGAAATGGTAACAGGATTAGGGTGGGAATATTATTTACAGGATGATAAAGGCAGAAAGAGAAAGCTTTAGTAGAGAGTTGTTAGAGATTTGTGCCATAAGTAGTTTTAATGCTATTACATCTGTCATATCAAAGGCATTTCATGTAACATTTGTTGCAATTCTATCCAATGATTATGGAACCTAAATATTTTCTATTAGTTGTAATAGTAAATCGATTCCAATCAAACTTATTGTCAAAAAAGAACAAAATGCAGCAAACCATGTAAAGACAAATGTATACACTTATATACTGTCTGAATGTTTGTTTAAGGTGACTTTAAATCAGGATAAGTTAGGCATCATCACTACCTCCTCTGATAAGCTGTTCTACAGAAGAAATGCTGACGGTTCTTTCGTCTTGATAGAAGAAAAATGTTCATGTTATAGTCGCCATAGAACCCAGAAAAAGGATGTTTTTCTGGTCTCCCTGAAGACCAGAATTTGGCACTACGGTGAAAAACTCTTAAAAAGGTAGATTTAAATTACTTATGAGGTACGTTACAATTGACTCCTCTCGCAATGTCTGCTGTTGTAATGGGGTAATCAAAGATCAGCAAGCATCAGTCTTATTAGTAAGAGGTTTATTTTGTCCATCGATGTCACATTCCGAATCTTGTAAAAGTCTTCATACAATTAAAAGCTAATATTCGATTGTAATATAGATTGGCATGGTTGCCCGGAACAATAAAATTAATCCCACCCCCAAAAGAATGTTTTCTAAAAAAGTGCCTATTATTTTGTCTGAAGCAATGTAAAAAAAAAAAAAAAAAAATATCAGCTTTGTGTGTTTTGAATACCTGTAGCTTTCTGTGGGTATTTGCACACACATATGCACGCACGCACGCACACAGTATTTCAAGATTTTGTTTCATAGAATTAAATAAGCATAAACAGTTTGGATGTTAATGCAGTTAAGATAGATTAAAAAAAGCTGGCATTTATTCAGTTAGATTTTTATTGTTTTACAATGTCATGAGAATCACTATGCAAATGGATCAGTTGTAGAAGTAGACAGATGTTTTTACTGTATTTATTTTATAGATATATAGATTAATTCACTGTTAATCTCAAACCCACTATCATTTGCTATTTATTTACTATTTTCCCAACTCCAAACGTATCCAAAATTATTAGCTATTAATTTTTTTCTTAACTCCAAAATTATTTAATTATAATTAACTATTAATCTTAACCCCAAAATTATTTGCTACTTATTTACTATTACTCTAAACTCTAAACTTAATTACTCTTTATTTACTATTAATCTCAAACCCAAAATTATTTCCTATTAACTCATGATTACTCTCAAAACCAACCTTATTTACTACTTGCATTTCTGCCCGGCTTTGCTCGAGTCCTTTGTACTGTTCATAACTTTCCATATGTGTGAATATACTTTTATGTAAAATTTCAAATATTTAGACCAAAAATTGTCTGAGTAATTTCGTAGAGATAGCAGAGGTAATTTTTTTTTTTTTTTTTTTTAAACTTTGACCCCAATTTTGACCTTAACATTTGTTTTGGTTTCCAATCAAAATAAAATGCTTGACCCATGTCCAAGTTACTTACATTTAAAATTTCAAGTGTTTAGACCCAAAATTGGCAGAGGAGTTTGGTAGAATCTGCAAAGGTCAACTCTTTAAACTTTGACCTTTTGGCAGCCAAATCCTTGCCCCAAAACATTTAAAATGCTTGCCGCATGTCTGAATACACGTTATATACAATTTAATGTTTAGACTCACAATTTGCTGAATAGTTCGCTGGACACCGCAAAGGTAAAATCTTTTGAACTTTGACTGCCTTGGTAGCTCAAATTTTCGACTCAAACCGATTGAAAAGCTTGCCCTCTGTCTGAATACTTTTTATGTAAAGTTTCAAATGTTTAGACCAGAAATTTGCTGAGTAATTTGGTAAACACTGCAAAAGTCAAATCTTTTAACTTTGACCCCAATTTTGAACCCTTCACATTTATTTTTGGGGGCGCAAATCAAATTATAAAGTTAGATCCATGTCCAAGTAACCTACATTTTAAATTTCAATTGTTTTTTTTCTTTTTTTTTTTTTTACATGGAGGTCACCACTTATCAAGGCCCGAAGGCCACTCAGGGATAAGGGTTATTGCAATGAGATAGTATTGTAGTAATCATTATTAGTATTGGGGGTTTTGGTAGTGTCTTAAGGGGACGGTTTGTCAGGAGTTTGTTTATGTTGGACTTGAAGACAGGTGGGAAACAGGCAAGCGACAGTTCCACTGGCGTGCAGTTCTAAGAAAGAAGCTTTGCTCATGGAATTTGTTTGGATTTAGGCAAAGATAAAGAGTGGGGAAAATTATTGACAGTAGTTTCAGCCAGACGGGTGTTTCTCGTGAAAGATTGGTGAGGGGGGACGAGAGATTGGAGCTCAGACGAGCACCTGCCATGGAAATAGCAATAAAAAAAAAGACCCAAAATTGACGAAGGAGTTTGGTAGAGTTTTCAAAGATCAAATCTTCGAACTTTGACCCCTTGACAGTCAAATTTCTGGCCGAAACAGATTAAAACGATTTTCCCAAAAGTCAATACCCCTTGTGTCAAATCTCGAGTCTGTAGACTGAAAATTGACAGTTATTTGGTAGGGAAATGTGTACACAGACGGACATTTTTACTTTTATAGATATACTAGCATTTCAGCCCGGCGTCGCCCGGGTGTTTGAATGTGCATGTTGAGCAAAAAAAAAAAAAAAGGTGGAAGTAGGAAGGCAGGCTCGAACCCGTACTGCAAAGGAGGAAAAGAACGGGGGAAAACCTAACGTTATGTTATAACTGTTATGACCACTGCCAAACCGGAAGCGACATTTTTTAAAATTAAGGCTAGACAATCTAAAGGAGAGGATAACTTTAAAAAATATTGGCGAAAAAAGTGACCCCCCTCCCCTGTATAAAAGTGCCATGTTGAAGGGGAAGATATTTATGTTTTTAGCCAATTTTTCGATATTTGTCGTATGAAAGGTCGAACTTTAAAACGATACTGATCTTGGTAAAATCCGTCGCTTCTATTGAAAGTTTAAGGCAGACATGCAAACACATACATACATACATACATTTATATATTGGTAACTAAAAATTTTCGACCCAAACTGATGAAAAAGCTTGCCCTATCTCGGAATACCCTTTATGTAAAATTTCAAATATTTAGAGCAGCAGAAATTGTCTGAGTAATTTGGAAGAGACTGCAGAGGTCAATTTTAAACCTTGACCCCTATTATGACCCCTTAAAATTTATTGTTTTGGGCTCAAATCAAGTTATTAAGTTAGATCCATGTCCAAGGAACCTTTATCTAAAATTTCAAGTGCGTAGACCCAAAATTGTCGGGAGTTTAGTAGAGTTCTCAAAGGTCAAATCGTTGAACTTTGACCCCTTAATCGCCAAATTTCTGGCCAAAAACCAATCACATAGATTTTCCCAAATCTCAGTAACCTGTATATCAAATTTCGAGTCTGTAGACTAAAAATTGACAGTTATTGCGTAGGGAAATGTGTACAAATACCACCCACCCACTTTCACTTTTTATATATAGGCATAAGGAAATGTACACAGACTCACAGATACATAGACACATTCACTTTTATAGATATATATCCTATATAATATTCTGACTGCAGAAATTCCCCTCTGGGGTAAAGTATCATCGATGTATAATAACAAATGCCACATACTAATTCATTACATCTAGGTTATTAGCCACTATCTTATGTAATTTTTTAACACAATTTTAGACACATTAAGTCATAATAAAATGCTGCATTGCATCCTAGGAGCAACATCATCACAATCGTGACATCTATAGAGCAAGGAGTCCCTTTTTTTTCTCTATAAATATTTAGTCCTACTGCTACCAGTTGACATTGGGACCTATGCTATATTATCTATCCTAAAATACTTTTATTGCACCCATCATAACTGGTTATTAGCTACATACACATAACATTATCTTTCCATTACCTGATTAAAAAATAAATTCTCTCTTCTCAAAATCCACCTCATCTGATTGACTGAGACCAGCCAATTCTATTATTCCAGAATCAACTTTTTCATATATAAACGAACGCTTCAGAAATTTTCCAACATGGCAGCACTCGCTACATGATGCAATTGTGCTGAAAAAACAATACCAAATATAAACATTAACCACTCATAAACAGAAATTTAAATACTGTTAACCTTACACTTATCGATGCACAATATCCCCCCCCCAAAAAAAAAAAAAAAAAATTTATGGGTACCATTATTTATTTTTTGATTTGGGAGCAGCTTCTCGACCCTTATATTTTTTTTGTTTGTTTTTGGGGCCTTTTTTACATACTTATATTTTTTTTTTTACATTTACTATTTCTGTGGACGCTTTTAATTATATATTTTCCAACAATTACCTAGGCTTCAACCATGTTACTTATCGTTGAACCTGCTTCCAACACTACACAATGCTATTTTTTGTTTTTTCATTTGTTGATGGACAATCAAATTATAAAAACTTTTTTTATATAAGACATATTTCAACCAAAGGTTGAAATAAAACCAGAAAAAATTACGATTTTATTTTTTTTCATTTTTTTTTTTTTTTTATTAGACTAAATTTACAACATTCGAGGCCGCCATATTGCTTTTAACAATTGGCTTTTCTAAATTCTGACAAATTGGTCTTTTTAAGGCCAAATTTGGTCTTTTTTATGCCTCTTAGAGTCAATTACTTAAAATGATTTCAAAATTGCAAGTTGGTCACATATTTTTTTTTGGTTCATTTTTTTTACCTTTTAAAAATACTTACTTTTCTAGGGATTTTGCCTATAATATTGTTTGACATGGCCCAATTTAAAATTCTACATTTCTTTATATCTGATTCTTTCAATTTCAATCTGCTTCACGGGTCTGAAGCAGTGGCAAGCCTGTGGTCAATTCCTTGGCTATGCATACCCGAACATCCCAAGTCCTATATGAAAAATATGAGAAAGGGAGACGGTTTCCTCCACACCCGAATCATCTGAAGTAACTTACTATAACTTGCTGTAGCTTTTGTTCATCTCAATAAGGCAAGTTCTTACGAATCTTTTTTTTCCAGCAACCATTTTTTTTTGTTTGCTATTTGTTTGATATCTTCAATGTTAACATCCCCTCACTCGATTTTTCTTTTCCAACATTTGTAAGATAAACATATTGAAGTGCTTTTAATGAGATATCTGAGGCTTTAACTAAGTTTAGCTTTATTTGCAAAGATCATAATTGCCAAACATCTAAAAAAAAAAATAATAAATAAATAAAATAAAAAGCTAACTGTTAAAAGTGGCTAAAAAAAAAATTGGGTATTTTACCAAGAATGGCAATGGATGAGTTGATAACCATTTGTTCAGGCTGTGTGAGAGTATTTTTTTTATTCTTTATTTAAAACATTAAGATATTGATTTTGGCTTTAATAATTTAACTTGGAGATGAAAAGAAAGTGCCATTTTTGTTTCAATTTTCATATTTAAATTTTGTCCAAATTTTCATGTTGATGCATTTCCTGAATAAAAACTGAACATTTTTAAAAATAAATAAAACTACGTCAACATCTTCAGAAAGCTAGTTTAAAATAAAAGTAAATGAAAGAATTTCACTCCAAAGGCTACAAAAATTAGTCCATAAACATTTACTAATAACTAAAAAATAAACTCAACAAAAATGTAAGAAATATAAACAATTTGTTCTAAAAATGAGTTTAAAAATTACCAAATTTTTAATCAAAAATGTTGTACATGTGTGTGTGGGGGGGGGATTTTTTTCTCAAAATTTAAGCAAAATAATTTTGAATAATAAATAAAATATAAATAAAAATAAGAAAAAATATCTTAAATATACAAATATTTTTGAAAAAAAGGCAAAATAAAAACTATATAAGTGTGTGTGTATATCAAAGGCATTTGGACAATGCTTACTTATTGTAATTTCGCATACCTAGCTTAGCAGCAGCCAAATAGCATAACGGTTACAAGTGCTGACTGTCATTTAGGCAGTTTCAATCCTGGCTTGAGGTTGCTACTAGTCTAACCACACCGATGAGCTGTAATACAGTGAAACAAGTTTGTCTGAGAATGACTTGTAAAAAAATATACTTAATATATGTTATTATATCTTAATTATTATATCTTAATAAAAAAAAAAAACAAGAGCTCATTTTTAATTTCTTGTACAACAATCTTTGTCTGAAATTTCATTTTATCGGTACCATTGAAACCATTATTTTCTTTCAAGAAAAGTAAAATAGAATAGCTTCTCCCTTCTAAAATTTCATTTGTTGTACCTATTTTGTTGGCCATTTGTCTACTTTTCCTAGCCATGAAGTTGAAACTATTGATATCTTTTAATATACCCAGTTCAGTTTAAAAAAATTTTTTTTTATAGTGTAAAATGCGACAAAAGATAATTCTAGTAGTAGATATTAAAAAAAGCCCTATTTACATGAGATATGAACAAATATTGCAGAAGCAAAAGAGGTCAATTTTATTCACTGGAATTAATGTGAATGTATTTAGCGTATAAACTTTAGATTCTGTCTAAAACAGTAAAACTTAATGTTGAAACTTTGAAAAGTTTTTTGTATTGGAGTGATTTTTTTTTTTTTCTTTTTGCGAAATAAATAGCTAGGAAAAAATGTCTTAATGTGTAATTTATAGATGCCAGATTTATTTGTAATGGAGATTTAATATTTGTCAGAAGTCCAAGCAATACTATCTTTAATGCTCAATTGGGTGGGGGGCTATATCCGCTCTATCATGATAGCATCCTTCCAGTTATTTATTACTTCTTTTTGGTGTGTATGTGGAGTGTAATGTATCTTTCTGTTGTCATGAGACCATTCTCTCCTTGGGGAGGAAGGACACCTTGTTAGTATATATCCATTCATCATAATAGCAAAAATGTTGACTGTGCTGTTATGGCTGCCTCTGTTCTATTCGTTTTTATATTCATATATATCAAATATTAGGATCTAAGTGTATTATCTGTTTTGATGCTGCATTTCATTGTTTCTAATCTCGGTCAGTGAAGAAGTTCCTAAAGACTAAAACAATTTATTTTCAATTCAGTGTCCCTTCTTGGAGAACTTGATATTATTCACATTAAAACCGACCTTGTGTATTACTCAGCCCTCATGAGGAGACAAATAAATAGGAACAATGAAAAGGCATTTGTTCTTGGTGAGCCATGAAAACACCTACATGGGGTCATCTGACTAAACCAACGAAGTAGAAATAATGAATGTAATCTTTTGTTCGGATCAATTGTTTTCATGAAAAAAACGTTGGTAATATTTAAGTTAGATTTTTTTTTTCTTTTTACTTGTCTTTTTTTTTTTTTTTTTTTTTTTTTTTTAAATGATACGCATTGGTTAACCTCGTGTGTATATGTACTAAAAAAAAAGGAGTTGTCCTACAAGTTCATGTTGAGTAAACAAGATTTATAAATAAACGAATTGAAAAAAAAAAAAAAAAAAAAAAAAGCTTTCAATCCAGGTGTAGATTGCCAGTGGATATAAGCATACTTAATTAACATATATAATTGTAATAAAGTGTGATAGAATTCATTTGCTCAACACTGTTCTGAGAAGAAGAACTTAACTGATCTTGTTGCGAAAACTTGAATTGTAAGTTTTAATTTTTTCTAATCATAAGTCGACTCTATACTTGTTGAGCACATTTAAATTTATTTTTTTATAATTTCAATTTAAAATATTTCTCCACCTCCTGAAAATTTGAGTTCTTAATAGTAATATGGTAGCCATAACGGTCAAAGAAGGGCGTTTTAGCTTAATTCCTGCAAGGAGCTGTTTATTTAATTTTAAAATTTCTTTTAATCATTATAGTTAGTGTCCTTTATTTTATTACATCCCCTATTGCGAGTGCAAATCCATCAATAATATGAGAGCCTGTATGTGTTTATTAGTAGTACCTTCCTTCCTGTGACACATTGAAAACTCTAAATATTCTTCATAAATTTAATACAATACCTTTTTGAAGGTTCTAAGTGTTTGGTAATATTATGTCTCCACCCCCTTCCACACGTGCACGAAACACTTGTTATTCTAATGGTGCTTCATACCATATTTACTGCAATTCTGTTGTGTATATTTGCAGCTGATAAGTGTTCATTATATCCTTCACAAGTTATCACCAGTGATAACTCACTAGCAACAACAGTGTTCCCTGCACTCTGAATCTGCTTCTTTTTGATAACCATTACAAATCACTTTGCATTCTCGTAATAATCACTTACCATTGCGTTCTCTCTGATACAGAAGTGAATTTTTTGCTTTTTGGGCCATAAATATGCTTTTTGTTTTAATTTATTTTTTCTGATAAATTGCTAGAGCCTTACCTTGTCATTATTTGGCTAGATTAAAAAAAAAAAGTTTTCTCTATTTCTTTTCCTTTCTTGCTTTACTTTGCTTTCTCTTTTCTGTGTTTTTTATTTTTTGCCTTAAAAATGCGACTTTTGCAGAAACGCTTGAAGATAGGGGAAATTTTTGCTTCATCACAAATGACTCGCTCCCTACACGAGCACGGTTTTAATTTTTAATTTCTTGTTTACCAAATTTTAATTTCACAAAATATTTTTCAAATTATTTTAAATGTGTTTTTACTACACCTCCTAAGTTATTAAATGTGTGTGTATTGCCCTCTCTCTCTCTCTCTCCACACACACATAAGGGGGTTGGGCTGATCTATTTCATCTTTTTATACCATTGGCTTCTTGCATACCTGCTGACACCAACTGTTTATTTTCATGGGAATTTGGGTGATAATAAGCCTCTTCTCAGTTCTAGTACTTTCAATGCCCTTCTATTAGAGGTCTGAATGGTGCTCTCTGTCCCCAGTTTTTCCTATTCCACCTAATCCTCCTCATGATCATTTTCTATGGTGCTAACCTATGCTGATCTCACCACGTTTTATTTGGGAGCTCAGATGATCTAATCTGAATGGATTATTTTCCTTTTGTTTTTTGTTCATTCTATTGTATTGATCCATAATTAATCTACCTTAATTGGTCAGCCTTATTCTCTTTATAAGTTTAGTATTACAACAATAGAAGTAAATATTAGAACCCATGCAAATTCTACTTGTTTTCTGCATCAATCTGTACAATTTACTGTTGATAATATTACATTTGAAATAAACGACAGGGCCAATCCTATTGAAAATGGCTTTAAAATGTAGTAATTTAATCATTTTTTTTTTTTATAAATATTCTATCTTGCCATAAAATAATTGTGAGGTAAATGGAAGTACTATTTCTATTTGACAATTTAAGTTTTAAAATTACTTTCAAGTGAGCCATGATATTAAAGCATGCCAGCTGCTTTTGAATCTCTAATTAGGCATCAGACTAGTGTGCGAAAATCGGTAAATATATTGAAATTCCCATCAATTTCAACCTTAGAACTTCTTCATAAAATGTCGATATATAAAAGAAATTTAATTTTTCTTGTGATAAATAATTTTTCGTTTCTTTTGTCATAAAATTGTTTTTAGGTTACTTAAAGTTTGATTACTTTGTATGATTTATTTTAGTGTTAATAGTTTTCAACTTAATGTGTATAATATTGTATATCTAAGCATATGAACAGTCCTATCATAATATGGTGGGCTTAAAAGGGGTTTTTATGTCATTCATAAAAAAATAATTTGAAAACTTTAAAGAACTAAAATTTTATTTTTTTACATGGTCCAAATAATTTAGTGGTAAATATTAAATCTAATTTGGTTTCTATGGAGCTATAATACATATTACGGAGATTCAATGCATTAATTGTTGAAATAAAATTTATATAAACAAGGTTGCAATTCCGTTTTTGTTTTTAATAATATAGAGATAATGGGATTTTTGCTAATGCTTAAGCTAGCTTGATCTAATAATTATTGGTTCCATTATGACTTTCATTTACCAAAAGATTGCAGTATATTTGTACAGATTTTTCACTGATCTGAAGCATTTCTTACTGTCAAGATTGGATTCTAGTTGAATAACAAACGAGATGGCACATTTTCTAATTTCCATGGAATCATAATTTGGTGATAATTATGTTAACAAAATAAATTTGCTATTGTTTTGCATTAAACGTTTTTAGATAAACTCCAAATAATTTTTGTTGTTTTAGATACTTATAATTTATTGTCAGTTTCAATATCTCTCTATATGAATAATTATAGACAAAGAAATAACACTAATAATAGATTGAAGTATTAGTATTTCTTATAAACGACAGTGCTTCCAATTTGATTTTAAATATGAAAATTGGTTGGAAGCTCTGGAGAAATATGCCATTTTTTGACTGTATAAACACGCTACTATTGTAATGGTAGATAAAAATGGATACACTATTTTTCTTCTTTCTCGCTTGGATTATCATATTCATAATATGAAATACATGCCATCAATCAGTTTTAAGTGACAGCCTTATTCTATTAAAGCTTCCTTAATTCAAAAAGATTTACTGAATTTATTTCGCAACAAATATGTTGTATGACTTTGCATACTGACTAGCATTTAAATTTTTCTTATTTTTTGCATTTTTTTCTTTACCTTTTTATGAACTTCTTTATCTCAAACACAAATATTAATTGATCAATGAAGAAAGTTAATTATAAAAAGAAAAAACAAAAACAAAAAAAACTACATAACAATACCCCCCCGTTTAGTTTAAGAATTTGCCTTCTAAAAGTCTCCATTACTGACCCCTCAACGTGTAGCAAAAGTATTTACAAAGGATCCAGCAAAGGTTGGAACTTGCATCAGCTGAAACTTTGAATATAACAACAAAGATGAAAATAGTACTGTGATTAATCCAAATACATTTTTTTCTGTTAATACAGTATTCTTGCAGAATCAAACCGACTTTGCCAAACTAAACCTAGATCATTGGTTAGTGTTGATTTAACAAAACAAAAAAAAAAACCAAAAAAAAACCCCAAAAAAACGGAGGTTCAAGTTCTGTAGAAGTACCCATTTCATTTTTTTTTCTCGGGGGTGGGGCGGAATAAAATAGTAATAATCATTCAATTTCTTTTTTTTTTTTTTTACATTCTTCCTCCAGCAACATGCTCACATATTAGACAAATTCTTCAGTTCTTTGGTAGTAAATCGAAAATCCAAGCCTCCTTTTTACATTAATCAATAAATATTGATTGATCTCTTATGTTTGCTTATGTTTGGCTGATGGTGGCATCTGTTATTTTTCTCTCTTCCCCTAATTACCCATCTCTCTCTCCCTCATATATTTCTTTGTAAGCATCTGACAAATTTGAATTGTGAAAATTTAGCAAGAAGCCGTTTATACGATGCAAATCCTAATGTTTTTTTTTTTTTTTTTTTTTTTTTTACTTTGGTCTTTAGAGAGTGGAGATGTTTCAAATTTAGTGCTGTCTGAGAAAAAAGTGGAACCCACCCTTCCCATTTTATCTGTTGATATATATGCAGGACCGTATTTTGGTACTTCTGCAGTTCATGCACTGAGCAATTATTTTTTTAATTGTTAGGTGAAAGTACAGACTACTTAACATGTTAAAAATGGGTTTCCAACGAATAAAATTATTTCAGCACAGTTTATAAACTTAATTTTCCAACTGAAATTCTAACAATTCCTATTTTGAAATTGTAGCTATCAGACGACATTTTTTTTTTTTTTTTTTTTTGTCAATTAGAAAATGATGTCCAGTAAAGTAAAATGAAATTTACCCTGTTTATGTTACCACCATAGACAAACAGTTACACGAATAAGATCATGCAGAATCGTTCATGGCTGGGCATGGAATATTTTCATTAAGTTTTTCCGGGACACGGATCATCTAGTATTTTATAAAAAATAAAACCCAAAATAAATAAAATATTAACTAACAAAAGAAATTGAGTGAAGGCGGATTAGCTCGTAGCTTGGAATAGGGAAGAATATCTAAATCTATATATATAAAAGGCAAAATGTGTGACCATTTTGTGTATGTCTTGCAAAGGCTTTTTTGCGCACAGGCTCCCGGGAGGGAGTTACGATCGCTTAGAACTATTTATATACCCCCTAGATAATAATATCTAGGATTTGGGAATGCAGGTCGCCTCTAGATTTTATTTACGTCAACTTTTATGAGATTCGCGCTATTTCACTCTGTCACCTGTTTGTCCTGCTTTTTAGTATAAATAAAGTGAAACTAAATTCAAACGGTATGTTCTCGGCATCGCGCCGGGAAACGTCCAGAAGCAATCAGCTTTGATCAATGTGGGGCCAAACTCCTTATATCCCCCTCCCCAACATCTTTGGGAAAAACCAGTTAAAGTTGGGTAAACAAACCGCTACTTCTATTTTACCTCATTAATGAGTTAACTTTTATTGCGGCCACATGTAAATTCTGTTCTTAAATAAATTCAAACATGTTTCCGTTGTATGTCGCGGTGGTCCAGTGGTTAGCGTCGCATGTTTTTTTTTGTTTTTTCTCCTTTCACACTTTAATTTCCAACTTTGCCTCAAGGGTTCGAGTTCGATCCTCATACTCACCTACCAAAACCTTTAAAAAAAATTTAATCCCCCCCCCCCCGAGTTTTGATTTATCCTAAACCAAACACCCGGGCAACGCCGGGTATCCCCCCCCCGCTAGTCTGTCATAAAGTACTTTTTTTTTTTTTTATACTTAGTTTTTCATAATTTTCAATGAGTAAAAAAAAATTTCTCAACTTTCTACAACTAACGTCAAAATTAAGCATTTAGGAATTTTCTCTTTAAATCATTTTTTTTCTATACCATATTATGATATAACTTTTACCAAAATGATTGGATGTTTTAATATTTTCAAATCCTTTGTAAATGTTCAATTCTTGTTATTAGTTATATTAAATTCTAATTTTACATGACACATGGACACTTTTTGTGGTTATGATTTAAAACTGCCATTTTGGTAAAAGTTCTTTATGCTTAAAGTTTTTAATGACTAAATATTTATGGTGTAGGGAAATGCGCAACTTACCTAACTAGCACATGTGCATAATTCAACGGGTCGGTCGTGGAATGAAATGAATGAATGAATGAAGAAGAAACAAAAATGGCTGCCTTATCTCTTTATATGCAAATGAGATGCTCTTGGTTGGAGATAAAAGAGGGTTGATTTTTTAGAGGGAGATTCATTTTGAAGTTGAATTTCAAAGAAATAAGTTGAATTAGCAGAAGTTCATTTGGAGTTGAGAGAAGGTGCATTACGTATACAGAAGTTTCGAAGTTTGGACAACAGTGTCAGCCTTACCCTGGAAATTATTGGTGTGACGGGCGGAAGAAATAACACTCAAGTTATTGAATTATAAGCTATTTCGGCTCTTGGTATGCGGTGACTCGAATGGACAGATTCGACTTTCGCTTGATACCTTAGTTTGATGGATCTACCACTGGACCGTCTGTTGTTGAATGGGTGGAAAAGGCTGAGAAGATCTGTGCAGAATTAAAGAACCAGTCATTCCTTTGAGGTTAACTGGAGGGGCTTATGCAGTCTACCAGCCTGTATACAGCGTTTGGTACAGATTCGTTTGTTGCACGGCAACAGTTACCGAGCCGGCGACCACCCCAAGGAAACAGTTGATGTGTACCTAGCCGACCTACAAAAGTTGTCGGTACCATTTGGTGGGGTTAACGATAAGATATTAAGATGTGCCTTTTTAGTAGGCTTACCTGAGGAGGTCAGCAAACTGTTGCGGGCATCGTCATGAATTGATGAATTGACAACAGACGAGTTATTAGCCCGAGCTCGAAACATCTGTAATGAACAGGAGCCAATTGCAGTAGTAACTAGTATTCAACATGCAACAGTCAAATCGCATGGACGCAATGTAGATTCTCTCCCAGGTAGTAATAAGCGTGTAGGCCCAGTGTGCTATAAATGTGGGGAGGCCAATCATTTTGCTAAAGATTGCCGGAGTGATAGGTGTGTATATCCACGAGCACAGAGAACAGTACAATGCTATCGCTGCAATAAGTATGGGCACATACCTCGCAACTGTTCGGGGGAAACGACGTTGGGGGCAAGGTACTATCACCACCCTTGCCCCTTGCCAACCAATAAACACAGGATTACCGGTCATTGGCGTTAAAATTGACGATGTGCAGTGTTCAGCACTCATAGACACGGGGTGTTCCCGGTCTATAGTTAATGCACATTACTGTCAGATGTGGCGGGAGCAACCAGTCGGTATTATGATGATCAATGGTTTATCCCGAGCATGTTGTAGTGAAGGGATAGTCACGATCTGTACTGAGAAGGGTGACACAGCCAAAGTTGATGTTCTGGTGATGCAAGAAAAACCCCTTGGCTATGACCTGTTGATTGGAATTGATGCAATACAAGCACTAGGAGGCGTCATAATCACAGTGACTGGAGGTGTAATGCTTGGAGAAGGAAAAGAAGTCTGTGCAGCCATGTCTATTGAAGAAAAGGACTTCTGTGCTACGTTTGACGACAACGAAAAGGCGTGGACTGCAAAGTGGAAATGGACTCTGAGCCAGGCACCAGATCAGCTGTGCAACACCATTCCAGAGTATGCAGTTTCCACAAAGAATAGGGCCGCATATGAAGAACTTCAGATGTGGATTGATAACGGATGGTTAATACTGTACCCACAAGAACGTCTGGGACCACCTAAAGGATTAATTCCGCTCATGGCTGTTGAACAACCTACTAAAGACAAAATTCAGCCCGTAATGGATTACTGAGAATTGAATCAACATGTTGATGTTTTCACTGGAAACACAGATGTGTGCGCTGCTAAATTAAGAGAGCAGTGTCAGAAAGGGAGTAATGTAGCACTGCTGGATTTGAAGAGTCTACCTGCGGATACGTGTCCATGAGTCATTATGGCCATTTCAGACGGTGATAATCAAGGGAAAACTATATTGTTTGACATGTTTGGTTTTGGCCTAAACGTAGCACCCTTAATAATGACAACTATTATTAAAACTGTTTTTATGCAGGATGAGACCACAAAAGCTGCTTCAGCTTACATTGACGACAGCTACGTTAATGAGGATATAATGTCTGCAGATGTGGTTCGAGCAAAACTGGAATCGTTTGGGTTAATAAGCAAAGATCCTAAGCGCCTAAAGGATGGGGTGCCCATGTTAGGCCTAGAGGTCTATGAGAAGGGCAATACTTTGCGATGGAAGCGAGGGAGCGTGATTCCAGAGTTACCCAGTGTATTGACAAGACGCATTGTGTTTGCGGTAAATTAGTAGGACATCTACCTGTCTGTGGATGGCTCCGATCGGCAACAGGAGTGTTAAGACGAGTAACTGCAGTAACCAAATGATGGGACGACGTGATGGTTGATTCTCTCCAGCAAATGATGGCTGAAATGTTGATCATAGAAACAACCCTGTCCAGGGTGAGTGGCAAGTATCTGGAAACGAACTTAATGTATGGGTTGACGCAAGTTCACTGGCTACAGGTGTTGTGTTGGAGCAGTTGGGTGCTGTTGTGGAAGATACGTGCTGGCTTCGTCGGAAAAATGATGCCCAGCATATAAATTTGGCAGAACTTGATGCAATGTTAAAAGGGCTTGATCTTGCATTGCAATGGCAGGCTAAGGTTGTGCATCTCCACACTGACTCGTTGTGTTTACCACTGGTTGACCGACACCTTGACTGGAAAGGCTCGAGTTAAGACTAGAGCTGCAAGTGAGATGTTAGTACAAAGGAGACTGGCAATAATAAAGCGTATAGTTGACGAATACAGCTTGCAGGTGGACATTATTTTAGTTTTGTTGATGCAGAATTTGGCTGATAGCTTGACTAGAGTACCAAAGAGGTGGATTAATGTAATGAGGCAGGGATCTGATCCTCTACAACAGACATGCGCGGCCGTAACAGATCAATTAACACCTGATCAGATCCGTACAATACATCAGCAGAGTGGACATCCTGGAATTCGGAGGACAACATATTTTGTCCGAAGAGTGTGTCCTTCAACTACAAGAGCATCAATCAAGGCAGCTATACGCTCGTGTGAAGAGTGTCAGTGAATTGATCTGGCACCGTTCCGTCCCAATGGCAAAAAGGGAAGCTTGAGGTGAAGGACAACTGGTATCGAGTAGGAAGGGATGTAACGCATTATGAGGGCAAGCATTTTTTGATCTTAACAGATTGTGGTCCGACACATTTCACGATATGGCGCTTGTTGACACGACAGGATGCATCTAGCATTATACGACAGTTGAGAGCTGTCTTTTTTGAATATGGTGCCCCACTGGAAATTCTGACTGATAACACCACTATGTTTCGATGTCAAGAATTTCAGAAATTTACGCAGGAATGGGGGGGATTAGAATGTGCTACCGATGTGCATATTTTCCAGAAGGTAATGGTATAGCGGAGCGGTGTCACCACATCATTAAAAGAATTGCGGCCAGGACACAGTGTTCTATTCCAGAAGCTGTGTACTGGTATAATGTGACACCAAAGGACGATGCAACACTAGAAACTGCACCAGCTAATGGGATTTACCGCTATGAACAGCGTATAAAAGGAATTGATGTCACACCATCAGTGGTTAGCGTTGTCAATACACCATATCAAGTGGGAGACCATGTTTGGGTAAAACCCCAAAATGCTGGGTGCACTGTAAAATTTTGCAGAGGAAAAATAGACAAAATCATAAGTCCTCAGACCATGTTGATTAATGGTGTAGCACGTCATGTAAAAGATATCCACCCCTGTTATACCTCTTCTGATTCTGAAGATAATGAGGAAGATCACATACAGTTCAGGGATGATCCTGATCGCCTACTACCCCTACAGGTGAGCATAGAAACACTACCTACAGAACCAGATGAGGGAATGATGGAACATACTAGTGGCAATAGTGATGAGAATGATGGACATGAGGAAGTAATACAACCAGTTCCTCATCGAAGTACCCGAGAAAGACGAATACTGCCCACCTGCCGTGATTGTGAAACACCGCCTATAGCACCACGAGAGGGGATGATGGAACAGGAAGTGCTTCCCCAGATTCTTCGAAGAAGTACCCGACAAAGACGACTGCCCCTCCCCCCTGCCCTGTGTGTGATCATGAGATCAGGGGGGAGTTTAGGGAAACGTGCAACTTACCTAACTAGCACGTGTGCATAATTCAACGGGTCGGTCGTAGAATGAAATGAAGAAGAAAAATAAAAATAGCTGCCTTATCTCTGTATATGCCTGCAATGTGACCACCCAATATGCAAATGAGATGCTCCTGGTTGGAGAAGAGTGTTAATTTTTTAGAGGAGTCATTTTGAAGTTGAATTTTGAAGAAATAAGTTGAATTAGCAGAAGTTTGTTTGGAGTTGAGAAGGTGCGTTACGTATACAGAAGTTTCGAAGTTGGAAGTTTGGACAAGTGTCAACCTTACCCAGGAAATTATTGGTGTGACTGGCGGAAGAAATAACACTCAAGTTATTGAATTATAGTTTTGGAGACATAATTCTACATTAATAGTTTGTGAAGAATAGATTTTATTTAAATTAAAGATGCAACACTAATAGGTATTGTCATTCTAGGTTAAAATATATCTGGGAGTAATTGAAATTAAGGAGGCGACTCCAGTCAGTACAGCTCCAAATTGGGGACTCGTCGTTAGATATAGTTTAAGGTCTTATTCCTATTCGATTGGGGTAGACAGTTTTTAATAGTTGATAGGGTTGAAAATTATGGTAGACAGAAAAAAAAATTAAACAAAGATAGAAAGAGTTGAGAAAATTGGATATTGGGAAAGGGATTGTATGTGGGATGAACACTTTGCTCAAGTATGTTGCTAATAAAGAAACGGCAATATTTTTTTGAAGTATGTATTTACTGCAGATGCAAGTACAGTGAATAAAATGAGTTTTCCTTTCATCATCTTAACGACTTTGATGTTTTCAGATTAAGGTCATGTAAAGAGGGCAAGGAAAAGGAGTTCCTATCGAAGGGTGTTTGTTAATACCACCTAAGACGTACTCTCAATCTCTTTTCATTCCTTATTTTAAGTACAGCAGACTCTCATACCTTGTGTGATTAGGGATGTTTTATTCAAACATCAGCTATTCATTTCTCAACCCAATAGAATAAAAATTTCTACTTTCACTAAATGTGATATTTGAACCAACCTAGTCTAATATCATGCAACTACATATTTTGGGGAAGTGGGATGGAGCGGAGGGTGATTCTAAGAGTTCCTGAAAGTTTGAATTGGAAATTTAATGGCAAAACATTTAACCCGACATATGCTTCGACCGACACAAAAAGATTTGCATATGAAAGCTTTAGTTTAAAAGGTTTTCTTTTCAAAATAAAATTTAAACATCGATTTCCAATATGGCTACAATTATTACAAATAAATCAATTTGATTTGCAAATCCTTATTAATATTTTCATACCAAGTAGTGAATATTTAAAATAATTTGGGGGTAGGTTATCACAACCAGGCTTGTGGAGTCAGAAGATATAAGGCTAGATTCTAACGATTCCAAAAGTTCTGACTCAAAATATTTTACCCCAATTTTGAAGTCTTTTAATATTCAGATTGTTTATTGATTCTTCAGAGAATGAAAAATTTGGTTCAGACTCCTAGCATTCTTATGGATCTAACTTTGTAACTATGTCATGCTTATGTTTGAAATAAAAAAATGCCTTTGGTGTGTCATCACACATGTTTGAAAAATAATTTTCATGATCAAATTTGAAAGATTGATGGCACATTTGAAGAATATTGTTTTTAATGCGTTGAATGGGGTTCATAATTTTCTATTTTATTGAATTCTTTGAAAAAAAAATCTTTCATCCAAAGCGCCAGATTTTCATCTGCCAGCTGTTGACAAATTTTATTCATGCCAAACACAGTAAACAAAAAAACTCTTTTTTTTACTGTTGCCATTTTGTGATCCCCCTTCATTGTCTTCCACAGCAACTTTCACATAATACGCTTTTAGATTTTATGTAGATTATCTAATCTTTCTTTTTATAAGGATTTTACAAATATTGAATTTTACTAGCAATTAATTAGATGTATAGAAAAAATGGTTTTATAGATTTTTACAATAAAAAAAACCCTTTGAATTTATAGATTATTATCCTCTCCTAAATTACCCATTTTCTCTTAAAAAAAGAGATCTTGCGTTTTAGTCATCCTAACTTATTAGGGTAGTAAACTAATATATTTTTAACACTAACTGCAATTCTGACTGGCAAGTTTGTAAAGCAATCACCTGAAATAGTTGATTCCCTCTTCCCAAAATAAATGATGCACATAGGAAAACTTTAATTGCTATAAAACCTAGAATTTATGTGAAAGCGATCGCTTGCTCTAAATTTTAAAATAATTGTTTTTTTGTAAGATTTTTCAGGGTATCCATGCACAATCTAAAAAGTTGAATCTCATTTTTGGGGGCGGGGGTTGAGGGTTTTAATTTACAATAATAGCAAAACTTTTACTATTTTTATTTATACTTCAAAAATTAAGTATTAGATAATTTAAAGTTATTCATTTTTCCGGAAAAGGTAACCACAACTAACATCAATTGATTTTATATATATATATATATATATATATATATATATATATATATATATATATATATATGTGTGTGTGTATTCTTTATATATTCATTAACATTCCGTCTTGATTTGAAGACTTTCTCAAGATAACTGATTTGGAGAAAGACAGTCAATATTTGAAAATATGTGGTGCATCTTTGACATAAAAAGTTTGAACAGCATCAAATGAAGACAGCAGATCTTCTATAAATGGTTTAATATTATTGGGTATTAATGATACATTAATTCTACTTCGCTTTCACAGTATCATCAAACAACACAAGTGTACTTAACTGATATCTAATGTCTGGCATTTTATTCAGATATTAGAGGCCAGTAAGATGCACTGCAATAATTTCGGCTGTGTACAATTATTTGCTCACACTCATAAGCAACATGTTCAAGAACATTTTGCTTTTATTTGGTTTGAATCTACTTGAAAAACAAAATGATAAACGTTTGTATTAAAAGGTTTTCAAAACTTGCAGGCTGATACAATTTGATGACTCCTTTTCGGCGTGCTTCGTTTTGAAACTTGCCATCAAGTGAACACTCCATGAAAACGAAACTACAGCATAATTCAGGTCCTTACATGTGAAACTTGTGCGTTTTGTTTTAATATAATGTTAAGTTCTCCAAGGCTTCTCTGTTGCTTGTAGTGAAACCCTTTGGCCTTCAATACATGTTACCGAATGAGGGTGTTTGACAGCAACCAACTTCTCTTGCATTGTGCTTCTAGAAAGATGGATGTGTCAGTTTTTCAGCTTGCATGAAGATATTTGAAGATAGTATTCTTCGTTCAAAGAAACTTTGTTTGGAGGCATTGTGTGTGTGTATATATATATTTATGTATATTTTACTTAGAAAAAAAAAATAGTTCAGGAAGGGAAAGAGACAAAAGTGGTCCAGTCGCTGATCACTTACTATTTATGACTTTTGGAATGTGTATTTTACATATATATATATATATGTGTGTGTGTGTGTGTATGTATGTATATGCATATGTATGTATATGCATATATTTGTGCCTCTACGTGATTATGTTTGCAAGTGTGTGCACATGCATACGTATGTTGGCGTACATCTGTATGTACGCATGGGTTTATTTCCATGTGTATGTGGGGTGGAGAGGGTTCCCGTGACGCGTGTAGGGCTGAAATGATGGAAGCATGTAATAATTGATCTGCCATCATTATATGTTTATGTATATGTGTGTATATCTATGTGTATATATATGTATATATATATTGTGTGTGTATGTATATACGTATATATATTGTTTGTATGTGTGTGTGTGTGTGTGTGTATGAGTGCATATTATGTAAGTATATGTACATATGTGTATATGCATGTATATGTGTATGTATTTGTATATATGTGTGTGTATATATGTATATTTGCGTTTATATATATATATATATATATATATATATGTATGTATGCCAATGACCGACTTATGTATGTATGTATGTATGTATGTATACACATGTGGGTTATATGTATGTATGTATGTATACACATGTGGGTTATATGTATGTGTGTATGTATGCATGTATATATATATATGTATGTATACCAGTTATCGTCTTCAGTATCATGTCTGCTTGAGCGTGTGAATTTGTATATGTATATGTGTGTGTATATGTGTGTATATATGTGTATATATGTGTATGTATATGTGTGTGTATATGTGTGTATATATGTGTATATATGTGTATGTATATATGTGTATATATGTGTATGTATGTGTGTGTATGTATGTGTATGCATGTGTGTGTGTGTATGTATGTATGTGTGTGTGTGTGTGTATGTATGTATATGTGTATATATATATGTGTGTGTGTATATATATGTGTATATATGGATATGTTTGTAGTCATCAATATACAGTCCTCTTTCGTTGTATCACAACTCCTCAGTGCCGCTAGCCTATCAACTCTCGCAAGCCAAGGATTGAACCTAAGACCATATGTCTATCCATATATATTTATATGTAAATATATGTGAATTAGTGTTTATAATTACTGCTAATATCGACGAAACTGCTGTAGATATAACAAGATTAAAACCAAGCAATTTTTACATTAATAACAAATAAAGTTTGTTATAAGCTGCTTAAAATGTAAGCCAATTAGGCATTAAAGATTCTTTCTTAATCGTTATATATGTTATGTGGAAAATTCATTTTGATTGTAATATATGATAAATAATAAAATAAAAAAAACTTCTGCATTTATTTCGATTATTAAAAATGTTGCTTTTCATCACATTTGTCAGCATTTATTAAATATGCAATATGTTCATATGTTCATATGTTCATATGTTCAGCTTAAAATTTGAAAATGACTGAAAAACAATGCGAATATATTTAGAAAATCTTTCAATTTTTTGCAAAATTTATTTCGTGAGTAATCCTCATCCTCCACAGAAAATTCGTCTGTTTGATGAATTTTTTTTTTATTTTTTTTATTTTTATTTATTTATTTTCTTAGTTTAAGTTTCATTCGTTCATACTTCAATTTGAAATTGCATTTTTATTAAATTCACAGCATAAATAAATGCATTTTAACACTGTTCTTTTTCTTCTGGAAAAAAAACTTTTCTAATTAATTTTATAGATTGAAATTAACTTTATTTCAATAAATGGTTTTCTTGATTGGTTTTATATTGTTTGTTTTTGCAGATTTTAAATTTGTCCATTTCCTTTTATTTACATTTTTTATTCTCCAAATCCTTTTTCATTCTATATAAAAAAAAAAATCTTTTCAGTTTTTTTTTTTTTTTACATTTGTCTTTGAGAAGTTGTCAGTGAGCTTCTGTGCTATTCAATAAAAAAAAAAATTATGAATGTGAAATAAGTACGTCTTCTAGTTTTGGAATGATCTTATGTGAAACTGGCATTAACTTGACTGCTTTCTCGGCAGATTTCTCCATCAAAGGATATTCTAACTTCACATCCGAACCCGATCCTCAAGATTAATATGGACTAATAAATGCCTACATTAGAGATAGTTTTCCCTGTGGCAGGGACATCTCCAACGACCACAAACATCCCTACATGTGCTTTTGAGTAGCATTTACATTTGTCCTCTACTGTCTCCAGTGATATTTGAGAGTATTGCTAAGCAAATTCATCATACCGTGTCTGCTCATCCCTCAGTTAAAATTCAATGTTAAATGGCTAATCCATTCAAGCAAAACAAACGATGAAGGGAAATTTTGTGATGATTTCTCCCTTGCTTATGGCCTAACAGAGATTGCTAACAAGCCCACTCCAGTATCCGGTGCTGACGGGAAATTTTCAAATCTTCTAGACCTTTTCTAACAACATGCTTGAGATTATGCTCATCCTCAGTTCTATCTCCAAGATTTACTAATAACTTTGTCTCAATAAAGATGAAAGCAAAGTATAACCAAACCCCAAATGTCCCTTGCTATCAGTGTATTTTGATACTTGATAGCTGACTAGGACACGAACATTCATAGCTGAACTACCCCTACTCTCTGTTGAAAAAGAATGCGTCCACTGTAGCATCCAACTTAACTGATTGCTAAACCATTGGCATAGACAACTACATAACCTACAAGAGATTCCAACAAATCAATCGGCCAGCCATGTTGCAGCCTGAATTTGCTGGCGTCATTTCACTCTGAAACTACTATTTCAATTGATTGAAACGAAATAGATGCTTTGAAAATATAGTCACCATTAGGACTGCCAGCAATTACTGAAAAAGGTTATAAAAATCGAATCCTTGCTCCCATGAGTTTTGCGAATGCCAAAGTTCCAAACAGATGCACATCCTCTGTCCCAACCATCAACCGGTGTGAGGTGTTTTCATCAGCATCTGAGAAAGCCAAAGTCTTTGCAAAAAACTTTGCATCAAACCATATTTGATCAGGTCCACCTACCTTCTGAATTTCCTCCTGCTAAATTATATCACCTGCTATATAGGGTGATGCAAAGCTCTTTACAAATAAACAAATGGAGGATTTTAAGTGCCAATCAGTTTGTATCTAAAGACATTTGAGGTATAATTTTTGAGCACTGATCCACTGGCTTAGGGAAAGAATTATCAATAAGCTGATCGTAGGTTCATTCTCGTCCTGGAATGGGTGCTAGTCTAGTTGTACTGAAGAGCTGTAATCAAGCGAAACGGTCTGTATGAGGATTTTATATATATATATATATATATATATATATATATATATATGTATATTATAGTAAGTTATAAAATATATCTGGAGATTAAGCTACACTGAATGTTCCACGTTTCATCCACTCTAGGACTCTTCAAGCTTATGCGCGAATTTTGTGGTTGTTTGTCGTTTTTACATACGCATCTTCTATTGAGATTTTAGTTAGCCTATCAGCTGTCTAGTATCCACCGCGCCCGTCCTATCACCCAATGAGCATGCACTTATCGGAAAAAGGCTTATTTGACCTCTGGTTGACCTGTTCTTTTGTGTGTGCTCTATTTAGCCTGGATATCTAGTTTCATATATATATATATATATATATATATATAATCTGTTATTTTATAACTGTTATAGTGTTATTTTACTTAGTTTTGTTATTTTATGTTATATTATGTTATATTATATATGATTTTTATTGATTTTTAATTTAATTATAATTTAATTTATTAATTTTAAATTATAAATCACATTACTTAATATTGAATTAGCTCTAGGATAGTTACCTATCGAGCTTATTATATATCTAAATTACAACGAGCACTTTCTCTTTCCTGTATTTTAATTAAACTAGTAATTCCACTGTTACATTGAAATACACTCAGCTCTTTAGACTATTGTTCTAATCTCCTTTAAATTTATATATATATATATATATATAAAATATATATATATATTATATTTTATATATATATATTATATTTTATATATATATATTATATTTTATATATATATATTATATTTTATATATATATATTATATTTTATATATATATATTATATTTTATATATATATATATTATATCTTATATATTTTATATATATATATATTATATCTTATATATATTATATTTTATATATATATATATATATATATTATATTTTATATATATATATATATATATTATATTTTATATATATATATATATATATTATATTTTATATATATATATATTATATTTTATATATATATATATATTATATTTTATATATATATATATATATTATATTTTATATATATATATATTATATTTTATATATATATATTATATTTTATATATATATATATATTATATTTTATATATATTATATTTTATATATATATATTTTATATATATATATTTTATATATATATATTATATTTTATATATATATATTTTATATATATATATTATATTTTATATATATATATTATATTTTATATATATATATTATATTTTATATATATATATTATATTTTATATATATATATTATATTTTATATATATATATTATATTTTATATATATATATTATATTTTATATATATATATTATATTTTATATATATATATATATATATATATTATATTTTATATATATATATATTATATTTTATATATATATATATTATATTTTATATATATATATATTATATTTTATATATATATATATTGTATTTTATATATATATATATTGTATTTTATATATATATATATTATATTTTATATATATATATATTATATTTTATATATATATATATTATATTTTTTATATATATATATTATATTTTTTATATATATATATTATATTTTATATATATATATATTATATTTTATATATATATATATTATATTTTTTATATATATATATTATATTTTTTATATATATATATTATATTTTATATATATATATATTATATTTTATATATATATATATATTATATTTTATATATATATATATATATTATATTTTATATATATATATATATATATTATATATTTTATATATATATATTATAATTATATATTTTATATATATATATTATAATTATATATTTTATATATATATATTATAATTATATATTTTATATATATATATTATAATTATATATTTTATATATATATATTATAATTATATATTTTATATATATATATTATAATTATATATTTTATATATATATATTATAATTATATATTTTATATATATATATTATATATTATATATTTTATATATATATTATATATTTTATATATATTATACATTTTATATATATGTATATTATATATTTTATATATATGTATATTATATATTTTATATATATGTATATTATATATTTTATATATATGTATATTATATATTTTATATATATGTATATTATATATTTTATATATATGTATATTATATATTATATTTTATATATATTATATATTTTATATATATATTATATTTTATATATGTATAGTAAATTACTGCTTTTAAGTATTTATTATTCATTTAATTGATTTGTTCCTTTTATTTAAAAACTTAAAACTCTTAAGTGTTTGGGCGCCTTGGCTATTTTTACCATAAAATCCTATCAACTTTCCTCATATATAGATGACTAGATTTCTTTATATAAGCCGTCTGTTCCAGTCTAATTATTATGCTAAGGTGAAATTTAATGGAAGAGTTCATAGAACAACTATTCAGTTTGGTTACAATGCAGTTCTGCTCCAGTAACATGTAGATATTTTTCTCAGTAAAAAAACAAACGAAACGTTAAATTCATTGGGTTGTGTAAATGGCCCTTAATTTAAAAATAAGTAAATTTTTAAAATAGGAAAGTCATGCTTTACATTTGCTCACCTTCCCCAAAATCGTTACAAAATTATTGGTCTTACACTTGTCATCATTTTGATAATCTGGACATTAAATTATATATATACATAATACTCAAATATAAAAAAACGCCATACAATTAGGTATTCTAAACCAGCTAGTGCAGTGTGGGAATGAAATGAAATTCTGTTGTGATAATTCAATTATATTTTGATTTGGATGGAATTAGGATGTAAACTGAATTTAATCTTTTCTCCTGCGTTAGTTAACTACTTTTATTGACCAGCCATTTTTTAATGCCGATGGTTTTTTTTTATGCACATAGAACTATTTTTATATGCATAGACAATATTATTTTAAAGAAAAGGAGTTGCTCATCGATGTGGTGGGCTTCATGTACTGTTTTAAGTTTTTACATTTAAAAAAAAAAAAAAATCCAATCTTAAAAATAGTGCAAAAAAAAAAAAAAAAAAAAATTGTTTCCATCTGTTTTTTTACATGTTTTTTTTTTTTTTTTTTTTTTTTTTTTTGCACTATTGAAATAAATTTATCCTTGGTTATATTTTGCAAAGAAAAATTTATTTATTGCACTATTGAAATAAATTTTGCAAAGGTCTATGTGCGCGCTTAATTTTTAGATAAAATAAAATTTTATTTTTAGACCTCTATAGAATAAAATGCTGGTGTTAGAGATCTAATACAAGTAGAGAATCACTATTGCAGAATGTTCAATTTTTTTAAATTCTACATATGAAACCACTATATACCCCCCCCCCAAAAAAAAATTTAAGAAAGAACCTACAAATAACTTCTAATAGAAATAATGGAATTAAATTCGGATATGAGGGTCGTATCAATTTAAAAATAACTTTGAGCAAATTCTCTTGCTCACTGCTAGTAATCCCGCTGAATCGTATTAGTACATTTGATGAATACCACCACTCGGTTTTCTGTCGCTCCAAAGAATATTCAGGTCCATTCTATGATTTTGCTCTCCTACGTCTTTTTTGCCTGCTAATCTTTACGCCCATTCACCATGTTTTGGAGGACTACCTTTCGTTGTCTATTCAATTTCACAGCATGGCCAAACAATTTGAGCTGTCTACAGACGATTGATAGAAATGAAAGGTGTAAAATATTAGCTTGTAAATGAAATTCCCAATCATTTTTCTGCATGCATACAAAACTTTATCATATGCTAATAAAATAGAAACTCTTATCCGTATAACTTCCAACACTATAGTAAAACAAGACAATTTCTCTGCAAATCTTTCACGCTCACAATTTCCGCTTAATACCACATGTTTTGGCACTTCAATATACTTCATCTCTGTTTAATAAATATAACTTATCTACCTCACCTTACTCTCTCAAATGCATAATCCCTGATAGGTAACCAGATGGGGGGGGGGGTCACACACTCCTGCTTCACAAGGCCAATTAGTGTAACCAGTCCAGTCCCTAAATCTCCATGACTATAATCTTATCTTTGTCTAGTGATGGACCCTTCAAAATGTAACCAGACACTTGTTACTGGAACTACAGCTCTGATGCTCAAAACGCACATTACCTAAGCCTGTGTGGCAATACGTTTAATACACTGACTGGCTGCTCATTGTCAGATCCTGTGGTCGGGCTCTTCGGGTTACTCTGATGAATGGCTAGTATATCGCTTCTCTCGGCTACAGGCCTGTGTCAGGTTCAGGGTAGATTCTGAAATTAACTGGCTTCTCCACAATCAAAATAATCAATGATAACTCTGAAATCCTTTTATCATTGATTATTTCAAGATGCAAGACTTTTCAATTTGTATTCCTTCAGATAGTTTTTCAGTCAGAAGAGCTTTTCCACTTAGCTCCCTTTTAGGGGATCTCCAGCCCTGGATAGGAGCCCAAAGCTCAGGTGTACTCTTCTACAGCTAGTAAGCAAGTCTCTTCCTCTACCAAACACAAAGGTTTTATAAAATTTGTTCTCCTCTATCGTTTGGAGATTACTTCTATTCTTTCTCTTAATCCATATCTCTTTTAATTTTTTTTTTTTTTTTGTTCTCTCTCCTTTACTTATGGGGCCTTTCTATCTCTTTCTTCCTCTCAAAGCAATTCGACTATCTTCCTGGATGGTCCCTCACTTTATACAAGGCAGATGGCTTACCTGTAATATTTTCATATGCGTCAAGCTAGACTATTTTCACCAAAAATATCTATTTTGCTTCATTGAGAAATCAATTTTCTTCCACAATATCTCAACGAAAACATATTCTATCCCCCCTCTGAGCCAAGTTTCAACAATTCAAAACCATACCTAATCTTCAGCCTATAAGCAAGATAATTTGGTATTGCTCGACTCGTATAACAGCATTACAGTAGCAAATATTCCCCTCTTTATATTTACTACTCCTACTCCATTCTTTTTTTCGTAGCTACATGCCGCCGGTGAATTGACTTCTGACATCTATTAATTTTATACATATTACGTTTGACTAAAAAAATTGAAACAACAAACAATCCCTTGCATTCTTCGTTGAACAGAATGCTGAAATTGCTGACAATCGGCAGTTAGAATTACACATTAAGGTAACAGACACTCTATTTGGATTAACAGTTTGTATTTTTGAATATAGAAAATTTCGTTCACTGTGCCACTGTCTACATTTTCATCCTCTTGGACTTGTCTATTTAGTGTGGTGACAGTCAAGGGTGGAACTATAACTTTATTTTTATTATCTTTTTTTTTATTGTGGTTGCTGGTGAATTTAGTATTGTTATCGATACACCATTATTTTACTAGCATTAGTTTACTTTTTTATAGTCTCCATATTTTTGGTTTTTAGTATTTTGATATATTCTATTTCTTTTCTTATTAGTGGTAGTCTTGCTCTATTACGCTTACTTACTGTTTAGCTAATATTAATATATTAGTATTAACATTGTTTCATTTCTTAACAATTTTTAGTATATTTGTTTCTGTAGTTAATGTTATTACTATTTAATCACTATGGTTTTATTAGTAAGAGTTTGCTATCATTATTTTTATTTTTTTCCTCCATTTTACTGTTATCATTTATTACTCATTTTATTCTAACTATTTATCAAAGCTATTTTTATAAGTAGTAATAGTAGTAGTGTTACCCTTTATTATTGATCTTCGTAATAATATGGCTAATAACCTTGTGATCATGTATTATTCGTCAGTACTTCTAGTTTTGGTTTGGACATTGAATTTTTGTCACTTGCTATGAATTCCTAGGCCATAAGTAGGCTATTATATATACCTTTCGATATATTAGTTCTGCTTTTGCTGCTAAAAGAGAGGTTAAACCAAATATTCTTCCATCTTATGCAGTTGCATGATTTAGAAAGGTGGGATTTTATTAACAGGTTTAGTTTGTATTACTTGAAGGTTGTTTTTATTATTGATTGCACTAGAAGACATTCCTATCTCTCTCCATATATATATATATATATATATATATATATATATATATATAATCTCAAAGTGTAGTATCTGTTCTGTTCTTCAGATGCTGCACTTCCAGTTCTTGTTCTGTCAGTGGAGGAACAGCCCTTTATGACTTGGACAATTTTTTTTGTACCTTTCCTCCACGTTAAAAAAACAACCTTGGTGTCTAACTCTGCCCCATGTGGAGGCATTGTATGTGTGTGTGTGTGTGTATATATATATAAATAAACTACTTTATTTACTCACATAAAATTAATATACGAAAGTATAAATTTATGCGTAAACTTGAAGTGTTTACTTCAAAAGTGCTCAATATGTAGGTAGAGCTAGTTAATAATTTATAAAATATATATGGCGATTAAGCTACACTGAATATTCCGTGTTTCATCCACTCTAGGATTCTTCGGGCTTATGCACGAATTTTGTGGTTGTCTGTCGTTTATTTTTATATATATATATATATATATATATATATATATATATATATAGGGAGTCATTATTTTCTTTATGGAAGGAATAATGTAGGATTTTTTTACTAATGGGACCAAGAATCAAAAAGTCGCAATTTTAGATAACATACCTCCTGAAGTATAGAAGACAGGTGGTTTCAGTGACATCCTTGTTGATTCCTGCAATGCTGTATATAATCAACAAGTTATTCATATATGGAGACTTCCCTTCTCCAAGAAAGGTGACCTAAGTATACCAAGCAACTACAGAGGAATAATCCTCACCTCAATTGCAGCAAAAATCTACAATGCCATGCTTCTCAACTGTATCTAACCAAAGATCGGAGAAGTGCTCAGGAAGAATCAGAAGCGATTTAAAATCGCTCTACTACTTTTTTTTTTTTTTTTTATTACATTTTCACCCCAAACAAGGCACATTGCCACTTTGGTGTAGGGGGCTACTATCAGGGGTAACATCTACTGGGGTACTATGTAGGGATTAGGGCAGCGAGATGTTGGTTCACGTTGCACTTGAACTTATGCATGTCAGTACAGTTGGGGAAGCAGTGACCCGGAATGGAATTCCAAAGTCTAGCAGTTCTGGGGAAGAAACTACTGGAGTAGAAGGATCTTTTACATCTAGGGATCTCTACAGTGTGGGGGTTGGATTTTGCGGCTTGTCGGGTCTGTCGAGGGTGTTCACGTCGTGGGGGCACAAGTGCTTGCAGTTCTTCAGAGCATTCACCATTATAATACTTGTAGAACAGGCAGAGGGATGCAACGTTTCGACGATGGGACAGAGGCTGAAGTTTTGATGCCAGTTTAGGGCCTATCAGATTTGCGACTCTCTTTTGAACCCTGTCAAGGAGCGAGAGACTAGTAGCCGATGCACCGGCCCAAATATGACAGCAATACTCCATACATGGGCGAATAGTGGCCTTATAGAGGTACAGGATACTTTCGGGTGTTAAAAGTTTTCTAGCACGGTAGAGAGAGCCCACCTTCCTTGCAGCGGCCCTGGCAATGCCCTAGATGTAACTGTTCCAACTCATGTTTCCAGTGAACGTTAGGCCAAGGAGCTTGAGAGACGTACTCTCAGATAAAGAGTCGTTGGCCATTGCTATAGGTGGTAGAGAAGGTTTCTTGTAATTATTGAATGAAACCAGTTTTGTCTTGGTGGCATTGAACGTGACCATCCATTTTTGTCCCCATTCCACTACTGATTGGAGGTCATCCTCTAGTGTTTCTGCCATTACTTTAGATATATGTTCGTTTGTTTTCCTGTCGTGCCTGCTATAGAGTGTGGTGTCATCAGCATATATCCCCATCTCAGAGGCAATCTTGTCGGGGAGGTCATTTATGAATATCAGGAACAGCAGAGGTCCCAGGATAGATCCTTGGGGCACTCCCGCATTTATATCATATTGTTTAGATGTACGACCGTCGAGGACAACCTGGATTTTTCTCTTATCTAAGAAGGATTTAATTACGTTAAGTATTCTACCAGTGATACCGTAAGATCTAATCTTCCTGAGGAGACCCTCATGCCATACCCTGTCAAAAGCCTTAGATATATCTAGAGCTACCGCTCTTCCCTCTCCCGCTTTGTCCAGTGAATGGTATATGCGTTCAGAGATTACAGTGAGTATGTCTGCCGTGGAACGGGCTTGTCTAAATCCATATTGACGGTCGGTCAGAAGTTTAGCATCTGTAAGGTGCTGGACTAGAGCATGGTTAATTAAGGTCTTAAATATTTTGGCAAAAAGTGGGAGGAGGCTAATAGGGCGATAATTTAATGGGTCAGTTCTTTCGCCAGAATTCTTGAATACTGGTACTACAGAAGCAGTTTTCCAACAGCTCGGAAAGCAAGATTCATTAAGGCATTTGTTGTAGAGTTTGGAGAGAACTGGAGCTACTTCGGCTGAGCACTTTTTTAATAGCACAGCTGGGATGAGGTCGGGTCCACATGCTTTGGAAGTGTCAAGGTTTTTATGATAGCATGCACCTGAGCAGGGGTGATTTTCAGGTCGTCTAGCGTGGCGTCTGTCCGCATAGGAAATTGAGGTAGGGGGTGGTTTAGAGGGTCCAGTGTGGAGTTTGAGGCAAACCGACTGGCAAGCATGTTAGCCTTCTCGGTTGCTGAGCAAAGAACCTCGTGATTGTTGGTTAGTGGGGGAATTGTTGATTGCCCATTATTTACTACACTGTTGTAGATTTTCCAGAAGTCACGAGTTCCTAGTTTTTGTGCTTTGATGCGTTTTTTCGTGGTTTCCGTAAATTCCCTCTTAGCTGTCGCTATTTCTTTCTTAACGTTACTTCTAGCTTCTATGTACTTCTGTCTGTTTGAACTGGACTTATGTCGATTAAACCTGTGGAATGCATGCTGCCTTTGAGCAATGGCAGTTGCGCAAGTCGAAGTAAACCATTGGGGAGAGTGGGGCTTGCTATAGAATTTCCGCATGGGAACATGCGCTTCGATTGCAGTTTTGAACTATTCAGTGGTCTCGGTTGCACACTGTTCAGCAGGAAGAGAAAAAATATTTCCCCATGGGGCGTCTCTGATAAGATCTCTGATAGCTTCCCAGTCAGCCTTTTTATAATATCTCGTTGTTTTGAGCACTGGCTCTTCAGTTTTGGGTCTAGAGTTTAGGGCGATTTCAACCATTATCACCGCATGATCAGCGTTCCCAAGTGGGCTGTCGGCTTTCGTTACACAATCATCAGGAACTGTGGTCAAAAACAGATCTAATAGTGATGCGTGTTGTTCTTCCTGATCAGGGAAGCGGGTTGGAAAAGTAACAATTTGCACTAGGGAGTGAGATACAGAGAAGCTATGAGTTGCGCTGCCTGCTGCATCTGTGTAAGTAGAGAATCCAAGCCAGTTTTTGTGATGGACATTAAAGTCGCCAAATACATGTACTTGGGCGCTAGTGTCGAAGGAGAGTGCTGTGTCTATGCTGTCAGATACTTTGTTTATTATGGTGCAGTCTTGGGTCGAGGGAGAGCGGTAGAGAAAGTAAAAGTAGCTAATGTTGTGTTGCATGATTAGTCTAAAGCACATAAAGGCTTGATCATCCGTTTCTAGGTTTGTTTCTCTAGTCAAGGGAAGGGTATTACGAATGTAAACTCCAAGTCCGTGCATATGTCTGATTCAAATACTTACTCACAGGAGACTAATCTAAGGAGTCAAAGCCAAAAACATTGAGGCAGTCATGCTCTTTGTAAATTTCTCCAAAGCGTTCAACTCCGCACATAGAGAAAAAATGGCCAGCATATTAAAAGCATATGATATTCCAAACGAAGTCATTAATGCTATCATGATGCTATAGGAGTACACTCGAGCAATCGTCAGGTCGTCAGATTGGGACACTGAATTTTTTTATATCTGCACTGCGGTTTTACAAGGAGATACTCGTGCCCCTTTTCTTTTCGTTGTCTGTCTTGGCTATGCACTTCGCACATCTGTTGATATACATAACATGCTAGGCTTCACCCTAAATGAATCCAGAAACCGATGTCCTCAATCTGACTGATGCAGATTACGCAGACGATATTGCTTTGTTCATGAATAACACTGCTAATGCGCAAGCACTGTTATGCAAGCTAGAAAAGTCTGCAAATGACATTGGTCTCCACATTAATGGGGATAAGACAAAGTTTATGACTTTCAATATGGAAGGAGAGATCAGGGCTCTGGTTGGAACACTGAAAGAAGTTGCTGAATTTATGTATCTGATCAGCAACATAGTTTCCACAGAGAGAGATATTGAAATTCGCATCTCAAAAGCATGGGCTGCATTGGATGAGCTACGTTCAGTATTGACTTCAAGGCTAACTGACAAACTGAAAAGGCAGTTCTTCATGGCAGTGGTAGAGTCTGTCCTTGTATATGGTGCTACAGCCTGGACACTCACCAAAAGATTGGAAAGAAATCTAGATGGCACATACACCCGTATGCTACGAACAGTATTAAATATCTTGGTAAAATCATCCCACGTAGCAACTTTATGGCAACCTACCTACCATATCTAATACCATCAGGAAGACCCCTACGATTTGCCGGTCACTGTCTGAGAAGCAAGCATGAATTGGTGAGTGATGTATTGCTATGAACTCCACAACATGCACAAGCAAAGGACGATTTAGATCACATACATCCAGCAGATAGCACACGATGCTAACTGTGAACCTGAAGATTTGAGGCAGCTGATGGAAGATGGGAAACTCTGGAGAGGAAGAGTCACATTGTTCTGGGCAAGGAGCCCGTCCTAATGATGGTGATGAACCTTTGTCAGAACTTGAAAGACAAATCAATCTAATGAAAGGAAGTTTAGTTTGTGATCTTTAAGTGTAAATCTTGGGGTACTTGGGTTAAGATTTCGGTATTTGGAATTTTCATTGATTTCGGTAAATGTTTAGCATCAATATTTATATCAAGGTATTGGGTGGAAAAGCTTTGTAGGATTTATTGAGTAATGTGGAGTAATGGAGTTTATAAAAAAATTGTTTTGTCAGCAGAGACAAATATATGCGATTTTATCATTTATCTTTCAATTTCAAGCGGATTTTTATTGAACTATAATGTAAAGCGATGAATGTAAAAAACAGATATCAAACAACAGAATCAAATTAACTCGTATGGTTAGAATTTAACTTATTTTGTTTTATTGATTTTAAGACTTCTGCAAAAAGTAACATCTTCACTCGTTTCTGAAAATTTAACAGTAAAAAAAAATCTGCATGATATGAAGAGGTGGGAGAGGGAAAGGAGATGGCAATGGTAGAGGGAAGGTAAAATTTCTTTTAAAAATGTTTGCTAATGGATAAAAAATAATTCAAACAAAAAAAAATTAGACAGATGAGTGCTATAATGGATGACACTGCAGACTCTGAAATCACTTGCATTCGCTTACATCGTTGGAGAATGTATGAATACTCCTCCCCAACTTTTGGCAAAATAGTAACTCGACTTCAGTGACTTGTAAACAATAAGTATATTGTATTTTACCAGTAAATGCCTTCCCCAACAGCTGATATATCATAAAAACGGACCAATGAAAGCGATGATCTTATTATGACCAGTGAGAAGAGGGAAGAGAGCTGCTCATGAAACCTTCAATATTTGACTCCTCGTGTGACCTTGTCATCAATATCTTTGTATCCTTGAAACTTTATCACCAGATCTTTTGGCATCTGTTTTCATCTTGCTAAACTTGGTAGCATTGATATTTAACACTGATTTTCGACGATTTTGAAGTGTCTGTCTCTACCTATTTTTTTACATCTGCATTTTTTTTTAGAAATTACTGAAACATGGGGAGGATGTCAGAAGCTCGTTAGGTACAATGTTACAATGTTATTCCCTCCAGCCTCCTTCTTTCCTGTGACATCTGAAGCAACTCTTTTTGTAGACGGTAAATGTCTGTTTTTAAAATCTGATTTCGAAAATAAACATCCACAGGAGACAATGGAGATCTGTGGGTGGGAGTGGGGTGTTGGAATATGATCAGTTTGTAATGAATAAGATACTTAAGCAGACATTTTTAATGTTTAATATCTAAAATGGCTGTATGATTTTAATTGCAACTTTTGTTGCTCCTCCCTCATCTTCCTCTATTTACTTAGACATGCCCAGCGTCGCCCGGGAATTAATGAAGACTCACTGTTCTTAGATTGTGATAGGCCTTTGTTTTCAGTTGCTCTTACAAACACGCAGACCATCATATTTGGATTTTCTTTTCTTTCTCTTCCTCGCTATTTATTTTCTCTGCCGCTAACTCTGCCTCCCCCTCCCTCTTTCCGCTTTTCCCCATCTCAAATTGATACATAACTAGATAAACTATAATCCAACATCGATGCATTATACATAAGTGTATATATGTTTTGCCGTGTAACGATTGTGAAGGTAAAATGTAACGAACAGACCTCTGTTCTAACTTGGGCAACAAAATATCGCCGTGTTGTGCATAACAGCTATGCTAATTTTAATAAAGGCAGGCAGTTATTCATATCTTGTTTCAGGTTTTAAAAATCGAAGACTATTGAAGATAGACTTGCAAACAACGGCAATTGAAAATTGTATTGTAAATCGTAGGTGAATATAGACGCCTTAAAAGTACATCCGAGGCATTAAAAGTCAGAAATTAGCAGGATTTCGCGTAGGTTTAGCTTGTTTGTAATTGTACATTTCAGTTTTCAAGACGAAAATAAAAATGGCTTAACGTTTAACATGAATTTTTTTTTAAATTCATAAAATGTACAGTTTAAACTTTTTAATTTCTTGACTTTATGGTACTGTTTTATATTTATAAAAAGTATTGTAAAGTACGAACATGTGCATAGCTGCAATCTATGCAGATGACAGGCTTACAATCAGAAATATTTAGCTAATAAAAGGGAAATGATTGTTTTTTAAATAGTCTGTTTTCTTATATATTTTTCATCACTTATCAAGACCTCCACTTGATGAGTTTGACAGGTAGACTGTGAAACGGGAGTATTAATTATTTAGGAGACGACTCCATAAGGCTTGAAAACAGCAATGCTATAGCCAACTGGGAAGCAACTCGGTGACATTGTCCACAGACGAGCAATACTAGGAAAGAAACTCTGCTCATGGAAGGTTCTTAGTTCTAGGAACATATAGGGGAAAATAAAAACTATTAACAATGATTGTAATTAGATGACTTTTGAGAATGTTTTACATTATATAAGACAAACCATAGATTGGAGCTGAGCATAAAATAAGTTGAGAAAGACTAGCAATGTTTCTTCTGTGAGAAAGGGAGAAGAGAACATCAAATCCAAATTTCAAGGTCAGCTTTGTACTGTGTCAAAGCCAGAAAGTGTGATCGGATTGACACCCCTCAGATGTGACAACAGTCCTTCATCTTGAAATGTATTTGACTCTTATAGAGGATTATCTGAATTTTTTGCTTTGAAGCCATCATTTTACAGTTGAAGTTGGAATAAAGATTTTCGAAAATCGCTAATGTTTCATCTTTTTTAAATTTCTTAAAAATTTTTACTGAAAAAGGAAAGAATTTAAATTTTATGAAATGACTCGAAGCAAGTTACCATTAAAAAAAAAAAAAAAAAAAATCCAAGCTTTTAGAACCATTATTTGAAAGGTACTTAAATTCACTAAACTGATACAAGACCTAATTTCTGTTAGAGTTGAACTTGTGTATATAGAGCTCACGAAGATTCTGCTTGAGTATTGTTTCTTTTGCATGAAGTCATCCTGATTTGTCAGTTTTTTGTTAATCTGCAGAATTACAGGTTTTTACCCCTGGCACTGAAAGTGGCAAGGCTCTGTGGTTGCATATGGAGTTGGAAGGTTTGGCACAGAAGCAACATTACCATTCTCATTCTATTGATTTGCATATCCATGCTGGACATGTTTTTACTTGCCACATGTAGACAGATGACCACTGGATGATAGATCCCGATGCAAACTCCTTATTTTCACTGAGGCATGCCCCCCTATCTTTCTTGCATCACTTCTCATATCAATCCTACCAAACTGCCAAACGTTTAGTATTACATGGATTTTAATAGTTTTAAATAGTCTAAAGCAATTATTTTATGTTCCCTAGCATTTTCAGAGTGGATGGATATCGTTGCTAATACTTGTCTGCAGACTATCACCATGTTAAATTGCTGCAGCATAAATTCCATTGCACTTTAAGTAATCAGATGATACTTTAGAAATTTTGATAAATGGGGAACATTCCCTCAATTGCCACCTTCCAGCTCCATTTTTATACTTATCAGACTCTCCTCTATCGCTTAGATAGAACCTATACACATACTTCTATTAAAATGAAGTCGTTCTTTTTTTCTTCTAAATTAAGCCACCATAAGATTATAAATACATGCGCTACATATAATTCCAATATGACAACACTTCTTGCCAAAAACTGATGTACGTTTTTGAAAATTAAGTCCCCTTCATTTGATTCCAGAGGTTCTTACATTAATTCTGACCTATCTAACTCTTACAAAAGTCATACTTAGTGGTAGATTTTTTCGAGCGAGTAATTATGCCCATTTCATGTATCAGCAATCCTAAGGATATCGCCTTCATTGGATACACTTTCCCCACTCGGTTTGTCATTGTTGCATTTTATTTTGTGATATTATCTTTCACCAATAACAACTCGTTTTGGTAAATACAGAACGCGCTCTCCAGATCAGGAACTTATTTTTGTTATTTTGATTGGCTAATTGCAATCTTATTTATGGAATATTCAGATATGATTGCCACACATTAAAATATTCCTCCATTCAGTAAAATGCCTACCATTACAAAAAGAAAAATTTAATTATAATGATTTTCTTTTACAAAAAAAGAAATTAACAAATACTTAAATTTTTCACATAAAGCATGTTAACACGTGATTTATATGTGAAAAATTAAAGAATTTATCCAATCTTTGATATAAAAAGCGAACAAATCCTTCATCTTAACTATTCATTATAATTACTTCACGTAATGAAGGAACATCAAGTTTTTTTTATTATTCACAATATAAATTGTATTTGCCACGAATTGCATAAAGTGCTTTTTTGGTGAAATCCATTACTTCAATAGTTTAGAAATTTAAAATATATATATATATATATATATATATATAATATATAATATAATATATATATATAATATATAATATAATATATATATATATAATATATAATATAATATATATATATAATATATAATATAATATATATATATATAATATATAATATAATATATATATATAATATATAATATAATATATATATATATAATATATAATATAATATATATATATAATATATAATATAATATATATATATATAATATATAATATAATATATATATATAATATATAATATAATATATATATATATAATATATAATATAATATATATATATATAATATATAATATAATATATATATATAATATATAATATAATATATATAATATAATATATAATATAATATATATATATAATATATAATATAATATATATATATATAATATATAATATATATATATAATATATAATATAATATATATATATAATATAATATATAATATAATATATATATATAATATATAATATAATATATATATATATATATATATATATATATATATATATATATATTGACATTTTCTAATATTTTATTGCTCACCTTTCTCAAAATGTGTGTCTTTATTGTTTTGTATTAACCTCTTTACATAAATTCATCCACGGCTTAAAAATGCTTTGTGTTAAGATAACAATGTGTAGCAAAGTGAACTGAATCTAAATTTAAGTTTAGTTTTTTCTGCTTCCACTATCTGTCCCCACCCCTCTCCAATTTTAGGAATACTATAATGAGTAAGACTTCCCCCATTAGAGCTGTGTTGCATTGTAACTTATTACAAAAAATGTACGTGTAAGCGTGTGCTCGAAAGAAAAAATAAAGATTAAATTTATATTTTTCATTCTCGGTTTGGTGAAAGGTTAGCAGTCCTTCCTATATCAATAGGAAGGACTGCTAACCTATTGGCTCGAACGTGTCGGTTGGCTTGACACTGCGAATTGGAATGCCTATTGTGGGATGAACGTTTCTATTTATATAGAACACATGGAAGTAGTTGTAGACACTAGATCTTACACAATGATGAGGAACTGGTGATTTTTCAACGTTGTGTTCTCTTCCATACATTTAATGCTCAGTGAAGCGTTACCTCTTCAAAAAAAAAAAATAAATAAAAACGTACTCAACCACCTCAAACCAATCTCAACACATTTGTCAACAGTCTCCAATCACAATTACATCCTCAAGCCTTTTTTGTAATTTGCTATTTCTATAATAGGGTGTCTTGCCAGTCCGGCAAAATCGTAATAACCTTTGTTTGAACTTTAAATAATGAAGTCAAACAAACCCTAACAGGATTTCTTGCTAAAGCAAACTACAGTCCCACATCAACAATATGGAGAAAAAAAAAACGGTTTTATTTCATTTTTTTTATATAGGCATAACCACAACCACTTATCAAGACCAGAGACAACTCGAGGATAAGGCTTAAGAGTACAATAGTCAAATGGACAATATATATATATATCAATAATGGAAATTCGGTAAATTTAACTTAAGTGGAACGGCTCATCAACAACTTGTTTACGTTGGACTTGACATATCGTAGTCAGCTGGAAAGCAGGAAAACGGAAGACAATTCCACAGGTGTGCAGTTCTAAGAAAGAAGCTTTCCCTGAAATAAACAAGAGTTGAATTCTTTCGGCCGAGAATATGTCGTGTAAAGTTCACGTTGAAGATATTAAAGAGGAATAAGAGGGTTGCAACGAACAAAAATATCGTCATGTCGACGGGCTTCCCATCCAAGAAGAAACCAATCCGGAAAAATCTCGCAATTGATGAACTTTGCGGAGACATTATGAAACACGAAAGTTGGATAAAGTTAAGTGACTATTATGATTTTCCCATCCCGATATCCCCACTCCTTGTCCTTAGTCGAACTGCCATACCATAATGGAAATGGTATATATATTTTCTTTACATTATTTTATTTTGTCACCTTGTTTTCTTTTCTTTCTTTTATGATGTTTCTTTTTTATCATCCGACCTCACCCCAACCTATTGCGGTGTGATATTAAATTTAAGGATGTTGAATAAAATTTGTGTTTTAAGATTCTAGCGTTGTGTCATTCTTGCTTTCTGTTTGAATCGTTCGGAACAAAATGTGCTAATGAGAACCTCAGACAACGTGTCAAATAGGTCACAAATCGTGGCCGACACTTTATTTGTCATTATTTTATTTTTATTTTTATATTGTGTTACGGACAACGTAGGGTGAAGCGTTGATCTAGAGTCATAAGATTCTTACCAGGGGACATCCACCCCGACTCGGCTTCGTGCCAGTCCATAAAAATGTGTGTGTGTATACATGTATATATGTGTGTGTGTGTGTGTATACATATGTATGTGTGTGTGTGTGTGTATACATATGTATATGTGTGTGTGTGTGTATACATATGTATGTGTGTGTGTGTGTATACATATGTATATGTGTGTGTGTGTATACATATGTATATGTGTGTGTGTGTGTATACATATGTATATGTGTGTGTGTGTGTATACATATGTATATGTGTGTGTGTGTGTATACATATGTATATGTGTGTGTGTGTATACATATGTATATGTGTGTGTGTGTGTATACATATGTATATGTGTGTGTGTGTGTATACATATGTATATGTGTGTGTGTGTGTATACATATGTATATGTGTGTGTGTGTGTATACATATGTATATATGTGTGTGTGTGTGTGTATACATATGTATATATGTGTGTGTGTATGTATACATATGTATATATGTGTGTGTGTGTATGTATACATATGTATATATGTGTGTGTGTGTATGTATACATATGTATATATGTGTGTGTGTGTATGTATACATATGTATATGTGTGTGTGTGTGTATACACGTGTGTGTGTATATACATATGTATATGTGTGTGTATACACGTGTGTGTGTGTATACATATATGCACATATAGTTTCAAACCTGTGCTCTCTTGTGTCCTCTCTCGCGACAGAACTTTTAAAACTTTAAATACATAAACATCCGATTTTAATGAAATTTAAATCATATCTATGCGATACCAATTTAGTTTTCCAAATTTTCAGTTTCTTCCAATTTCATTAGGAAACGAAATGGGGAGGGTCAGTAAAGAAAATGATGTTATGAGCATAGTGAAAAAGGACAGTTTTTTTAAGAACTTCGTTCCTAAAACTTAACCACATTTTTCAATATGAAAAACTATTTGCTTTATTTTTTTAAAGAGAATGTAAAGGATGACTTCATTAGTCTTAAAATCAAGGTTCTGTGTTTAGATTAAAAACATCTATTCATATCACGATGAGGATGTTTTTCTTTATTATAAAAAAAACCTTTAGGTAAAGTAATTTATAATTAGCCTGGGTTTTTACATCTGTGATGAATGGGGAAAGTGGGAGAAGCTGACATATACATAATTTACCTTGTAGGTTGAGATTTGAACAATGAAAGTTGAAATTCATTGTCATGACTAGGGAAAACAAAACAGCATAAAGTAACTCCTACACTGTAAATATTTTTGTCCATGTATTTAAACACTACACCCTTTTTTATTATTTTGTTTTTAGATGGCAAAAATGGTGGTCGTATCTATTTGTTATCATCCAACGTTTTCTTTTATTAAAAGAAAAAAAAAACAAGCCCACAAAAACCCAGCAGTAAAACAACCTTGACAAGCCCATATTCTTATTTCACCCCAGTTCTTTGCTTTTTCTTTTTCCCTTTTCTTTGTATCCGACATCCTGAACATTTTTAAGTGTAGGTTCTAAATGCTTATTTGAACTCGTATTGCTCGGTGGTATATCAAAGTTAATCTCGTTTATCTCCCTCCTATATCGGAAGATCTGACACACAATGTCAGAAAGTGGGATTTTGAAAACCAGTGCCCTAGAGGATGTTGCTGTATCTGTACACTGCTCTCAGGTTTACAAAATTCAAACGTTCCTCCTTCAAAAGCGTAGGCATTAAGCCCCCCCCCCAAAAAAAAAACCCGCATGGAAAATTACTCAACTCCTGCAGCTACTATTTCTTAGCAGAAACTACAAGAGCAGATATTTTGTGGTTACAAAGGCCCACACATTTTGGCATTACATACTTTTTTCTGAACCAGAAAAGGGTACTATGTCCGAACAAAAATGACGTAGGCAGTTCTTGGTAGAGGCGCCTCAGGCGATGTGCAATAAACTCCTTCGCAAAAAAGGTGTGGCAAAGCCTGAGATGAACAACATTGTAGAGCTTACATAGGACCATACATTAGTAACAGCGAACAAACCATCCTCCAAAATGGCAGAAATTTTGCTGGTCTCCTTTTTCTATGAACATCGAAGAGTTGAGTTATATCAAAGTAATTGCTGTAATTTTTAAAGGAGTATTTATTTTGTTCTTTGTAATGCTTTTTATTGTCTGTGTCCATGTATCCACTTTCAATAAGGATATGCGAGCCAGATCCAGCTCGCGAAGGCATCTTAACCGGCCTGCAAGCCTGATAATCAATGACTGTCTTTACCACAAAACAAGGCTTTTAGATTCACCAAAAAGCTTGCCGTTATCTTCCTCTGATCCCCCCAACCGAATTTTAATACTATGACTGCAAAAACATAAGCAAAACCCCACCACCTTCATTTCTGTGTAAAATATAAAAAACAAAGATAAAACATAAATTTAGAGCCAATTTGACCGACTGACCGGCCGACAGATATTAGGCAGGGACAGCTTTAAAGGGACGGTGTTGTCTCTGTCAGCTTTCTATTTAATGCGCCATGGATGTGTTGTTCCGGTATAGTCAATGATCATGGAGATTAGCTTAGAGGCGACCATTAATAGTGAGGGTTAGCAAGATGGCGGTGCTCCTATTGACTATAGATTTTGAGATAAGTTTTTGATCATAAACTTATAAAGCCTTGGAGCAAACTTTTTTTTTTTTTTTTTAAGGGGGAGGAGGTAAGATTGAAATTCAAATGAATCTGTCAAATGTAGAGGAGGTAAATAATGGAATTAGGGAGATTGTCAGCTAAATTTTGGCCACATGATGTTCTCTGCTTGAGAATTTTTCAATTTGTAAATCCTGGCCTGAGAAAAGTTAATTTCTGACTACAGATGTATTGTCTATAGCCAGATTGCTCAGTATTTGTCTCAATAGACCTAGCTTTATATACTAACTATTCTAAAACAAAGATCATAGTTTCTTTCACTCTCAGTGATTTAACTGCACTCTCGATATTAACTTGAGTATTTCTACGTTCTGACATTTGTATATGTGCATGCATAAGTGTTTGTGTCAATTTGATATTGATTACAAAGGTCACAGGTTTGTTGATATTGAAAACATTTCGTTTCTTTGAAGCAAATAATGTACCAAATAATTAAACAAATAAAAAAACACTGTTCGTCTGGAGGTGGGATGTTTAAATAATGCAAATGAATTTGAGTGCAAATTACAAATGATTTTCACATCAACTGATTCTTTAGTCAAATGTCGAGTTCAGCTTTTTTTTTTCACTTTTTAATAAAACATCAATCGTTTATGCAATGAGAAATGCTTTTTCTTCCGTATTTTTTCTTTTTTTTTTTTGCTTTTCCTTATACCGCTCCATTTTCATGTTCTTTCCTCATTTCTCCTTTTTTTCTCTTTCTATTTTTCTTTTTTTATCTCTCTTCCACCGTTCACCTTTTGTTTGCCTCTCGCTATCCTTTTACCCCCCTCTCTCTCTCATCCCCCTCTCTTGTCCTTCTCTATCGCTCTTTCTTTTATCTATTTGTTATGCACTTGAAACCATAACTCTTGATCCTTTAAACCTTTTTGAATGACTTTTAAAAGTGAGACCACTTGAAAGTAACCGTTTTCTTTGCATTGGTTAATGACTTATGGCAGCCGACTCTTTCGGACAAACTTACAAATCACTTGAACTCTTTTCTTTTCAATCTACACAGATTGCAATTTGCTCATATACTTCTTCAGCAATTGTCTTATGGCTTTCTGTGGTGATATATATATATATATGCCTGGATGTCGCTGGTGTCAAAAAACACTTTTATATAAGGAGGTATAAATTAATTCTACTTCTTTTCAAGGAGGTAGAAAACCAACCTGGCTACTCTGGGATTAAACTTCAATTCTAATTTTTAGATGCGTCCAAGAGGCACCGGTGATTTGTCATGTTTATGTTTTGGTATTTTCGTTGGTCTGTCATATTGAAATAGTGTTCTTATTGTTAAACATGCAGAATTACTTGATGAATTAAAAGAATACCTATTTTTTGTTTTAGGGTTAGCAAGATGGCGGTGCTCCTATTGACTATCTGGCTTCTACTGCAGAGTAAAGTTTACCTTCTCTTTAGCTAAACTTTACTTCTGTACTGTGAGGTATAAAAAGTCGAGTTAGTGCAACTGAATCAAATTCCCGTTGTTTAATTTTTCCATGATCATGTTGAGCAATGATTCTCAACCTTTTCCAATATCGATCACCCCCCCTTAGCTTTTTGTCACCTAAAGCTCAAAATGAAATCAACAGAATTTCTTTGAAAGAACTTGCCATCCATAGTACACAATACCGCATGAGTAATTATCAGCTGACTAAAACGGTCATATTCAAGTCTAGTCAACAAATATTTGTTAACATTGTCTTTAAGTAATTAAAGTTTGATCATCACACTCATTGTTTCCAATCCTCTTATAGCATTGCTCATCATCCAAAGGCCTTGACCTTGCTTGCAGTCCTTTAGTGCTGCTACATGTGCAAGGTTTGTCACTAATTATGTTACTGACGAGTGTGAAAAGTCTTGACACAATTCTGTTGCATTCCATATTAGCAATTTGCTGTTTGAAAAGAGAAATGCTCTCAGTCCATCTGTTTGTCCTTTCCTCTGTCAAGGTCAGTGAGTTTGAGGATGAACAGGAAGCCAGCAATGTTAAAGGCTCTGCGGGTGAGAACGCTATGTTTAATCTTAAGTATTTTATCTTATCTTTTCAATTTACAGGTGACTAATGAAGTTATTTGTCAGATTATTAAATATGCATATGTATTTTAAAGAAAATAATTAGGAAAAAAATCGATTCGAGGATCATGAAATATTCAACTTTAGCTTTTTTGATAGTAAAAATAACGTTGATATCAATTATAATCAAGATTTGACATTTTTTATAGAAAACTACCGTGGAATACTGGATATTGTGCTTGGTAAAATTCAGTTGTAAGTAACACTCTTCTGGAGGTTGAAAGTTCAACCCTCAATGTAAGCGACACTCAAAATACAATCGCAAATTAGGACAAAGCTGATTGAACATGTTACTCCAATGGTTTAAATAAAGGGTTCCATTCGAAATTCCTTGCTGCTTCCAGAGTTCGACAGAAAAAATACTGAGTTGGACAAGATACACCAGAAGCTCGGAGGTTATATTGACCAAAAAATTGTGAAAATAACTCATTATGAGAATAGTAGTCCAAATAATACGGACTTCTTTCATAAATTTAGAAGCAAAACTACCAAATGACTAATTCTATTGTTACGTGTTAAATCCATATCAGAGCAAACCAAACATTGGAATTAAACGGCTAAATAATATAGAGACTTTTGATAGAAAACAAACAAAAGGTTTATCATGTCTGATATACGTAAATGTTTACTCGAGTTAATTTTGCTTTGTATCTGAGGCTATTATATGACCACAAAAGTGGGTGGCAGGTATTTTAAGTTATCAAATCCTTTCTTCTTTGTCTTCCCGTTTAATAATCTTATCTTCCACATTCCATTGAAGAATAAACACCCAAACATTTTTAATAAGAGAGAAATTAGTAAATATGTCGGCCATGTTTTAGAAAAACAATTCAATCTACAAGTTTTGCGATAGAAGTGTGACGGGCAAATGAAAAAATGCTATTTGAAAGTGACGAAAAAAAACAATTTCAAGCTTAAGCATGATTTATCAAGAGACAAAACCTCTTCAAAGAATATATGGGCGCATCTTAAATAAGAAGCATTCATTCAATTAATTCTATGAAAATGCGATGAATCCGCCATGTTTGATGGCTGTACGACTGGAGAGTAACAGCAGATTAAAGACGGTGTCTTGTTTTTCCAATTGAGATCACACTGACCGCCCACTATCTCCATGTAATCGGATCTGAAAATCAATTACAGTTTCGAATAAACAGTTCCATTCAAGAGAATACAGATCGGGTGCTATCTTATAGGTTTCAAGTCTCAAATGTAAACAAATCAACCAAAGATGAATTTGGTCTGAATCAACCCCAATTACCAAAGTTAATATATTAAACTAATAGCCAAACCTATCCCGGTGTTACACGAAGAAAAATCGAATAATCCCAATATACTAATGCCTTCAACCCTAATCTTAATTTTGTAACGGCTGTAAGTATAATTGGCCAATGTATAAAAATATATATATCGGAACGAATTTTCTTATTTTTATTTATTTATTTTATTTTATATTTTTATTTATTTTATTTCATATTTTTATTTATTTTATATTTTTATTTATTTTATATTTTTATTTATTTTATATTTTTATTTATTTTATATTTTTATTTCTTTCATATTTTTATTTATTTCATATTTTTATTTATTTTATATTTTTATTTATTTTATATTTTTATTTATTTTATATTTTTATTTATTTTATATTTTTATTTATTTTATATTTTTATTTATTTTATATTTTTATTTATTTTATATTTTTATTTATTTTATATTTTTATTTATTTTATATTTTTATTTATTTTATATTTTTATTTATTTTATATTTTTATTTATTTTTTAGAGCATGCCTAATTTACCACTTCGTAATCTTGTTTTGCATTATGTGAGCGAAAGAAAATTTTTATTGTCTGTTAGTTGTGTGTGAAGAGTTTTGTATTTAAAAAAGACAACATTGGAAAGAAGTTTTGCAAAATCAAATTTTCTCGGATGCTATGGTATGCTAGAAATAGCAACATTAGAAATGGTAAAATACGTAGAGTTCAATATTTAATCTTAGTGGAAATTGTAAATGATAGATTAATGCCGGTGTTATTTTTATTAATGATCTTCACAGGAGAATGTTACAATATTCAGCGAAAAATCTTCATTGTAATCGTAATCATAGTGGAAATTTCTTTTTCGCCTTTCTCTGCTTTCTTGTTAGACGATTGGTTTCATTTAACTATTTCATTTAACTATTACATTTAACTACTACACTTCATTGTTTTTATGCATAGTTTCTATATTGTGCATAATTGCATAGAATGTAGGATAAATACATTCTAGCATATAAACCTGTTATGTGTGTGTGTGACTTTGTATGTGCAAAGCTTCTCTACCAAACTCCTCAGTGAATATTTGGTAAACACTTAAAACTTAATATAGTGTATTTTGGACCTCGGGGACACTTTTGTTTGGGTTTTTAGCGTGTAAAAATAGCTTCTAAGGGGTCAAAATTGAGAAAAAAAATAGTCGATTTAATCTAAAGTCAACTAACTTCTAAACATACACACATATACATTATTAGCTTGAATTTATTTAATTTTTAGCCCCCCCCCCTTTCTTATTAAATTCATCTAGCGATAGCTCAAACAGTAACAACTAAGGCTGGATAACTGTTTTAGTTTCAATTCCAGCTGATGACACCAAAGTCTTTTTTCTTTTCAACTTTCGAAATTATTATTGTATATATTGGGTACAATATAAAAATCAATAAAATTTGCTCTATAATAATAATATGAAATCTTCATGAATGAAAATATATTTAAGTGTATTTTACGACCTGGCAACACCAAGTGGCCTGCTAGTGTGTGTGTGTAGTCAAGCACGTCTGATTGAACACGACTGAGTTTGTCCTTTTTCCGATTTTGTTGGATAACTTTTCAATTTGCCGAGCGATCTTTTTTATTTCAGCTGGCATGTTGTATATTATGGCGCCCAGTAGTTATTGTTCGGCCATATTTTTCTCAAGCGCTTTCAATCGGTACATCCGATCGTTATCAAGAGCGATTGTTATTTTCTTTATTTAAAGCTTGTTGTATTTATAGTTGATTCTATTTTTGTTGTTGTTTTATATTGGTTATAAAGGTGGGTAGGGGCGAATTATTTATTTTTAATTTCGATTTTCTTATTTTATTTATTGTTAGTTGTTGAATACGGTTAGTATATTTGTTCCGATATTAAATGAGATCCGGTTAATAAGGGGCTGTAGTTTTTTTTAATTAGTATGCTTCTTGTAATTTTAGTCGTTGTGTGCAATTGTTAAGGTATCGAATTTTAGTATTAAGATATTTCTAATGTCGAATGATTGTAGGTTTTTATAATGGAACGTTAGGTGTCTTTTTATAGCGCTATCCATCTTACACTCACCTGGATCACCGAAGTTAATCAACGTTGAACCTGGCCAGTACTAAATGGGTGACCATTTGAAATCAACGTTGAACCTGGCCAGTACTAAAAAGATGACCATTTGAAAACAACGTTGAACCTGGCCAGTACTAAATGGGTGACCATTTGAAAACAACGTTGAACCTGGCCAGTACTAAAAAGATGACCATTTGAAAACAACGTTGAACCTGGCCAGTACTAAATGGGTGACCATTTGAAATCAACGTTGAACCTGGCCAGTACTAAATGGGTGACCATTTGAAATCAACATTGAACCTGGCCAGTACTAAATGGGTGACCATTTGAAATCAACATTGAACCTGGCCAGTACTAAATGGGTGACCATTTGAAAACAACGTTGAACCTGGCCAGTACTAAATGGGTGACCATTTGAAATCAACGTTGAACCTGGCCAGTACAAAAAAGATGACCATTTGAAAACAACGTTGAACCTGGCCAGTACTAAATGGGTGACCATTTGAAAACAACGTTGAACCTGGCCAGTACTAAATGGGTGACCATTTGAAATCAACGTTGAACCTGGCCAGTACTAAATGGGTGACCATTTGAAATCAACGTTGAACCTGGCCAGTACTAAAAAGATGACCATTTGAAAACAACGTTGAACCTGGCCAGTACTAAATGGGTGACCATTTGAAAACAACGTTGAACCTGGCCAGTACTAAATGGGTGACCATTTGAAATCAACGTTGAACCTGGCCAGTACTAAATAGATGACCATTTGAAAACAACGTTGAACCTGGCCAGTACTAAATGGGTGACCATTTGAAAACAACGTTGAACCTGGCCAGTACTAAATGGGTGACCATTTGAAAACAACGTTGAACCTGGCCAGTACTAAATGGGTGACCATTTGAAATCAACGTTGAACCTGGCCAGTACTAAATGGGTGACCATTTGAAATCAACGTTGAACCTGGCCAGTACTAAATGGGTGACCATTTGAAATCAACGTTGAACCTGGCCAGTACTAAATAGATGACCATTTGAAAACAACGTTGAACCTGGCCAGTACTAAATGGGTGACCATTTGAAATCAACGTTGAACCTGGCCAGTACTAAATGGGTGACCATTTGAAATCAACGTTGAACCTGGCCAGTACTAAATGGGTGACCATTTGAAATCAACGTTGAACCTGGCCAGTACTAAATGGGTGACCATTTGAAATCAACGTTGAACCTGGCCAGTACTAAATGGGTGACCATTTGAAAACAACGTTGAACCTGGCCAGTACTAAATGGGTGACCATTTGAAAACAACGTTGAACCTGGCCAGTACTAAATGGGTGACCATTTGAAATCAACGTTGAACCTGGCCAGTACTAAATGGGTGACCATTTGAAATCAACGTTGAACGTGGCCTGTACTAAATGGGTGACCATTTGAAATCAACGTTGAACCTGGCCAGTACTAAATGGGTGACCATTTGAAATCAACGTTGAACCTGGCCAGTTCTAAATGGGTGACCATTTGAAAACAACGTTGAACCTGGCCAGTACTAAATGGGTGACCATTTGAAAACCACGTTGAACCTGGCCAGTACTAAATGGGTGACCATTTGAAAACCACGTTGAACCTGGCCAGTACTAAATGGGTGACCATTTGAAATCAACGTTGAACCTGGCCAGTACTAAATGGGTGACCATTTGAAATCAACGTTGAACCTGGCCAGTACTAAATGGGTGACCATTTGAAATCAACGTTGAACCTGGCCAGTACTAAATGGGTGACCATTTGAAATCAACGTTGAACCTGGCCAGTACTAAATGGGTGACCATTTGAAATCAACGTTTAACCTGGCCAGTACTAAATGGGTGACCATTTGAAAACAACGTTGAACCTGGCCAGTACTAAATGGGTGACCATTTGAAAACAACGTTGAACCTGGCCAGTACTAAATGGGTGACCATTTGAAAACAACGTTGAACCTGGCCAGTACTAAATGGGTGACCATTTGAAAACAACGTTGAACCTGGCCAGTACTAAATGGGTGACCATTTGAAAACAACGTTGAACCTGGCCAGTACTAAATGGGTGACCATTTGCGACTTCCAAGTACTGTATGTGCTTTCCACTTGACATTGTTTCCAGTCGTCTTGGACTTTTCCTTGCCACTAGTCTCAGTGTCGATTCAGGAGAGGTGTGGTTGGGATTGTGTAATCCTTGTCTCACTATTACATGTTAAGCTGCCTCTATGGGGGAGGGTATCCTTTGTCTTTTGGGACTGAACAGATGCGTTGTGATATGCATATGTGAATATATATATACACACACACACACACACACACACGTGTGTGTATATATATACTTGGGTGTGTATAGGAACACAAAACAAATTGATCTTTAAATATATATCTTTATATAGTTTATATTTGTATGTACAGAATTTACTCTTAAACTAATCTACCAATCATAATGAATTTTGGAACACAGCTGCTACGTGTAAGGGATATTTAGTTTTATGCAAAAGTAAAAACGGAGCATAAGTCTGATAAAAATTCAGATGCTGCCATTTTTTTTTTTTTTAATTATTTTATCAAGAGGTAATGGACATCAATTAATAAACATTCCTAAACATTAAGTTTCTTGGATTTTTAGAGAGTATGGTAACATTTAAAAATTCGACTATATCTAAACACTATTACACGGTGTTTGCTGCATATCTTTATTTTAATCTTCGTAAGAGACCATGTTTCAAAACTCTTCTGTTCTGGGAATTTTTCTCACCCTTGGAAGGACATTCTTCTATTTGATCTATAAATATTTGAAGATATTAACAGCTTGAAATATAAGAACTTTTATCAAAATAACCTAATTTCGCATAAAGTTTCAGTAAATGTTTGATATGCGATGAAAAGTACCGTAAAATTTAAAATAAACCAAAACAAATTTACAATATAAATATTTGGAGATATAAAGAACATGAAGTGTAAAAATCCTTTTTCAAAATAACAGGACTTGACATTGAATAACCTCAAAACTGTTGATATGCCGAAGACGCTCAAACTAAACTAATTTCATTTATTTATAGAGATACTTTGTGTGTGTGTGTGTGTGTGTGTGTGTGTGTGTGTGTGTGTGTGCGCGTGCGCGCGCACACATGCGTTTGTTGAACGATATCGCAAACCAGTCTATTTTAGGGTCATAGTTTAGAGATTCTGGCATCCAATCTTTTCTAAAGTGGTTGGGAGGAGGTACATGTATCTCCTGAGTGTAACTCTAATTGCATAAAATGTATTAATCTTTTTTAATAATTAAAAAAATAAAATAAAATGGTGATACATACGCCATTCTTACAGTATCGATAATTTGAATCAATGTTTTGTATTCTTTGCTTCTATTTTCGATTTTATTGTTATACAAATAGCAAAATAATAAATGACACGGAATTCTCCACGTACAGAAGCGGTGGTCTGGGGTAAATTCATTTGTAGCACGGTAAGTTGGTTTTGTACTGAAAATTAATTTTTCTTTTTTTTTTTTTTTTTTTTTATTTTAAGTTGTATGCCGTAGTATCGTTTGGCTTTTTACAATTTTTTTAATGACTTTCATATCTGTTTCGGCCATTTCGAGTTTGTTCCATAAATTATAATCATAAACATTCAGACCGCTATCTATACTCCTATAAATTCGTTTTTCTTTTGTGCGTATTGATATTCATATTAAAACCCCTTTTTTCTATTTATTTAAAAACTAGCTGTACCCGGCCACGCATTGCTGTGGCTCAGTTTGTTAAAATGGAACACATGTGAAAGCAGAGAAAAGTTTGATTCTTTTTTTTCAAGAGAATGTACAAATTATTTATTTGTTTTAACAGATGTTAAGAAAATAAACAGAAAAATACTTCCATCATTAATTATGCAAAAAAATAAATAAAATGTTGATTTAGTGTTTCAATATGCTTATAAATTACGATAAAACTTGCTGAGTATGCACTGTTTTACGGTTGTTGTAAAAATGGAACGGAAACTTAAATTTCGCTTCATTTTAATCTTTCTTAATTTTTTAATTGTGCCCCTCCCCAAACGAATATAATCAAAACAGTAACATTCAACAATTGTACTTTATGTATATAAAACACAAAATGGGTGTTTGTATTACTGTACACATAGATTCGAAAAAGTTGTCAAAAAACAAATATATAACAAATAAATGTTATCAAAGGCAAGATAAGTTACTTTTCTGCCAAACTGGATATATTTTTCGTGTTTTTATTCAATGTAACATATTTATTCAGTTCGAAAAACATAGTGTTTACCGATGTATTCGAAAATTCAAGATGGCGTCTCACACCCTCTTTAACACCGTAAGTATGGAAAAAGGTGTTATAAATAAAAAAAACTATACAAAATCCTATTAAAAACCCGCTGAATATATGTCAACCTATGTCACGGTAACATATTGAGCGAGTTTTTAACAGTATTTTATCCGGTTTTTTATTTATAACATCTTTTCCCACACTTACCATGTTAAAGAGAGAATCAGACGCCATCTTGAATGTTCCAATACATCGGTAAACACTGTATGGTTTTCGAGCTGAAAACGTTTATATGTTACATTGAATAAAAACACGAAAAATATATCCAGTTTGGTAGAAAAGTAACTTATCTTGCCTTTGATAACATTTATTTGTTATATATTTCTTTTTGGACAACTTTTTCGAATCTATGTATACAGTAATACAAACCCCACAAAATATTTATTTAAAAAAAAAAGTTAATAACGAAAGGGAAATAATTCCATTTTTAAACGAAAAAGTCAGTTTACTTAACTTACTGTATTAATGCTATTTTTTTTAAGCAAGAAAAAAAAAGATGAATATCCAGATACGCTACTACAGAACACCGACCACTCTAAATTGTTTTTTTATAGGTAATTGAGATCGCTGACAACGAATCTGATAGTCAAACTTGGGGCAAATTTACCGTTTGCATGGTATTTACCCCTGAACCCACGAACTTCTTTCTACCATTTTGCAGCTTCCGTTTACGCTACGCGCATGCACGCTGTAGCATAAAAGACGGCTTCACCAAGCAAACTACGTTGGGGGAGGGGATTTTTTTTCCAGGACATAGAATTTTCTAATTTTCAAAAATACATTATAGCGCTTTTTGGGTGGAAAATTTAAAATTAGCTGAAAAAGAAATAAAATAAGAAAAGGAAAGCACACAAAGTTGGAGTAGGGGGGAGTAATTTATCTGTTTTTTTTTTTGTTTTTTTTTTACCTGGAACATCGAATTTTCAAATTTTCCGCAAGTAATGCACCGACATTTACCAATTAGAACACCATTTAACATTTTCCGAAGATTTTACTTTGTACATTGGGGGCGCGAGCGGTGTGATGTTGGCGCGCGCGCCCCAACATCCCCCCCCCAAACAAATTAGAGTGGTCGGTGTTCTGTAGTAGCGTATCTGGATATTTACCAAAAAAAATATTTAGGTTTGGCTATAAATTCCTAAACTCATTTCATCCTAAATAATTTAGGTGACTGAAATAGGAATCTAATTGAATCTTTAATTTTTTGAATAGTATGTGAGAAATTCATTTTTCTTCGAGCTATATTGAATTCATTAATACGGACTTTAGGGGCTTTTTTCGTAATGTTACTGTAAAAATTATTTTTTATTGTTACAAATTACGATGCTTTAAAAAAAGCAAAAATAAATTCTTGCGTTTTTTATTTACTACTGAAAACCATAACTTTAGAAAAGGTATTTTTTATTTAAACAAAATAAAACATTTTCACTAAGAGTTAAGTAAAAATAATTAGTTCATTATATTCTGCGATCATTATTTGAAAAATACTGCAATTTTCATTAAAATTCGTTAATTTCCTGATTTTTGGTGAATTTTTAAGTAAAGAGAGGAGTCAAAATGTGTATACACTTTGAGCGTCGGCATTCATTTTGCGACCACGTGTGGTTAATTTAAATTAAATTTCAATCACATAGTTACATTATCAATAATCATGTAATTAAACCCATTGAAAATTTACCGATATTGTAAACACATTCTGTTTACATTAAGCCTGTAGTGTTTTTTTAGTGATGCAATGTTGTCAACTGAGATTTAAAAAAAAACCCGCGAGATCAGGAGAAAGAAATGTCCAGAAAATCGCTAGATTTTTAACTTATCGTCTAAAATTTTCAAAAATCGCTAATTCCCCCCCCCCAAAAAAAACAACTCCATAATGTTCCGTGTTTTCTCACTATGGGTTTGTATTACTGTACACATAGATTCGAAAAAGTTGTCAAAAAACAAATATATAACAAACAAATATTATCAAAGGCAAGATAAGTTACTTTTCTACCTAACTGTATATATTTTTCGTGTTTTTATTCAATGTAACATGTTTATTCAGCTCGAAAACCATACAGTGTTTACCGATGTATTGGAACATTCAAGATGGAGTCTGATTCTCTCTTTAACACGGTAAGTTTGGGAAAAGATGTTATAAATAAAAAACCGGATAAAATACTGTTAAAAACTCGCTCAATACATGTTACTGTGACATAGGTTGACATATTCGGCGGGTTTTTAATAGTATTTTGTATAGTTTTTTATTTATAACACCTTTTTCAAACTTACGGTGTTAAAGAGGGTGTGGACGCCATCTTGAATTTTCGAATACATCGGTAAACACTGTATGTTTTTCGAGCTGAATAAATATGTTACATTGAATAAAAACACGAAAAATATATCCAGTTTGGCAGAAAAGTAACTTGTCTTTCCTTTGATAACATTTATTTGTTATATATTTGTTTTTTGACAACTTTTTCGAATCTATGTGTACAGTAATACAAACCCGTTTTTTTGTTTTTGTTTGTTTTTTTGCTGTTGTTTCTTGCTTTTTACACTTTTAGATCGTATTTTAAACTAAAATTCGGAGGTTGGAATGCCCCCCCCACCTAAAATGTACTTGGAAAAATCAATTTTATAGTGAGATTTAAGAATGGTTAGTTGAAAAAAAGGTGAAAAACAAAACAAATAATCAATAAATAATTGTTACCAAAGGCAATAAATGCTACTTTTTTTTTTACTTACATGGATGAGTTTATTTTATGTTTTCAAGCGCTTTTCTTTATTTTTTAATAATCTAATGCGGGTGTGTGGGTGCCAAATACCTCCAGATTTTCTAGAATTTCCCACTAGAAAAATTAAGTATAATGTTATAATTAAAAAGAAATATATAAAAACACACATGGATATAGTAAACATATACGAAAACGTGGAAGCCATCCGTCCAGTGGTTTTTTAGACAATTAATTCCGAATGAACCAACAGTTACATTTTTATATATATAGATAAAATACAATTTTCTTATATATGGATTGTGGAATTGCATTCACTAGCAAGAGATCTAGCTAATTTGCATATTCTTTTAAAAATTCATTTTAAATCCCTATTAGTTGCTTCGGTTTTCTAATGCAATAATTATCTTTAGTTAACTATTACGTGTAATTATATTCATGCAGATATTCTACATGATTTATACTTGCATAATATTTGCATAAAAAGTGCATAGTAAACACAAAATTGTTTCCATATATCGATACTCTATGGTTGACTGGGATAGCTTCCGTACATTCATATCTGACCTACCTCTGCATTCAATGTTTAAAAAGGATGTTCTCTATAGTATCAGACCTGACCGAATGGTTAATTGTAGGCATAGACCGATTCATACCATCCAAAAAATTCCAACAAAAACCTAACAGCCAGTCATAGTTCTCTCCTGAATGTGCTGCTGCCATCGTGCACAGAAATCACTTTTTCCATAGCTACCAATGTAATAGATGTACTGAGACTAAAGCTGCTTTCAGGACTGCCAGCAACCACTGCAAAAGAGTAATAAAACATGCAAGAGAGCTATATGCTCAGTCTGTTAAATCCAAGGTAGCTGAGCAGCGGCTTGGTTCCCACCAGTTCTGGCAAATAGCAAATAGTATCTTGAACAGAAGTGTGCGTTCTATCCTAATCATCAATGGACCTGAGGTCATCTCGTCAGCATCAGACAAGGCCAGACTATTTGCCAAGAACTTTGCAGCTAATTCTACCCTATGCAACAATGACCATCAACTCTCTGTATTTCCTCCTATAACAGACAACATGCTATGCAACATACAAATATCTGTGCGTGAGGTCACCAAGCTAATCAAGAACCCTGATTCCAGTAAAGCAACTGGCCCTGATGGCATTCCAGTTATAGTGCTGAAAAAGCTCCAACCAGAACTTGCCCCCATACTTACAAAACTGGTTAAGCGTTGCCTTAAGGAGAAGTGCTTTCCAACACCCTAGAAAACCTCATCAGTTTGCCCTGTATTTAAGAATTCAGGTGAAAAGTCATCTCCCTCTCAATACAGACCAATAAGTCTCCTGTGTGTCATGAGTAAGTTGCTGGAATCCATATTAAATAAAGAAGTAGTCAACCACCTCAACAGAAACAACCTTCTTAGTGACATGCAATATGGTTTCCGCTCTGCAAGATCTACAGCAGATGTGCTAACGGTTATATCACATAGGATTAGTGAATCTCTTGACAAAGGTTTCCTTTCCAGGGCAATTGCTCTTGACATATCGAAGGCCTTCGATAAGGTATGGCATAAAGGCCTACTTCACAAGATTTCCAGCTACGGTATTACTGGAAATGTTTTCTCAATCATTAAACCATTTCTCTCTGATAGGTTCATAAGAGTAGTGGTTGATGGGCAGAAATCAGAGGCCCACAGTATTAATGCTGGGCCCAACTCTCTTCCTGATCTACGTCAATGATCTCCCAAAACACATACTTAAATCATTCGTTGACATCTATGCTGATGACACGATCGTCTATGTCAACACATCAAAGGCTGTAAATGACAGTTCTCTCTAATTCTCTCTCCTCTGATCTTGAGCGCGTGGTACAATGGGGGAAGAGGTGGCTGGTCATTTTTAATGCATCCAAAACCAAGCTTCCATCTTTACATCATCAACGCTCTGATCCCTATCTGGCATCAATTGAAATGGATGGCTCTCGTCTTGGGGAGGCTACATGTTTTGACAAGCTTCTGGGTTTGACCTTTACTCCTGATCTGAAATGTAACACATACATCAAATCTGTTGCCAGGGAGGCTGGAAAAATGGTTGGATCCTTCTACCGCTCCAGAAGATATCTCACTACTAATGCAATTCTTTATCTGTATAAAAGCCAAGTACATCCAAGGATGGAGTACTGCTGCCACATCTGGGCAGGAGCTGCTAAAAACAGCCTATCCTGCCTTGACAGAGTACAAAATAGACTTTTTGGTTTAGTGGAGGATGCCCTTTTCTCTTCCCTGCAACCTCTCTCCCACAGAAGAGACGTTGCAAGCCTATCTTTGTTTTATCGTTGTTTCCATGGCAGGTGCTCGTCTGAGCTACAATCCCTCGTCCCCCCTCGTCAATCTTTCACGAGAAATACCCATGTGGCTGAAACTACTGTCAATAATTTTCCCCACTCTTTATCTGTGCCTAAATCCAAACGTAGATTCCATGAGCAAAGCTTCTTTCTTAAAACTGCACGCCAGTGGAACTCTCTGCCGCTTGCCTGTTTCCCACCTGACTACAATTTGGACGTCTTCAAGTCCAACATAAACAAACTCCTGACAAACCGCCCCATTAAGTAAGACACTCTATCAAAACCCCCAATACTAATGATTACTACAATACTATCTCATTGATTACTATACACGCAATAACCCTTATCCCTGAGTGGCCTTCGGGCCTTGATAAGTGGTGACCCCACATGTAAAAAAAAATTTAAAAAAAAAAAAAGTATACGTATATATTTTTGTTTACCAAATTTTGCCTAGCAAACTCCTCCTAGAGTTTTTGGTCTACAGACATGAAACTTCATATATAAGGTATTTGAATCCATGCAAAACTTTATATTTGGGGGTTAGCCCGGAAAAATCGGTGTAAAGGGAAAATTAAAAAAAAAAAAAAAAAAAAAAGTAGTGAAGGTCAAACGCCGGCATTACGAATGCATAAAGTAGTAGCTATTGGTTCATGTTTTAATTTTTAGCCTTGCAGCAAACATGTTTTCATAGCTCAGTCATTGACTGCAGAGGCAAAATAAATCGTGAGCTGAACGTTTTGGTTTTGATTCTCGGTGGTAGCGCAGGAGTCTTCTTTTTTTTTTTATATATACTTTCTAAATCATTACTATACATTGCATCCTTTCTCTCTCTCTAATATATATATATATATATATATATATATATATGAGAGGGTACTATAGAAGCACGTTTAATTCTTCACTTTTATGTAAAAAAAAAAAAAAAAAAATTCAACCGATTTTTACTGACTGCAGTAAGTTAACCATAGGCAACGCCGAGTGGGGTCAGCTAGTAAACTGATATCTTAAATGTGTTATCTACTGAACTTGAAATGTAATTAGACTGTACGAAAACGAGCATAGGCAGTCTGATGTGTGCATTCTTGTTAAACAGAAATGCTATATGAAATTTAAGTAAAGACCTATTTTCATATTGATCGTAACAGTTTCTAGCTCTGTAGAGCATTATAGGACGTTTATTTAATAACTGTATTTGCCTAAAAAACAGAATTATATATTTGTAAGTTTTATATTTAAATTTCTTTCAGAAAATATAATTTTCAAAACAAATTTAAAGTACTTTCCTTAATCCATGGATTTTCTATGTAGGATCATCGTCTACATTCTTTTCTATTACAGGATTACCTATCTAATCTTATACCTGAACCCATATATATTTTTTAATCCATTTTTCCTGCTGTCCTTTTCTATGTCTCTTTAAAAGATTTTAATATTTTCGATGTATGAGCTAGATAGCAAAATTATATCAATCTAGAAATATTTTGCTAATGATTTTCCTATGAGGAGATGAGCCTACATCGAAAATTCATGGATTAAGGAAAGTACTTTAAATGTTGTCTTCCTTGTTCAAACAATTTTTTGTTTTTAAAATTATAGTTTCTGAAAGAAATCTTAATATAAAACCTACAATTTTGATTTACTTTATCTGGAGCAATTTTATTTGGCTTGGAGTGTCTTATATATTACCTCCCAAAAATATTTTCTAAGACTTGAAATCACAAGATTAACCTGTGATCTAATTTATCTCATTCTTCGGATCTATATATCCCCAAAACTGAAGCAATAGTCCTGAATAATAGAAGAATAAAATGTAGCTTAATTGAACTCTTTAGCTTCTAAGCTCGGATTAGATTGTTTGAATGTGGGAAAAGTTAGTTTGCATAGCCAATTAGTCTCTTTCTACTCAATATATTCCATCCTCCTATTTCTATTGGTTGAATCCTATTGCTACTCTGGTGATATTCACTTGTTTTTAATCGGATATTCTGATTTTTTAGTTCATTTCTTCATTACATTTTACTGTTAATAAACAAAAAGAGCAACAGAAACAAAAGTAATAAATACCATGTAAAATAATAAGATCAAACAACCGTGAAAAAGTAATTGAAACTTATAGATTGGTTACTTTTTTTATTTTTTTTTAAGATAATTGAAATTATAACTCAGTTATATTAGTATTTTGTGTATATAGGAAATATCTCTATGGAAATAAACGTTGATTAACCTGGCTTCAGTATAATAAAGATAGATTAATGCCATATGCAAAACTATGACAGAAAGAACTGGTATAAAGTAACAGGTATTTTAAAAAAATATTTTTTGCCAAATCTTCGTTTTTTAAATGTCAAAAGTAAATTAATACTTTGAGAAATAAGCGAATCTGTTTTACTTTTGATGCATAGAAATAAATACAGATGAAAATTTCCACAAAATCGGTCAGATATGAATCCCGAAAACCGAGTCAAGTGATATGTTTATACCGAACCTTCGGTATCTTTTCACAGAACTTTATCTGCTACTAATGGAGATTTGGTATCTGTTTGATGCTATTCTATCAATGTATTGTCTTTACAGGTTCAATTCTGAGGAGGGGGGTATAGTTTCTGTTCTATTATATCGTCATCTCGGACGTTTAGGCGGACAGTCTTTGCTTTATCACTAATTCAATATGTTGGGATACTTTGGTGATCCTCTCATAACTAGTTGTGGTCCTGAATGGATTACTCAAACGCTCGGGACTGTAACACTTAAGATTTTTATCTGTGGTTCTCAAAGAGAATGCATATGAAAATAATCACCACAGTATCCATAGCATAGATTAATATGAAATATGGTAGGCTGCAGAAAAGATTGTAAATTAACGATTCCAGGAGTTTTTGTGATAGAGGAAGTTGTTAACCTGTATTTTCCTATAAAGAAAAAAAAATATTTTCCTTAATGTAACTCAACAGACGTTCTCTAAAAATGAAAAAATTTTTATTTTTTATTTTTTACTTTATTTTATATACATTTTTTGTTTTTACTGGGGATGGAGCATTCTACCAAATATCAGACATTAATCCGCTATCTTGGCTATTCCAACTGAGATGGTTTTAAGATTCTAACTGTCTCCTAAATGTAAATGTTTATCTCTCTTGCATTTGATCCACTGTATATTTGCCAGGTAATTTTGGAAATTCTTTTTCATGAATCCGGTTGCTTAATTCCTCCCTCTAAATAGAATTAGTTAATATACGAAGGGAGGAAGGTGGGAGGGGAGCGAAAGATGAAACCGCTTTATTTCTAAGAACAGATACTACACTTTGATCTTATATATATATTTCATTGTCGGCAAAAATGAAATTACAATCATGACAATTGAAAAACAAGTTTTCAACAACAAAATTAGGCACAAGGCCCTATAAGAAATGGGGAGGGTACAGGGTCTTTGTGACAAAAAGTGAATAATGAAGACTTTGGAGTCTTGCTCTTGACTGGCAACATTTACCACAATACTTCATTCACTCTGTGGATCCTAATCTAACTAATATATCCCCAGAGTTAAGAATAAAAAAAAAACATATTTACAATTTGTAAAAACTTATCTGTATGTATGTGTATGCATTTTTTTTTTTTTTTTTTTTTATAAAGTGTGTGTGCGCACATGTGTATGGTATAAAAGTTCAATTTCATTAATAAAAGTCTTAAAAATCAAGCAGTGTAAAAACAGTTCGTGGAATGGGAAAGCTAAGAGAAAAAAAAGTTCATTTTCAAAAATAAATTGTAAAAACCTAGTGGGTGTTAGTAAGAGCCCCCTGACCTATTCTAAGTGACTAGACCACCCACTGTTTTCTGGGGAACCAAAAACAAGCAGGAAGGTCCCTATAGGGGGTTGGGGAGAAGCCTTAGTAGAGGTGGGAGAAAAATAAAGCAACGAGTGGAGGGGGTTGGAAGGTGACCTCTGAGTGGGGGAGTGACCGGGGATGTTTAAAAACAAACAAGTGATGTAATAGGGGATGGGCAGACTCAGCACCAAAAAATAAAAACAGGATCGCATTTGTACCACCTGTCAAGAGTCTTAAATTTTCTTTTGCTAAAACCTAAGCGAGATGGGTTCCGAAGGACCCAGCACCGCCCGTGCCATGCTCAAGGAGGGAACACGTATTCAAACTTGGCTCCTTGACGGATGCACAAACTAGTGTTGTGTACCCACCTCTTGTCAAACTCCACTCTAAACAACCTCCTCCAATCGCATCTGATCTTTACTTTAAGCAAATGTTTAAAGTAAACGATCAGATTCCGATCTGGAACAGATGTCCCTTCGCGGACCAACTTGAGGCACGTGATCCAAATGACCATACGCGCTACTGCTAGGATCGCCAGGGAAACCATTCTTTCCTCCCTGGGGAATGGTGGCTCCATGTTGTACACAAAATATCCTGCGTCGAGATCAAGCGGCCACTCGCCGTCGATGCGAGCCGTTACTTCTCCGACGTACTTCAATAGGGCCTGGATCCGGCTACAACTGAAAAACGCATGCTCGACTGATTCGAGCTTGTGTTCCTCACAGCGCAGGCACTAGGCCCTTGTTTGTTTTTTGTACATGCTGAATTCGTCGAAGAGGGGTAGTGCTTTTCGGACCAGTTGCCAGGTCAGGGAGAATTCAGTTTTTCAGAAAATCCTGTCCCAGCGCCCAACTCCACTGAGAGTGGATAACCTCAATCGACCAACCTAACCGGCTACAAAGAGGATCCTTCGTGGTACCCACCACTAGTTCCCGATAAAGTCTCTTTCTAGGCTGATCGAGGACATTAGTCCCCGGCAAAGCTCTAAGAGCGGTCCGGCATTCGGCAAAGAACTTGGATCCCCCCCCTCGGTTTACGATGACCTTCTACCAAGGGGTCGGGTTTGAGATTGGGAAACGAGTTCTCAACCGCAGGGACCCAAGGAGCGTTCTCCTCAAGCAAACGACCCAAGAAAGCCAATCTCTCGGCGTTTTTATGAAACAAGAGACTGGGCTGACCCAGGCCTCCCTTGCTCGGACTCTGGACACAGATCTCTCTGCACACATAATGCTTACCCCCGTCACACAGAAGTGAGTCGAGGCGCTTTTGTAAGCGGGTTAGGTGTTGTGCAGGGAGAGGAAGTACAGACAATCAGTAAAGGATAACTGGAAAGCCGTATGTAGCACACGCCTCCACCCGACCGTTCAAGGACAGTTTCCTTCGAATCCAAGTCTTGACCGACTATTTGACCTTGCCATATACTTCCGACCAATTTCTCTCCAGTTGAAGTCCCGGTCCAAACCAGACACTGAGAATACGGACCGGTCCATCAGTCCAGCTGAAGATACCTGGAAGCGAGTTTACCCCGGTCCAGGCCCCCAACCGCAGGCCGACAGACTTGCTGTGGTTGAAGACGGCCCCTGTGACTTCTTCGTATTGAGCGAGCGCCTCGACCACCACTTGAACATCTGTGGGGTAAGACACGAACACGGTGACGTCATTGGCGAATGCGGAAACCCTGGCTCGTGTGCCTCCAGGTAAAGCAATTCCGCACAGGACTGGTGTAGCCGCCTCGTCCCTTAACTTGCGAAGGAGGGGTTCCAACACCAGGACTTACAAAAGAGGCGACAGCGGACAACCCTGACGCACCGACCGGGAGACAGCGAATGACTCCGACAGCTTACTGTTGATCTGCACCGCTACCGTTGGCCTATCATACAGGACAAAGATCCATTTGCGGAAGTCCGGATTAAATCCGGTGGCCTCTAGCACAGATCCCAGGAACCGATGGTCGACCCTATCGACTGCCTTGAACTGATCCAAACTGATCAGCGCGGCTTCGGTGTCGTCTTCTATTCCCTCTGTGATCGAGCGAATCAAATGAAGATTGTCTTGAATCGATCTCCCCTTCACAGCATAGCTCTGGTCCGGTTCGATCAGGTCAGTGGTGACAACCTGCAAGCGATTCGCTAGAATCTTTGCTAAAATCTTCAACTCTGTGTTTAGCAGAGTCAAGTGCCTAAAATCGTCAAAATTTTCCACCCCACCATGCCGTTGACCTTTCCTCAGCAATGTGATCACTCCCTTGGTCACCTGTCCAGGGATGGAACCCTGAGCAAACCAATGGTTGAACACATCCTTCAGAATAGGGACCAACATGGGCGACAGCCTCAAGCAGAACTCATAGAGTAAACCATCAAGCCCCGGGGACTTGTTGTAGCCGATCTGCTTCAACGCAGTAATGACCTCATGTTCCGTAATAAGACCATTACAGCTAGCCGCCCGAGCTGCCGTGAGGCGGGGCAAGTTGGCTAAATAGCTGCCAAACTCTTCGACCCTGAGTTTGGATAGTTGGGTGAAACGCTCCGATAGATGCTCCTGAAACCCCTCGCAGATCTCCCGAGTCGACACAAGGGCATGTCCTTCCAGGTTATGTACTTTCTGAATGTACCCGTCCGAACCACGCCTTAGAGCAGCCTTACGTTCAACAGTGTCAACGTTCACAGCTTCGTTAGAGACTTTCATTAACCTAGCCCTAACTACCTGACCTTCATACCGCTCGCTAGCCAAGCGGCTGAGGTCCTGTTTAGCTAGTTGAAGATAAGTCAAAACAAATATTTTAACCATGAATTAAACATGCACCATCAAATTAATAACAATCAATGTCAGGAATTATTTAATATATTAAAAAATATAAAGAAAAAGTAAGTCATGATTAATTCAACAAAAATACAATAACATCAAATTTCAAGGGAATAACATGTTTTGTTTATCTTTTGATATTCATTTTTTTGTTTTTATTTTTTCTTTATCTTCAATAATTCTTTAAAATTTAACTTTTTTTTTTTGCAGCTTCAATCGCTAACTGATTTTTATTCCACTTTCTAGAATATTATTTCTAAGTAAAATTTAAAAATAACTAAATCTTTGATTAAAATTTTTAGCTTTTCATATTCAATCGCCTCAAACTATTCCTATTTATTTGACTTTTCAAAAAATATTTTTAACAATAAAAATGTTATTTTTTAAATCTAAGTAAATTGGTTTATTTCTACATTTTTATTATATAATTATATACTTATCGTCCTTTAATGTTTATTTTTATTTAATGTTTTAATTTACTTCTTTATTTCTATATAAAAAAAGTAAATTTTTGATAATTATTTATTTCTATTGTTAAATAAGTCATTTATTGAACTTTCGAAATCGCCTCTGCCTTAATAATGTTTCTGACAACCTTTTTTTATTTTTTGGTAAGGGCTTTGATACCAGGCATCGGTGAATGTCGACCAAGCCCCTACAGTCCTTTAGTTGAACGGCTCTAAGGACTAGTTAGTTTGCAAAGTTAGGGTTCAAAGGATTAAAAAAAACAGTTAATTTTTTTTTCCTTTTTTAATAAATTTTTCACATTTTTTTTTGTTGTGCAAAGAAGTTCCAAAAGAAATGTTTAATTGCTTCATTCGCAGAAAATTTTAATGAAATATAAATTTCTAAAAGAAAAAAAATTAAAAACTTATTGCATTTATTTAACAGATACAAAAATGATTGTTTTCTTTTGTAGGCTTCGAAAGACCTTAAGTGGAACCGTCAGTCAGCATAATATGTAGTTCTTACTTTTTTGTTTTTGGATACTTCAAAAAAGCTGACCGGACTTTCAAAGTTTTGTGAACTGATACCACATGATAAGTTTCACTTTAGTTTTAGAAATATTTCCTGAACAGCCTTCGTTCAGAAAATAGAAAGTATATGTATTGTTCTATGTTTGAATAATTTGACTTTGCTTGTTTTATTTTTTAAAAAGTATAAAGGTTGACAAGACATTTTTCATTTACTAATCAGATTTTTCATTCATTTACTAAAAAAAAAAAAATTGCCAAAGAAATAAGCCCCCCCCCCCTTAAAAATTTTTTTTTAGTCACCAGTGGGAAAAACCACTATAATTTACTCGCCATGAAAGCACTGTAAAATCTTTTTCTCTAAGGGTTAAGTATTCATCAACTTTTTCATGGACTTGATGTAGTTAGGCTGTTTTATACATAAACTTCGCTCACAAATGAAAACAATGTTATCTCGCGTCCCCTAAAGTTTCGCAACAGATAACTAATCATGGGTCTCAAAGTTTCAAAACAGACAGCGCCTATGTATGTGACGGAATAAGAAAACTCATTAAGATAAATAAAGATTACCTTTAAAGTAGTTAAAAATTCTTGTATATCATATTAAATATGTTATGAAAAATTCTATGACGTTTTTATCAAAAATTTTTGACAGCATTAATCTCACTTCAAACAAACAGTTCAACTTAAAAATTAGAGAATCGTAATGAAAGAATCGTAAATCTAAGGTATTTTTAACGATTCCGATTCCCCCCAAAATACAGGATTCTTACGATTAACGATTCCAATTAATCGTCCCACCACTAATCGATATAAGAAATTGAGTTCAAACTCTGTAAATTAGATTTACAACAAATTTATTGACAAAGAATATAAATTGGAAACTAAAAACGTTCCTTATTCAATAGTTTCTAGGAATGGCTCTTATCCTCAGTGGAAAGTAGTTAGTAAAATAGTATTCATAGACAGACTATGAATTTTGCTGGTTAGCATATCAATTGAAAACTACAAATTATGAAAAGTATGATTTGTATGAAAGGAGAAACTTTCATACAAATACGACTTTTTTCATTTTAATACTTGACTTCATTCATGCTAAGTTTCTTTGTTTTGAGAATCTTCAGACAATTTTTATCAAATCAACTGTTAGCAAACATTGTACAGTGCTATCAGAGGAAAGTAAGTTATCGAAATCGATCACTGTACTTTTTATTTTCTCTTTTCTTTTTATAATACACCGAACAAGGTATGCTGTCACTAAAAGCATATAGGCCTACTTGTGGTAGGGGACAGGTTTATAAGGTGCAACCTTGGTGGAGAGTGGAGTTGCAAGATGCTTGTTTACATTTAAATTTTTGCATGTTGCTATGTTGATAGATTTTTGTTTATTTTTTATTTTAAAACAAAGGGTTTTCCAGGGGGGGGGTGACAAATTGTGCTCGTTTTCTTTAAGTGAACATCACTTACAAATTAGAATTATTGGCCCAATCAAATCAAAATACTTGACCTGAACAGATCCTCTTTCCAAGGGCCATTGAAAACTAACCGTCAGACCTCTCAAAAAAACAAAAACAAAAAAACACTACCCTCGCTGCCCATCTGCTGGAACAAATAGAAATTTGGGACGGCAACAGAAAAAACAACTTGAGAAAACCGGCTTCTAATGTATAAACAAAAAATTGCTGTCTAGGGTGTCCCGTATGAAGCTGACCATTATTTTTGAGAACTCAATTGAATGATAACTGCAGTATGGAACCTCATATATGTAGAATGATTGTTTTTGTTGTTTTCAAGTGAACAAATCAAATTCTTGGTGGTCCATCCCAAATCAAACCTATTAGCATATTTTAAGTGATTCTCACAAGTATTTTGCTCTTGCATAAGTTTGATCACATGTATTGTAAATCTGAAACCTAGTGCACATTTAGAATTGCTGTTTTAGATGATAATTAATCTTGGACAAATCTTTTTGCCAAAACTTAAATTTCTGTTTCATTTTTTTTTTCATGGACAAATAGTTTTATCTCTGGGATTTCGTGCTTCACTTATTAATGCACCATTGTTTGCACGTGTACCATAGGCTGGTCATCTCGGCATCAATCTAATAAGGTATCTATGGTTGCAGACACTTAATCGACATTATATTAGTTTGATTTGCCGAGATAAAGGGCACCTTTAACAAACTAAAAAAAAATCCGGAGAAATAAGAGCTTTAAAATGATGACTAAACGTAAATGTCCGAAGTTGTGAAAGCTGACCATAACCCTTTAGATTTGAGTTTCTCCTGTTCGACATTTATTCTGCCCACTCGGTTGTCGTTTCATTAGTACCGCCTCTCATGACTCATTTGGTGATAAGAGATGGAATAAGTTCATTGTAGAATGGTTTCAGTCTTCATATTGCAAACATACACGGAGATAGGCTTATGCAAGGCAAACCATATGTTAAGGCCGTTGCAAAACTGGCATTGTGTGTAGTAGAGATGAGGCAGGAATAATTCTTGTCTTTTAACTTCGTTTCCGTTCTTGGAGATTCTAACTTTGCTGTTGCATGCCTTCTCATTTGAACGACAGAATGATTTGTCTCTGGGGAAATAGTTCCTCTCTGCTCACTGTTTTTCAAGAGACAGTTTCTCTATTTCCCTTTTGTCCTTTTTTTTTGTTCTCTCGCACTCTGGATTTCCCTTTTTTACTCTCACTGGATTTTCATTGCACTCTTCTTTTCTCAGCTAAATCCAATGCATATTCCGTAACAAATGTTATTCTTAACAAACCTTGTACATGTTAGCAATAGAAATATGTATATCCACAGTTGTTAAAAAAAAAAAAAAAATCTTTTTAGATAATTTTTTTTTTATCAGCATTGCCTCTTTTTCTGTATTAAAACTAATTTCAAACATTTTATTATATTTAAGCAACTTTTCTTCAATAAATCTTACGTAATTGTTTCCAAGAAGTTTTAGCATTTAATAAATTTGTTAGCAAAAGTGTTACTAAATTTGTTAGCAAAAGTGTTAAGAAATCTGAAAAATCAAATGTTTTATTTTCACTCTCTTTTGAACATGATGAACATCGCTTTTTTCTTGTCTTTTTAGTTTCCAGAGCATCATTTTTATGGATTAGCTGATAAAATTCTTCTCTTTCGTCACGATGGATTGAATCCGAATATCCTCACCTTAATTGAATCGGCCAGTGAAGTAAAAGAGAACAGTCTTGTTGAAGTCGTACTATCCGGTAAGCTATCTTCCTCATTTTAATTTTTTTAATTTTTTTTTTTATTATAAAAAAAAAAAAGAAAAGTATTATGGTTGGACAGATCTTATATGGTCACAAGTCAAGAATAAAGGAAGGATTATAATTAAAAATAACATAATTAACGAATATCATATAGTACTTAAAATATAAACGGAATAAGAACCAAGAAATGTTGCATCATTTTTAGTAAGCTTAATGAGTTTTTATTATACAATGTTTTTATTATACAATGTTTTTTATTATAATAAGCAAGAATACATTACGTATGTTTAGCAAAATTACGGATATGAAATTAAACAAAAAATCGAAAGTGCATTATCTTGTCTCCTTTATTTTTGTGGAACTCTTTGGGACGTTTTATAGAACCTTAGGGTTCCAGGAAATCTTGGTTGAGAAACGCTGACTTATTCTATTCTGCTGTTTCATCCACAGCTAGGGCAAGGATATATGGATTCTCGTTTTGTAAAAGTATTAATGCACGTGATGTAGTTGTCCTGGCAGAGAGGTTGGTTTCTTTGATTTTCTCGGCTAGGATTTCGTTTGATGCGTTGCTTCACTTCTAAAATTTAGAATAGTGGCAGCAAACAGTAATACATTTTGTACAACAGCCATCGCTGGACTTTTAAGACTTATTTTTTATTACTGCATATCGAGATTGGAGGCCAGGATCCATTTAATCAAGTTCTGATATCTACTCCTGGTTGATCTGTCATGGTTGGAGTGCCACTTCCAGAGATGGGAAGGTTTACACTATTGTTTCCCTCTTTCTGCATTGTATATAAATGGGTTGGGGTATCTTTTATTCTGAGTGCCGGTCTGCAAGTTTTTATTTCTGCTTTTATTTATATGGAGTTCTTCATTGTTTACGGCTTTCATTTTTATCAAAAGCTGCCTTCTATTAATAGAAAGGCTGTAGCTGTCCATGATCTAGGCAATGTGTTGGATAACTTGTGGAGATGGCACCATTTATTTTCCTATATTTGACCAGGGTTTACTTCAAATTGGAGATATCCTTCTGTCTGGTTATCTGACAAATACTTGTAAAGAGACTGAGACTGAAAACACCCAGGGTAGGCATTAAAGTTTTTCTTGAATATTCTTTATATTCAAATCTGCGAGAACTTGTACACCATGGGCAATTAAAGTAATAAAAAAAATAACATTTCTATATATTAGATGTTATTTATTTTTTTTTTTAAAGAAAGTGAAAATTTAACAGGCTATCTTTGTATTAAAGAAACAGCGCTAACATTGTTCAGTGACAATTTTGCCATAAATTATATTTTGTTTGTTTTCAGTATGTACTTGAAATACTTGAAGCCAAACTTTTAATAATAAACATTCCATAAGTTTGTAAACCAAAAAACAAAACTTTGAAATTTTTTCATATAGACATTAATATTTTGTTAGTTTGTATAACTTTATCTCTTTTTAACAAAGACTGTAAAGAAATAAAGATGAAATCAATTCACCTAAGCGATTTTGTGTGGGGACTTTTTTCTTTCTACTTAAATTTCTTGACTTAATTTAAAAACAAAAAAAAAAGAAATTGGCATTGCTTGCTGGAGGATGCTAGTCAGTCATCCTCTCTTTCTGAACTCTTCCTTATGTATTGTATATTTTTCTTTATCATTAGTTAAATTTAATTTACCTTAAATACTTTACCTTCTACAAATAATTTGGTAAAAGTTTAATAATTTATCTTTTTTTATTAAATCAATTCTTGTTAATACTGACAAAGCTATTGCATATATTAGAAAATGAGATAATAAAATTGCAAATGAATAAAACACCAAATTTATTATGAAATGTGAAAAAGTTATGTAAATTAGGTATGTTGTCGTTGGTCACTTCATCTCTGATATATATGTGTTTGGTACGTTTCAGTGTGCCCAATTTGGTGGGAAGCGAGGCGAGGGGGTCTAGAAATATTTAGTCATATTAGAATTAACAATGCATTGAGTTACAGCTTAATTTTAAAGTAGAGGTTCATCTGTTGTAAATCTTATTTTTCGTTTGTGTCTTAATTTCATATGGCTTTTCTAAAGAGATGAGTTATGCTGATTTTTATACTTGCATCTGAAACAATTAACGTCGACTTGTTAAGTCTGAGAGTGATCAGTGGTTGTGTTATTGCAAAGTTTCTGTTCAGTTTGTGGAAAGGGTGTTTAGAACACTTTTTTGTAGTACTAACAATCATTGAGTATACCAGTGATATGAAGAAAAAGTATGTTCTGATGGCAATGTTATTAACATGGTTCTGGAGTTTTGTTACTTGAGTAACTTTAGCTGATGTTGATGTGATTTATTTTTTTTACCAAATATAAATAAAATACAGTGAATAAACTTTCATAACATGTATCCATTCTAAAAAGCAGATACTTTTTGTATATTTTCAACTGATTCCCACACTAAAACGTCAATCATTTTAATAAAGCATTTCATTATTAATTTATATGGGAAATATTATTGCGCTTTCCCAGGTCTAAAAAAAAAGTCAACTGATTGTGCGCAAATTACTTGCATGATTGTGCACCAATTGCGGAAAAGTATGCCTTCTAATTTGGAAAGGCCGTTTAACTCTGAAGGTATTTTCCCAGGCTAAAGTTGATTGGTATGAAAATTTTACTTTTTGTATTGCCCACACTAAATTTTCTTTCTTACCTAAGTCAGCATGTAATCTCATTGATCATTGGTTACTTTAGTCATGTTAACCATCCAGCCTCATTTCCATGCGGTTTAAAATCTCTTGTGTGCTGACATTTTGTTACTTATTACAACACTAACTTTTGAGCTGACTGCTTGTTGACTTCATGTCAATCTGAAGATGTCCTCACTGTTTTCTCCTTTTCAGGTGGGTTTTTCACCCCCCCCTCACTTGGAAGGTCTGCAGGCATCCCATGTACAGACTACTTGCTTAATTCACACCAGATTCTGCTCTGTTCAGGTCACTTGTTTTTCCCAAGTTGAACAGTAGACATGCAAAGTGAAATTTTTGTCTGATCAAACTAGAATATGTTTCCTCAACACAATCCTTTAGCTAAGAGTCCCAAGAGCCCACCTTTCCCAAAGAGGCACCTCGGTCTAATTAACAGTCCTGGGGGAAAAAGACTACCTCCTTGAACATCTAACTCCAACTGCCGATTTTCTGCTCAAAAGGCCGGCTCTAACTGGCTCTTTCTCATCTCTTGCAATCTTTTTTCTCTGACTGGAAATTATAGTTTCTGCGTGGTCAAATGGTGACCTATAACATAGGTCATGATAATGACTAGACAATGTCCAGCGTAAGAAGTTAATCTGGAGTTCATCTAGTAACATTATTTTTCTCAGTTGGGTTGGTCTTAATATGATTCCCTGTTTAAAAAGACATTTTTTTCACACTAGAAACATCTCCTTGGTGGCTGCACCCCAACTTGAGATATTTTCAATTCTGTGTCCCCTCTTTTAGTCAAGCATCTATTACCTGCAATGTCTATTAAATGTTGTATGCACCATTGAAACGTACAGCCCAGTGCCGTGTGACAAAAAATGGAAAATGCTATTTAAAACTCAAGCGATATTGACTGATTAATGATCAATGTTTCACTCCCATATTTTTATTGCCATCGAAATTGATGAAATAGCCCATTTTTCAATTGATTGCCTACTCTAATTGAGGAACATTCGTGGTGCCCCTGGAGGAAGTTTCACATGCCTCTTGCAGTGACCAAGTTCACGATATATTGTAGTCTACATTACCCTATAGAGAACCTACTGTTGGTTTTATAAAATTATTTTTTATGTATAATGGCTTGCATTAAAGTTTAAAATGCAAAAGTTAAGTGCCAGGGCCTACTGTTGATTTCATATGCCTGGCATTACTGATTGTGCGGTGAAAATGGTTTGAATTTAAGTTTAAAATGAAAAAAGTCGAGTATCATTGTGAAATTGTGCTTTGAACAGAAACATTCATTTCGAACACGCTCCTGTCATATCAAAGGAACTATTGTTGATTTTATATATTGGGCCTTTCGGCTTGTGTGGCAATAAAACTCCTAAAATTCGCTTGTGATGTTAGGCTGTGTAAGGTGTTAACTTTAATCAAAATTACCTGGCCATTCTTTTATCAGATTATTTTGATTATCAATACTTATCGAAGACATTCCGACACAAAAACTAAGAACATGGCCAGGCACATAAAGTACCTTCATGTGAAATTTCAATAAAAATCAACCCAGCAATTTTTTAGTTCATGTGGAACAGATACACACAATGTTCGTTGCATAGAGAAGGCATATGCATGAATTTAAAATGATCCGTGTTTTTAGTGCGGAAAATACTCTTTCACATATAACGTAACTGATGCAAAAATACTTCTCATTTAAGCAATTTCATGTCGTAAGCTTTATAGAAGTCGTTCTTCTCTTCCATTTTATTTGAATATGTTTTTCTAGAACAATTAATCGGCAACCATTTTCCTGCAGGCAAGATAATTTCCCCCCCACCCCCACCCCTCAAATAATGGATTTCATATTTACAAGATTGGATGATGGGTCAAATATCATAATTTTTAAAAAAACAAAAAACAAAAAAAAAACAACTTTGCAAATTTCTTGATTTACAAGAGTTACAGTGTCACAATTATTTTTTACTGGATTTCGATTTCATTTAAAAATATCTTTTAAGAAATTCTTTTTGCACAATTCTCTTCATTTTTGCATTATTTGTTCATAAGGAATTTTCACACAAATCAGCAAATTGTTCACTAACCAATTACATTAGATTCAAACTATTGTATCGACATTGTAAAACTGCTGCCTTGGTAATGTGTACTGTGCTTATTCCTTTGTCAACCAATCACGTTTCTATTAGTATATGAACAAACTCCCCAAAAAACAATGTTTTAGTTCTCTATAGATCTTAGTTTTTTTTTATTCATACGTTAGTCTTGTAAATGAAAAAAAAAATTGTAAGTTCAAAAATTAATCTATACTCTATATCACAATTTTAATCGTAAATATATTAAATAGATTAAAAAAAAATTTTCATCAAATTTTAAATTCTTATATTGTTTTTAGCACCATCTCAACCAAAATTTTATTTGCAAAGATAGTTAGCTTTTTACTTTTAATTTCTAGAAATGTGGAAGTTGAGTCCAATAGACACTTATCAGTAAATAATTGATGAAAATAGGGATGCTTGTTTCGCAGCAACCACAGATAAATAGCCATTGGCGATACATATGGTTCCAATGAAATATTATTGTGGAATATCTCCTATATGTGCTTTCAGTTAACTTGTTTTGTTTTGTATCCATTGTTCCAGAGATGTGACTGCTACACTAGGAGTGTTAGAAGTCACCATTAAAAAAGGAGTGATTGGACTCGCTATCTTTCGAAGCTTATAACAATATGAATAATGTAATTTAAACCCTAATTTTTTTTTTCAATAAAAGGAGCAAAGACCAAACTTTAAAATAAGAGGTTTTATCGAAAAATATTTATTTTCTTAAATCGGTTTTCTTTAAAGATTTCACAAAATTCAATGAATTTTATCTTCATCTAAATATAATAAATATATATAAATTCAAAAAAATCACTTACCTATGTAAAATACTAATTAATGGATGCTTCCATTCTTCATTTGAGAATTTGTCCATATTTTTTATATTCTATGTATTTTTTAAACAACTATTTGAAAAGACTGCCATTACATAAGCATTAACTGGTGTTAGCAAGCCGGTGTTTCTTGTCTGTCTCCCTGTTTTGAAATACGGATGAATAAAAAGGGCTAGAAAACGTAAAAACAACACATGCGTGAGCCGTCAAGCCTTGTGCGTTAAAATATGGGGCACCATATTTGAAAAATGATCACATTTTACTTATCAGTTTTTGCTTTTAAAAAAAAACACTCGAATTTTCGATATTTTTTTTTTTCTTCTCTCAAAAATATACATGAGTTTTTGATTTAATATATTATTTTTTTATGGAGTGAATTTTCTTTTTTGTTTTTAATATCTAAAAAAAAAAAAAAAAAAAAAAAAAACTTTGAATAAAATAGAAAAAAATTGTAATTCTACAAAATTTTTTGATCAATATAACAAGATTATAAGGTTTCTCTTAAAAAAGAACAAAAAAAATTCAACGTGGTTTTTAAAAAAAAAAGGTTTTACACTTTGGACTTGACAGGTAAATTTGCAAATAACTGTTCTTTTTTTTTAAATTAGTTTATTTTATTTAAAAACGCTTGTCTAGAATATTATATTTGGTTTATTGGAAAAAGCATAAAATTTCATATTGAACCTGTAAATATCGTAAAAATTGAACCAATAGAAAAATTTTGATAGATTTTTAAATGAAAAAATTGAAAATAATTTAACTCGTAAAATTCAATTCATTTCATTATGTAAAAAAATGGCTGCATGAACGCACGCAGGCACTTTGTAAACACTTTTTTTTAAAAATAAAAAATATTTCTATTTTTTAAACGACTTTAATAGTTTATTTTGGAAGTATATTCCATAAAGAAAATAAACAACCCACTTTAAAGAGAAATTACGAGTTTTTTTTATATTTTATTCGCAGTTTTCTGTTAGGGGTGTCAAAAATTCCCCCCCCCCCAAAAAAAAAAAAATTCTGACACACCTACTGCTACACTCATTAACAAAATTCTACATTTTTAATCCACAAAAAGTTAATTTCCACTTAAATAATTAATCTCCCATAGACCTGATCTCTTTAACTTTTGGTCGAAATATCTTTTAAATAAGGATGATTTCTTCCAAGCCGTTAGGACGTTATCTCCTTTTTTTTTTTTTTTTTTTTTTTTTTTTTTTTTCTTCCTCTCTCTTCCCTTTTCCATTCTGTCTTGATTTTTCTTTATCTATGTGATGATAATTCTCGCTGAAAACAATTTTGCAGCTATGATTTCAAATGATTCATGAAGGAGTAGGGGAGCTAGATAACTTTTGGTTCATCAAAGAATGACTTCGTGTCTCCCCTCCCCCTTCACACACGCATGCACTCGATGTCTTAAATTTGTCTTTAGTTATAATTAAAGTTTTTTGTGCTGGCCTCTATACACACGCATGCACGCACGCGCTCTCTCTTCTCCCCCTCTCTCTCCCTCCCTCCCTCTCTCTTTAATTCATTCCCTTCCCTATTGGAAAGTTAATTCATGTCATTAACTACTTTCATTCCTATGTTTTTATTAGCAATTCTTTCATGACCATGTTTAGTGTTTCTATTTGTTATTCATGTCATGTTCTAAAGTCACCTCATTGAGCAAGAAACAGGAAATTGAACATTCAGTTAATCCTAGACTTTGGTGAAATATTCCTGTGGAATGATTCGAAAATGCTGAGCTTATTTGTGAACTGTGCTATCTTCGGAATATATCCCATTACAACTAAGTGTTGAAACCCTAGCAATCTATAGGTAGTTCAACAAAGAGTGATCTGATATCAAGCAGAAAATTTGACAAGTCTTTACTGTTTTCACGCTTGATTTATTCCATAGTGTTTAACGGCTTTATAGCAATGGCTGAGGTTGGCTGAGACTGGACATCTTGAACTTTGGAGGCTTTTTTACATTTTCACCCCAAACAAGGCAAATTGCCACTTTGGTGTAGGGGGCTACTATCAGGGGCAACAACTACTGGGGTACTATGTAGGGATTTGGGCAGCAAGATGTCGGTTCACGTTACACTTGAACTTCTGCACGTCAGTACTGTTGGGGAAGCAGGGACCTGGAATGGAATTCCAGAGTCTAGCGGTTCTGAGGAAGAAACTATTGGAGTAAAAAGATCTTTTACATCTAGGGATCTCTACAGTGTGGGGGTGGAATTTAGCAGCCTGTCGGGTTGTCGAGGGTGCTCACGTCGTGGGGGCACAAGTGATTGCAGTTCGTCAGAGCATTCACCACTAAAATACTTGTAGAAAAGGCAGAGGGATGCAACATTTCGTCGATGGGACAGAGGCTGAAGCTTAGATCCCAGTTCAGGGCCTATCAGGTTTGCGACTCTCTTTTGAACCTTGTCAAGGAGCGAGAGACTAGTAGCAGATGCACCAGCCCAGATGTGACAGCAATACTCCATACATGGGCGAATGGTGGCCTTATAGAGGTACAAGATACTTTCAGGTGTTAGTAGTTGTCTAGCACGGTAGAGAGAGCCCACCTTTCTTGCAGCAGCCCTGGCAATGCCTTCAATGTAATTGTTCCAACTCATGTTTCCTGTGAACGTTAGACCAAGGAGTTTGAAAGATGTACTCTCAGATAAAGAGTCGTTGGCCATTGCTATAGGTGGTAGAGAGGGTTTCTTGTAATTATTGAATTAAATTAGTTTAGTCTTGGCAGCATTGAACACGACCAACCACTTTTGTCCCCATCCCACCACAGATTGGAGGTCTTCCTCAAGTGTTTCTGCCATTTCTTTAGAAATGTGTTCATTCGTCTTCCTGTCGTGCCTGCCATAGAGTGTAGTGTCATCAGCATATATACCCATTTCGGAGGAAATTTTGTCGGGGAGGTCATTTATGAATATCAGGAACAATAGAGGTCCAAGGATAGAACCCTGGGGCACCCCCGCATTTATATCATATTATTTAGATGTACGACCGTCGAGGACAACCTGGATTTTTCTCCTATCTAAGGATTTAATTATGTTAAGTATTCTACCAGTGATACCGTATGATCTAATCTTCCTGAGGAGACCCTCATGCCATACCCTGTCAAAAGCCTTAGATATATCTAGAGCTACCGCTCTGCCCTCCCCCGCTTTGTCCAGTGAATGGTATACACGTTCAGAGATTACAGTTAGGATGTCTGCTGTGGAACGGGCTTTTTCTAAATGTATGGCATGCACCTTTTATGACTGAACTGCTAAGTCATAAAGTGGTGCTTTCTTGCATTATCACTGGACAACATGACCGTGGCTAGGATTTTAATAATAGGCCAAATCATTATATCAGACAAAAGAGGGAACATAGTTACGATCGCAATTCAATCTGGTGTAGCTGTCAGTAAAAACGTTATGCGCTAGAGATGCTCTAAGCTAGTACTACTGCTTTAAGTGTCAAAAGCTAAATTATGTCATATCGCAGTGTTTGCAAAATGAAGAAAAAGGCAGACGTTAGCAGTAATTTCTTCCCAAACCATTTAAAAGAGGTGTTGTCAATGATTGATGGGAACAAACATAATTGAGGTTTTGAAAGAAATTTTTGTTGTTTTTTTTGGGAGAGGAATGCACAATTCTATGATATGAAAGATCAAACCTGTTTCAGCTATAGAAGGTTCTAATTGAGTACATTTCGTCCAGCTATTCCGGGCATCATTCCAATGTACAACCTCCTTAACAAATCAAATAAGATTTAATAACTCTAACAATTCCAAACCATTCTTTGTAAAATTTAAGCTCAACCACTTTAACGGCTATTATTTTAGATTTTAAAGTTAAAAAAATGGACCATTTGAAGTTAATATGCAGATTAAAATATTAAAGTGTCTGAAAAAGGATAAATATTATTTTTTAAAATCTACATCTTTATTATAAAGTTATTAGTCGGATTCTCAGTTTGTCATCAATACATTCTCTCCTACAAAATCAATATTTAATTCTGAATAGCCAGTCAGTAAATTATGAAAATTATCTCTTTTTACTCTCTACAAAAAAATAAAATTATAATCGATTTAATCAATTACATATTATTTTTGATTCAATTATTTCAGCAACAGACGCTTCTCTCAAATTGTTATTTTTTGTTAGATAATTAATATATACAGTAATTCAATGAAATCGAATTTTGAAATTTCAAATATCCTAATTAAATGGTTGAGTTTGTAACATGATTTCATTACTGTAAACATTAACCATTTCCTTCAAATTATTAATCAAATCCGATATTTCTATTGTTAAATTTCTATATTCAGTTAAAAATAATTCCTTTAAAAACCCGAACATAAAATTCACATGAAATACATTGCTAAAAAAACACTACCTTATATAATTTCACATGGATCAATATGCCGATTTCCGTTTACAAAATTTTACAATGATTATCAAAGTCGTTTGTGTCTTAACTTTATATATTGTCGATTAGTTTGACTTTCTATCCATAAACAAATACTAATATTGATTGCATGTTGCTTCTTACGTCACAAGCTATCAGTTCTATTGCTGTGTCAGTATTTAATATTCACACAATGACAGAATTAGATAATTTCATCCAAATTCTGGATGAATACAAAACAATGAATCAAGTTGTTTCGAATAAATCATATTAAACTTGTCTGCTTATTATCAACATATTATCGTGCGTTACATTATTTATCAGGTCGATTAATAAAAACAAAATATTTAGAATATTAAATTAGATTCAGTTATGATGAATTTTCATCTTCCTCTAAACAAAATTGTATCAGCTCTTTCGATCCTATCCACTAAAAATATAAATTTGTGGCAATTTCTTTTTCATTTTCTCTTTGTCCGCCCCAACCCCCTAAATTTAAAAAAAATGATTACATGTAGCAATTCACTCTTCTCAATACTCTTTACTACCAAGAAAATAAGTAGCAATTTTTTTTTGTTTCTGTTCTCAACATACTCCCTACCCCAATTAGTAGAATTTCTTTTGAGTGATTGAATTATTTACCCTACCCTTCTACAAAGCCCCAACCATGTAAGCAATTGCTTTGTTATATATTTAACTAGCAGTTCAGCTCGGCTTTGCTCTAGCCCTATGTACTGTTCATAACTTGCCCTACGTGTGAATACACTTTATGTAAGATTTCAAATGTTTAGACCAAAATTTGTGCAAGTAATTTCGTAGAGACTGCAGAGGTCAATTTTTTTTAACTTTCACCCCATGTTTTACTCCTTAACATTTATTATTTTGGTTTCAAATTAAAATACAAAGTTTTACCCATGTCCAAGTTACCTACATCTAAAATTTGAAGTCTTTAGACCCAAAATTGGCAGAGGAATTTGGTATCATCTGCAAAAGTCAACTTTCAACTTTAACCTTTGGCAGCCAAATTTTCGCCCTAAAACTGATTAAAATGCTTGCCACACGACTGAATACCCGTTATGTATAAATTTCAAATGTTTAAACCAAAAATTGGCTGAGTAGTTTGCTAGACACTGCAAAGGTCAAATCTTTTGAACTTTGACCCTTTGGCAGTTCAAATTTTCAACCCAAACCAATTAAAAAGCTTGCACACAGGCATTTTCACTTTTATAGATATACTAGCATTTCAGCCCGGCGTTGCCCGAGTGTTTGAAGTGTATGCTGAGCAAAAAAAAAAAAAGTCAATTTTTTTAACTTTGACCCCTATTATGACCCCTTAACATTTATTATTTTGGGCTCAAATCAAATTATTAAGTTAGATCCATCTCCAAGGAACCTATATCTAAAATTCTAAGTGTTTAAATCCAAAATTGCCGGAGGAGTTTGGTAGAGTTCTCAAAGATCAAATCGTTGAACTTTGACCCCTTAAAAGCCAAATTTCTATCCGAAAATCGATCACATTGATTTTCCCAAATCTCAGTACCGTGTATATCAAATTTCGAATCTGTAGACTTAAAATTGACAGTTATTGCATATGGAAATATACACACACAGATACAGACACGTTCATTTTTATAGATTTATTTATGAATTCAGATTGCATTATGTGAACACTGAAATATTTTGTTTAGCAAGAATGCTGGATGCATGATGCAGGTCATCTGTCATGATAGCAACCTCCTTTTTTTTTCTTTTTTTAGAGTTATCTAAGGGGAGATAATTTAAATGAGTAAATTAAAATGTAAGAAAATTTTTTTTACAAAACGATAAAAATAAAAACACAAAATCAATTCATTATTGTTTCATCTCGAAACCTTTTGGGTGGTCTTACATGTTCAGATCTGGTTGTTTGATCTGTTGTTTAATCTGTTGTAGGTGTTTGTGTTGTCTGGTTCTTTAAGAGATGACTATTTCTTTTGTGTTTGTTTCTACACTTGGCTGTACAGTGTCTGTTTCTATACTTGGGTGTACAGTTCTTGGGCTCCTGAGAAATTTCATTTTGGTGTACCTTTTTGCTGTTGCTAAAGAGTCTTGAACTTCCCTCAGGGTGTTCTATTTATACTCATGCTCATGACGTCATATCCGGTGTCACCTCTGCCCCTTCCTTTGTATTTAGATTACTTTCCTCATCCTCTGAACTGCTGCTTGCATATCTCTGGAGTTTTCTTATGTGGCGTTTTGCTAATCTGAGGGTGATCGGGAGGTCTGTTTCTTCTGTTTCTTCATCGCTTTTTTGCTCAAGTTCCTTCCCGTCTCCCGAGGTCATTGCTGAAAGGGAAATCGTCATCCTCTAGTTGTTGACAGGTAGTGCTTTTGAGGATTCTTTTCAGTTGTGACGCATGTCTTAGGATCATTTTGTTGCCTTCCCTTATAATTGTGACCTCTCCTCTGCGTTCTTCTACTGTCCATGGTGTTAAGTGGTATACTGGAGTTAGCTTATGTCTGTTTTGTTTAAGGAGTCCTATATCTCCGGGGTCTATGTTAGTCTGTTGAGCTTTACTTTTTTTTTATCTGTGCGATTCTTCAATTTGCCTTTCTCTTTTTGCTGAACTCTTCTCCAAGTCTGGGTTTCAGGCCTCTTTTGCAGTCCTGGTAGGTTGATGTTCATTTCCCTACCCAAGAGGAGCTTTGTAGGTGTTTCCCCCGTCATGGCATGGGGGCTGTTTTGATAATACATCAAGAACTTTCCTAGATCTTTTCTCCAGTCCTTTCCTTCCATATTCATTGGCTTTCAATATGGCTTCAAAGAACTGCTCAATTTCCCATTAGCTTAGGGATAAGATGTTATCTTTTGATGTTGGATACCCCATTCTTTACAGAATTGCTTAAATTCTGGGAATATGAATTGAGGCCCAATATCTGAAACAATGGTTGCTGTAATGTCATGTGTATAGAAATAGTTTTGGATTGCCGATACAATTATACCGGCTCTGGTGGATCTTGTAAGGAATGCTTCAGGCCATCTTGAGCCTGCACCAACCATCCCAATTATGTAATCCCCACTAGAGAAATTTCAGACATATGAATTGGCAAGTGGTTCCTCTTAGGGTCTAGGGTTTTGCATGAAATACACCAGCTTATGGTGGCCTCTGTCCTTGTCTATATTAGGCCACCATACTTTAGTTATAAGCAGCGCTTTTGCTTTCATTATACCCAGGTATGTTTTGTGTCAACTTGAGGATTTGCTTTTATAGGTTTTCAAATGATTCTGACTCCACACATAATTATGCCCAGTTTGTCGATTCATTCTTCACATGTTTATAGGGTTCTGTTAACGAACTGTTCCCGTCGTCTTGTGGTATCGCCTTTTCCACTGCTGTGATAGTTGGATCCCATTGAGATTCCTCAATTTATTTCCGATAAAGTGATAGATTTAGGGATGCTGTTTGCCACAACGGTGTTGATGAACTCTTCAGCAATCTCTTTGGGTGAGACTGCCTTTTAATACTTCATTGGTTGACGAAACATTATGTTTGCTGGATCATTCTCACCATTAATGTTTTATGGTATAATCGCATTTTTGCAAGTGTAGGATCTAGCACAAAATTTGCATGTAGGAGTTACCATTAGGATTGAAAATAGTCGTTAAAGCTTGGTCAGTCATAAGAAAACTTTTCCATGCAGATAAAAATGGAATTTTTCGCAAGCCCATATTATTGCTAGGGCTTCTTTTTCTAGCTGACAGTAATGGTGTTCGTCCTCCATTAGAATTCTTGACATGTAGCTGATGTGGGGGAGAGATATCTTGTTTTATTTGGCAGAGTATTGCTCCTAGTCCTATGGAACTGGCATCCACTAGGACTAATGTTTCTAGTTTGGGATCAAAATGCATGAGTGGTTTGCTTTGGATTATTGTATTCTTCAGCGTAAGGAAGCAAGATTCTGCTTCCTCTGTTGATTGCCATTCCATTTTTGCCCTCGTCAACCTTTATAATGGTTCAGTGTTGACAGTCAAAGAATAAACTTTCTGAGGTAATTTATTAACCCCAAGAAGCTGTGTATATCCTGGACATTTTCAGGGTTTTTAAAATTTTTTATTGCTTTTATTTTAGTCAGTTGGTCTAATCCCTGCGTTGGGCATAAACCCATGGAACTCGATTTCTTCACTGTCATATGCTCTTATGCAATTGTAAGGTTGTTTTCTCTCAATGTATGCGACACCATATCTAGGGTTATGTTCTTTTTTGTCTTTGCCCCAGATTAGAATGTCACCTAGCAGCATCGTTTATAAATAGAATCTCCCAACTGTAAGGGACCATCTCCCATTATGATTAAAAAATATTGCTACAACCAGCACTTTGTACTTGTAGATCCAGAACTTGCATGAAAAGGTAGTGATGTCCCGAGACTCCGGATCCAATTCTATTTGGTGGTAGTAGGAGTTCAGATCGATTTTTGAGAAAATGTTTTGTTGCTGATTTCAATCAGTAGCTGTTCAATTTTTGGTATTTGATAGCGAGTGCATTTCTTCGTTTTGTCAAGCGTAGATTGGCACATATTCTAATTTCTCCGTTTGGTTTTGCCACTGCTATTAATGGTAAAACCCATGGAGTGGGTCCTTCCACTTGTTCAATGATATCATTTTCTAGCATTTTCCTCATTTTTCCCTCTAATGCTTGTTGGATATGAAATGGTGTCCATCTTGTTGGTTGTGCTACTGCTATAACATTATCGTCCTTTCTAATTTTGAGTTGCACGTTTTTCATCCTTCCTAATCCTAGGTGTTGCTTGAGAATTTTTCATGATTTTTGGGATATTTTTTTTAGTAATTAATTTCACCTGAGGGGTGGTAATAAACCCTGGTTTGATGCTGGCCTGTTCGCTTAATGTTACCACCTTGGTTTGCCTTTTGTAATGAATATTTTGTCAGCTATTCTTTTAGAAACATTTGTTAACATTGCAAAAAATTGGAATATTCTCATAGGCTTTTGGTGTACAACTTGTTTCTTTTAATGTTAATTTTGGCTATAATTTAAGGATTCCTTTAAATGTTTTGCTGTCAATGAAGTTGATGTTTGCTCCAGAATCTATCAATATTCTTATTGTTATATCGTTGATATGGATTTCGCTCTCTGCTGAACTGATAGGTTATTTCTGAAAAACCCATGCCTGGTTGTCCAATTTTCGTTTCATTGATCCGGTTGGACATAGTTGTGTTCATCTGACATGTTTGCTTTTTCTTTACAGTTTTTTGTCTTCAAGCATGTTTTTTCGAAGTGATTCATTATATTTCTTCCCAAACGTTGGACATTTTGTTTGACCCTGTATGTGGTCTGAGCCATTACAACCGTAGCATTTTATGACTGGTTTTAAAGTGCTGCTGTTGTCCGTGGGTTGTTTCCTGTATCCACTGTTAAGTTGTTGTTGTTTATGGTCTTAATTTGATGAATATCCGAATGCCCACTCTCGTTCCCTTCTATATGCTTAGTTTATGTTTCAGTGGACTCGAAGATAAATGCTCTTTGAAGTGCTTCCTCTTCGATTAAATCTGTTTCAAATATGCACAACGTAATTTGCTTGCGGTGCATTTTTTCTATTAACTGGTCCACTATAGACTTGTGCAGGTTGTATTCGCTGAAGTTACACATTTTGCTCCTTGTGTAGATAGGTGACGTAGTCATGTGTTGACTCCCCATTTTCTTGGCTAAGCACCCAGAATTTATTTATGACTCTCAAAGATCTTATTTGTTTTCTGTAAAAAATATTAATCCAGGGCTATCTTTGTTTTGTATGTAGGCTCTACTTAGCCTGGTGGTATGAATGATGTCTTTTAATTTCTTTCCCCCGTAAAATAAAGAGTGATAGTTGTCGAAGTCACAACCACTTGAGGCAGCTTTCTTGAATGCCGATTTCACTGCCTGTGTTATATTGCTCCAATGGTGTTCATATCAATGTTGTGTTTGTGTGACGTGTTACTAATGTCTATAGTGGGCTTCTTCATTATCTGAACCATATGCTATTTTTATATATATATGCATAACTGTCTAATTCACGGTCCGTGATAATTCCGTTGAGTGTTGATGTGTGTGTGTGTGTCGGACAAATTCATAAACACATACATTGATGTACCTGTTTTTCTGCTGTTCTCAGAATTCTTTAGCCAAATCTTGGGAGAAGGATTCTGTGTAAACATAGATGTTTCAAAGAGAGACCAAGACGTTGTGTGTTTTTATATATAAATATGCTTTTATTTCTCCCAGGTAAATGACATTTGCAGAGGAGTGTTTGACGATCTTTGCTTGAATGTTTAGTTCTTACATACGCCCATGTCTGATACCTACCCCCTCCCCGTCAGGGAGAAGACACCTTTCAGACCATCTTGTGTTGACGTCCTCCATCCAATTCAACTATTTTTCTCAGCTAACCAGAACATGACAGACACACACACATACTTCCGATGCTGGTTAAATATCTTCCGGTGCAACATACACCTCAACATGTTTTGACAATTTTACTAGCCAAATAGAAAAGTTACCAGCCAAAGCACGTGATTTTTAGAACGACATCTTCATTCGTGACATACATAATAAAAATTCCGTACATACGTAATAAAAATTTTTCTGTATTTTTATTCATTTATTTTTAATGAATGTAATTCTGAATATACACTTAATTTTATGTTGAGACTTAAACGTATAAACATTCAAATTTCTTCAGATGTTTTTTAAACAGCCTTCGTTTAAAAAAGTTCTATTAAACTTTTTATTGTTTAAATAATTTTACTTTACTCATTTTATAAAAAGTTGATATTTTTTATTCAGTAGTGAGTTTTGGAAGATTGTTGGTGAAAGAAATACAATTGCCAAACGATAAGTATTTCATTATTTCTAGTCGCCACTTTGAAAAATCACTTGCAAATGAGACTGTTTCACTCGCAATGTAGAGCCCTTAATGTAATATCTCCATTAATGCTGTCCCAAAAGACAAATTTCTGCTCGAAGCTTACATTTCTCCATTCCTTGATGTCCATAATGTTTTGTTTTTTTGTAATACCTATTACCATTAATTTGGGTATAATTATGTGGTTTGATTTCAATAAAATTCCATTTTCAATGAATAGTTCATCCTGATAATGCCAATATGGTTTCATATTTTTGTTCGTATCTCTAAATTGTTGAGTCAGCCTCTTAGAATGTCCCTCAATTCGCATAGTGTGGGATTCTCATTTGTTTGGCATAACTGAGCTAGTTTGGGGTTAAAAATTGAACAAAGTCCACTCTCAGGTTCAAGTCAATAGCTTTAATTTTCTTATTTAGTAACTTTGAGAATCTATCCACCAATGTCATCTTTTGCAGAACGGTATACAATCGTCATATTATATCCTTATACAGCACAAACAAGTTGACACACCGGTTCTTGCCAGATCACCAAAGTTAAGCAACGTTGAGCCTGGCCAGTACCAAATAGGTGACAATTTGGAAAGGTTAGTATGTAACTTCTGGAAAGGTTGGGGATGGGGCCAGCACCATCACCCCGAAAAAAGAACTCCTCGCTACAAACTCATCTACAAAGTTGTGGATGCATCCATTTGGATGACTGTTTTGCAGAATCAAAGTATAATCGTAACATTTTCTTGCAAATCAAATCCTTGATTTGCTGGTGGGATCTCTGAAAATTCCATATTTTAAATAATTTCTGTCACTGGTGCTGTGAGATCTGATAGATGCAGGATGAAGGGTACCATATGTGATGATTCTCAGCATCCTTTGTAGGTTGGTGGTGTTCAATGGACTGGGTAGCATTTTTGTTTCTTTTACTTTGCTAAGATCAGAGTACATACCATTTTGATTGTAGATTGCACCAAAAACCTGGCTCTGCTTTTCACTGATTTCACATTTTCATTGTTGAAACAGTCCTAATTTCTGTGCAATCCTCATTACTAGAGTGCCGGTGCACTTCTCAAAGATCCTGTCTATTTTCTGAGACACATCCTGAGACCTCAGACCAAAAAGTCATCTGCTGGAAGTAAAATCTTCCAAAAGAGTTGAACATAGTAAACAGTTGTGAGTCTGCGCCGAGTTTGATGGATCAGTAGTCACTTTTGGCACTCGATTTGGAAAAATATTTGGCATTAGAGAGCTTATGTGAAAGTTCTTCCCTTGTAGGTGTTTTGTAATGACATCTGATGGCCCTGTTTTAATCTTTTGGATCTAAACATAGGCGGAGTTTTCCGTTGGGTTTACTTGCCTAAACCAACCTGTTTTTGAACTTCTGTATGTTTCGTTCCAGATATCACCTGCTCTAAAAGTCGTTTTTCCATTTCCGGGGTGTTTTGAAATTTGCATTTTATTGCCTGTAATTTGCACCTGGCTAGAAAGTCATTGAAATTCTCATGTTCCCTTGGTTTTGACACAGATAAAAACGAATACAGTGCAAATTCGTTTGTGGTTGCAATATTTCTTCGAATTTTCACCAAATAATTTTCTCCTCTTTCGAATGCCATGTGTTACACCGTTTTAAAACCTTTTCCCGAAAGTAACAGGATGAGGTCGACCTGTTTCTCTACTCGGATATTTTTGACCGAAAAATAAAGCTTACAACGCTGTTTAAAAATCCTGAATGCTCCAACATATGTTTTCGTTCGGTTCGTTTATAGCCATTATTGAAATATACAATAATTCAGTTTTTCTTTTAATATTTTTTATTTTTAATTCAATGTGATGCACACACAATTCGTTTATTTTTCTTGTGTTTATATATATTTATGTATGCGTAATATATATTTGGATGTCATCTTTCATATATATTTTTTTTTGTTTTATTTTTAATCCCATTCACTGCCAATATGAAATGTTTTGTTTAGGAAGGAAGAACACCAAATTCATGATAAAGGGCCACCGATCCTAATGGCGACTTTTTTTAATTATTTTTTTTTTTATTGTTCTTTTAATCTCATGTGCCCCAAGCCAGGGGTTCTTTTTTTGGAACTCACTATTTTGGGGAGGTAATAGTGACATACTATCACACCTTCATAGCCAAATGACCTGGTAGTCTGTAAAGAAATACATTGTTTCTTTTTCTTTTTCTTTTTTTCTTTTTTCTTTTTTTCTTTTTTTTTTTCTAACTTGACGAATAGAAAACGAACTGAATTAAGTTATTTTACATTTCATTAAACTTGTTTACTTATGCTTAACATTTTTATTGTACATTGCTTATTAAATCAATTAATGGAAACAAGATATTTAAGATATTGAATTGGATTCAGCTATGCTGAATTTTCATCTTCCTTCAAACCCCAAAATTGTTAGCTTTTCTGGTACCATCACTTAGATATATTAAATTGGTTCTTGTCCAAAATTCCCTTTTATTTATAAAATAAAAATCTGTATGGTGTACGTATCTGTAATGAAACGAAATATAATCACATTAATTGATCAAGTCATTATATAAACAAGAAAACCAATTGTTATGAGTAATAGAAGAACAGCTGTCCTGTCTGCCATTTTAAAAACAATCTAAACAAAAATAAATAAAATGACTTGATAATAAACTTGCAAAATTTATGTAGTAATGCCTACGAATTCCAATTAATTACTTAAAAATTTTCTTTATGAAAATAAAACTTGATCAATTTACATAAATTTTTAAATATATTCGCTTCTTCACATGTACGTACATCGTATGTATTTTATGTACTTTTGTTTTTTAATATAAAGGAATTTTGGACGAGAACCAACAAATTTGTAGTAATTTCTTTTTTATTTTCTCTATATCCCCCCCAAAAAAAAAACCTGATTACATTTAACAATTTCATCTTCTCAAAATTATTCTGATACCACCAAAAAATTAAATAGCATTTCTTTTTGCTGATTGAAACTTTTATTTAACCCTCCTCCTACAAAACCTCCATCACTTTAGCAATTTCTTGTTTTTATTTTCTTTCTATTGGTGTTAACATTGCTTCTGAATTAAGGTTAGCATTATGTCAACACCGTGTTGCCAATCTGCCTGGTAGTCTTCATAAGTAAAGAAAAGCATTGTCGAAAGTTTTTGTAGAAATAAAAAAACAATTATTGATTTCTGGAAAGGAGTAGGAGTTTTTCTTCATTTTCCCCAGACAACGTTAAAAAATGGCTCCCATAGATAGATATTAAAGCAGGAATAATGAAATTCTAACAAATACCAAAAACTAGAAGAAGTGAAGGAATGTTCATATTGTAGATTATCAAAGAACCTTCACCAATAATTGAGCTGTTGAAGATCTACAGATTTTGCTCTTTAAAGCAAACAATTGAAAGCGTCAAAATAGAACCATGAAAATTTTAAAAGTAATTTGAATATTGGTTGATACTTGATTGACCTGATGGATGGGTTAGAGTGGATTTTAATTGATGCCAATATAAGTATGGTTCAAGGTGCTGCTCAGCATTTTTTCTTGTCTAGACAGAATACAAAATTCGCAATCTAGTGGTTAATGATCTCTTCTACTACCTTCATAGTGTTCTTCATCTTTTGAAAGACAATCATTCTGTCACAAATCTTTATTTCATTTTCACCCCAAACAAGGCACAGTGCCATTTTGATGTAGGGGGCTACTATCGGGGACATGAATTGCAAGGATACTATGTAGGGAGTTGAGCAGCAAGATGTCTGTTCACATTATACTTTAACTTCTGCATGTCAGTACAGTTGAGAAAACAGGAACCTGGAAGTGAATTCCAAAGTCTAGCAGTTCTGGGGAAGAAACTATTAGCGTAGGTTTTTTTTTACATCTAGGGATCTCTAATGTGTAGGGGTGGGACTTCGCTGTTTGTCGGAGGTATTTACATTGAGGGGAGGGGGGTACAAGGGCATGTAGTTTGTCAGAGCATTCATCATTAAAATACTTGTAGAACAGGCAGAGGGATGCAATGTTTCGTCGATGGCACAGAGGTTGACCAGAGGACCTATCAGGTTGGCAACTCTTTTGAACCCTGTCAAGGGATTAGACTAGTAGCAGATGCACCAACCCAAATGTGACAACAATACTCAATATATGGGCGAATGGTGGCCTTGTTGAGGTACAGGATACTTTCAAGCACAAGTAACTTTCTAGGTAGAGAGAGCCTACCTTCCTCTCAGTGGCTCTGGCAATGCTCTCACAATGTATGCTTCAATTCCTGTTGCCTGTGAACATTAAGCCAAGGAGTTCGAAAGAAGTACTTTCAGGTAATGTATCTTTAGTCATAGCTATTAATGGTTGAGAAAGTTTCATGTAATTGTTGAAGGAAAAACTCTTAGTCTTGGCAGCATTGAATGTTTTTTTTTGTCCCCATTCAACTAGATTGGAGGTTTCCTCTAGGGATTCTGCTATTTCCTTAGATATGTTTCATTTGCTTTCCCCTGGTGCCTGTTATAGAGCATGGTGTCATCAGTAAATATACCCATCTTTGAGACAATTTTATCAAGGACGTCATTTATGAATATTAAGAATAATAAAGGTTCAAAGATAGATCCTCGAGGTACACCTGCATTTATATATTGTTTAGATTTACGACCATCGAGGACAACCTGGATTCTTATTGAAGGATTCAAATATGTTGAGTATTCGTCTATATCATCTGATTTTCCTAAAACATTGTGCCATACTCTGTCAAAAGCCTTAGATATATCTAGGGCTACCACTCTACACTCCCCTGCTTTATCCAGTGTATAGTATATATGTTCAGAGATTAGTTAACATATCTGCTGTAGAACGGGCTTGTCTAAATCCATAGTTGGTCGGTCAGAAGTTGAGCAGCTGTAAGATGGACTAGAGCTTGGTTAATTCTGGACTCAAATATTTTGGCAAACAGTAGGAGGCGGCTAATGGAGCGATAATTTAATGGGTCAGTTCTTTCGCCAGAATTCTTGTGAACTGGTACCATGGAAGTAGTTTTCCAGTAGTCAGGAAAGCAAGATTTGTTAAAACATTTATTGTAAAGTTTGGAGGGGACCGGAGCAGTCTCAGTGGAGCATTTTTTTAATAGCATAGCTGGGATGAGATTGAGTCCATATGCTTTTGAGATATCTATTTTTTTTTTTATGATAGCATGTACCTGAGAAGGGGTGATTTTCAGATCATGTAGTGTGGCTTCTGTCTGCAAAGAAAAGTCAGGGAGGGAGTGGTTTGCTGGGTCCAATGTGGAGTTAGAGGCAAACCAACTGGCAAGCATGTTAACCTTCTCAGTTTCCGTACTGAAACAAGAATGTAGTAGGCAAAACAAACAAAAAAAAAATACAACTAAAAACAGACGGAACAAAAACTCGCTTCTCGCAGACATGTGGGTCGTAACAAGCACAATCTACTCACCAGAATCACCTACACACAATCTGCAGAACGCTCCCTCTCCTTTCCAGTGTCCTGCCTTTATAACGGCCGGGAACAACATATTTGCATAATCGCGCGAGAGCAGACGTGATTCAACGATAATTACATTGGGTAAATGCTAATAAAAGCCCATGGACGCCATCTTGGAACTCTCTCTTTCGCTCATCCCAAAACAGACGTATCCGAGGTAAGCTCTCTATTTCTCATTTTGGTTACTGCTAATTCTGCTACACTCCCCCGTGATCTCATGATCACAAACGGGGCATGGGGGCAGTCATCTTTGTCGGGTACTTCTTCGAAGAACCGGAGGCAGCACTTCCTCTTTGTCATCTTCCTCATTACCACCGTTATTGCCGCCAGCCTGTTCCATAGGCGGTGTTTCACAATCAGGATAGGGGGGCAGTATCCGTCTTTGTCGGGTACTCCTTCGTAAAGGCAAGACGGGTGATCCCTCTTCCGCTTCTTCAGTATGTGCATTATATGGCTTTCCATCGTCCTGCATTATACTCTCTGCTCGTTCAGAAGACATTGTACTGTCTTCCTCTTCCTCCGATGTAACAACATAATGACGAGGGCGCAGATCTTTCACATGGCGAGGCACACCGTCCACCAAAATCGATTGAGGGCTGATTACCTTGGTCACCTCACCCTTGCCGAACCTCGTGGTACATCGATTTTGCGGTCTTTTGACTCACACGCGATCTCCAACCTGGTAAGAGCTGTCCTTGGGATCTGCGGACATAGTTGTGAGATTGGTCTCCTTTACTCGAACTTCGTATCAATAAATCCTGTTGGCAGGCGCAGTGAAGGGAGACGTGTTGTCTCTTGGTGTGATGTTATACCAGTAGACAGCTTCCTGTATGGGACAGCGCATTCTAGCCGCCATTCGTTTCACTGTACAGTGACATCGCTCCGCTATGCCATTCCCGGCTGGAGCGTACGCACAATGGAATCGCAAGTGAAATCCCCATTTATGTGCAAATGCTTGGAATCCGTTGCTGCAGAAAGCTGTGTCATTGTCTAAAAGGATTTCATGCGGCGAGCCACGCTCAAGGAACACTGTTTCCAACTGATAGATCATGCTTGCCCAGTCCTGCCTTGCCAATTTCCTCCAAATGGAGAAACGCGATGGACCACAGTCTCTTAGAATTAAAAAATGGAAGGTGCCATAATGCGTGATATCTATTCCAATTCTTTGCCAATTCTCTTTAACTTCCAGCTTTCCCTTTTCCCACCTGACTGGCGCTGGGTCAATGGACTGACATTCCTCACATTTCCGTATGAGCGTTTTAACGGTTGCTTTTGTCGTGGTTGGGCAACTTCTCCTGACAAGTAGGTAGTGCGTCGTACCCCCGGATGTCCACTACCTTTGTGAAATGCCATAATTTGACTCTCATCCAGCTCGTCTGTGTGAACCGCGCCTATCACCGGGTCAAGCCCGTTTTTCTTTTTCATTGCCTCAAACCATGTCTGTGGTACTCGTGTCAATCGGTCAGCAATATTTTGTGCTGATGGAACCAGCGTCATGTCCACTGTCAGCCCGTACTCTTTCACGAGCTCCTTTAGAGTGCTTAGTCACCTCCTAATAAGCATTTCGCTTGCTGCTTTGGTGCGTACTCGTGGCTTTCCAGTTAGTGTGTCCGAGACCCAATGGTATACGCAGACAGAATCCGTCTTTATGTGTAGCACTTTGCTCTGCCACTGTAGAGCCAAATTGATACCTTTCAATACGGCATCCAGCTTGGCTAAGTTGATATGTTGCGAGTCATCTTCAGGTCGCAGCCAACATGCATCTTCCAACACAGTTTCGCGCATCTCCAAGGCTGTACCAATTGCTAGGGAGCTAGCATCGACCCATACATTCAGCTCTTTGCCATCCACACACCAATTTCCCTAGACCGGATCGTTCCGCTGCACAGATTCCAAGGTTTCGAACATCATACGATGCAGTACGGCGTCCCTTGCTTCATCATCCCAGCCCTTCGTTACCGAACTTACTCTTCTAAGTATTCCACAAGTCACATAAAGCCAACCGCACACAAGTCGACCACACAGGGAAAACATTGTTCGTTGCGTAACAATGCTGGGAGCCTCTGGAATTGTATTTCCTCGCTTCCACCGTAGTTCACTGTGTTCCATCCAGACCGCCAATCCCAGCACCCGTGCACCGTCCTTCAACCGCTCTGGGTTCTTGCACTCCAACCCGAACTGTGCTAGGTGTTCTCTTACATGGGTCGCGGGCACCACGTCCTCGTTGACAAAAATGTCATCGATGTAAGCAGATGCTGCGCGGCTTACAACTTCTTCCTGAGACAATACTTCGCTGACAATTGCTCTCATGATCAGGGGAGCCACATTCAAACCGAACCCCAGATGGGTCAGGCAATATTTTTTCCCATCGATTTCCAGTCTGGTATGGCCACAGTGTCTCATGGACCCGGACTTGTAGGTATGCTCTCCTGAGGTCCAGTAGAGACACGTTAGCACTTTTTTGTCTCCATTCATGCAGCTTAGCCGCACAAACATCTGCATTGGCCGTAAACGCGTCTACGTAATGATTTAGCTCCCGGTAGTCCATTACCAGGTGCACTTTGGCTTTGTTCTGCTGCATCACAGCCATCAGGGGAATTAGGCCTTTGGGAGGTCCCAATTTATCCTCTGGGTACGGCACGAGCCAACCATTATCTATCCAGGTGCAGAGCTCCTGCGTGTATTCTTCACGGATTTCTGCCGGCACTGGGTATTCTGACACTCGATTGTGTAGTCTTTCAGGGGGGTGGTCCTCAGACCACTTCCACGATGCGGTCCACATTCGGTTTTGATGATCAAAGGTGGCGGTGAAATCTGGTTGATTAATAGAAATGGCTGCGCATTTAATATTTTTCCTGTCGCCCAGCCGCACTGATCCTGTAGGGTTGACAACGACACCGCCCAGAGCTTTTATGGCGTCGATCCCTAGAAGTAAGTCAAATCCCAGTGGTTTGCCACGCACCACCAACACATCGATTCTGGCAGACACCTTCGTCAGTGGACACAGAGACCGCTCCAACACCACAGCACGCATGGGACATTCCACCAATCGTTTTGACATCTACGTTCATTTTTCTCCAAGACCGACACCGGTCTGCATGTAAAATAGTCCTAGAGCATCCTGTATCAATAAGCACCAAACATCGCGTCCCGTCAACATGGATGCTTATCACCGGGAGCGTCGTGTTCGCATCTTGGTGGGGAAGTAGACTGGCGCTTATGCGTTGTCCCCATGCTCGTTTCCCGAGCAATTCCGAGCCCAATGTCCACTCTCACCGCAACGGTAACACCGTGTTCCACGTTTTCGACAGTCCTTTGCAAAGTGGCCTTTCGTATTGCACTTGAAACAGGTCACACTAACAGGAATATTCTGAGCCCTGTGGTTGTTGGGTGAGCGTGTGGCCGCAACCACGTCCTGATTGTGTTCCCCAGTCGTCGTCAAAATTCTTGCTCTCGACATTAGTTCCCCCATGGTCAGGACTTTGATGTTCGGCACCTGTTGAAGAGCAATTGAGATAGTGTCAGGGAACCCAGTGACGAAAGTCAATTTTGTGAGTCTCTCTAAGTCATCTCTTGTGAAAACCAACTGCCTGATTTTGTTGGCGTAAACATCCACACGTTCGCCAGCCCATCTAACCATAGTTATTTTTCTGTATGCTGCAAACGCGTTGTCAGTAAATGCCTCCTTTAATCGGGCCTCAATCTGGTCTATTTCTCTTTGATCGTCTTCCTCCATTTCCATGTAGAGGGCCAGTGCATGACCTTCAAGATATAAAGGTAGCAGACTCGCTATATCATCCACCTGCTGAAGTTGTGCGACAAGTCTCACTTTTTTCAGCCACGCTACAATGTCTCCCTCGCCAGAGAACGGCTTGATAATATCGCTGCTTATCCACACCTTCGCCATAGTCGGGCCGAAATAGCTTGAACCAAGAATGTAGTAGGCACAACAAACAAAAAAAAAATACAACTAAAAACAGACGGAACAAAAACTCGCTTCTCACAGACACGTGGGTCGTAACAAGCATAATCTACTCGCCAGAATCACCTACACACAATCTGCAGAACGCTCCCTCTCCTTTCCAGTGTCATGCCTTTATAGTGGCCGGGAATGACATATTTGCATAATCGCGCGAGAGCAGACGTGATTCAACGATAATTACATTGGGTAAACGCTAATAAAAGCCCATGGACGCCATCTTGGAACCCTCTCTTTCGCTCAGCCCAAAACAGACGTATCCGAGGTAAGCTCTCTATTTCTCATTTTGGTTACTGCTAATTCTGCTACACGTACAAACAACCTCATGATTGTTGGATAGTGAGGGAATTGTTGATTGCCCATTATTTAATACAGTTGTAAATTTTCCAGAAATCACGGGTTCCTAATTTCTCTGCTTTGATATATTTTTTCGTGGTTTTAGTATATTCTCTCTTGGCTGTCGCTATTTCTTTCTTACAATTTCTGGCTTCTATACTTTAATCTGTTTGTACTAGACTTATGTCAGTTAAATTTGTGGTAAGCATGCTGCCTTTGAGAAATGGCAGCTGCAGAAATAGAAGTAAACCATTGGAGAGAGTGGAGTTTGCTACAGAATATCTGCATGGGAACATGTGCTTCAATTACCGTTTTGAACAATTCACTTGTCTCATTTGCACACTGTTCAGTGGGAAGAGAAAAGATATTTCCCCATGGGACATCTCTGAGATCCCTGATGGCTTCCTAGTCAGCCTTCTTATAATACCTTGTCATTTTGTGCAATAACTCTTCAGTTTTAGGTCGAGAATTAAGGGAACTTTCTATCATTATTACAGCATGATCAGCATTTCCAAGTGGCCTATGGGCATTCGTTACACAATCATTGGGAACTGTGATCAAAAATAGATCTAGAAGTGAGGCAATGTTGATCTTACTGGTCTGTGAAATGTGCCTAAAACGTAACTGTCTGTGATAGGAATGAGATATAGAGAAGCTATTTGCTATGCTACCAGCTGCGTCTGTAAGTAGAGAATCCAAACCAATTACTGTAGTGGACAGTGAAGTCACCAAATACATTTACTTGAAGACATCCAGGTTGTAGTCAGGTGGGAAACGGGCAAACGGAACAGAGTTCCACAGGCGTGCACTTCTAAGAAGCTTTGTTCATGGAATCTACGTTTTGATTTTAGCACAGATAAGGAGTGGGGAAAATTTGACAGTGGTTTCAGCTAGGCGGGTGTTTATTGTGAAAAATTGGCGAAGGGGGACCAGAGATTGGAGTTCAGACGAGCACCTGCCATGGTAGTAACGATAAAACAGACAGGCTTGCAACTTCTCTTCTGTGGGAGAGAGGTTGTAGGGAAGAGAAAAGGGAATCCCCCACTAGGCCACGAAGCCTATTTTGTACTCTGTCAAGGCAGGATAGGCTGTTTTTAGCAGCTCCTGCCCATCCTTGGATGTACTTGGCTTTTATACAGATAGAGAATTGCATCAGGGGTCAGATATCTTCCGGAGCGGTAGAAGGATCCTACCATTTTTCCAGCGATCTTGGCAACTGACTTGATGTACGTATTCCATTTCTGGTCAGGGGTGAAGGTCAAGCCCAAAAGCTTGTCAAAACATGGGGCTTCCCCTAGACGAGAGCCATCCATATCAATTGATGCCAGATGGGGATCAGAGCGTTGATGATGTAAAGATAGGAGCTTGGTTTTAGATACATTAAAAGTAACCAGCCACCTCCTCTCCTACTGTACCACACGCTCAAGATCAGAGGAGAGAGAATCTGAGAACTTTGTCATTTACGGTCTTTGATGTATTGCCATAGATGGTCGTGTCATCAGCATAGATGTCAACAAATGATTTAAGTATGTGTTTTGAGAGAGAGTTGGGCCTAGGATGAACCCCTGAGGGACTCCAGCATTAATGGCCTCTGATTTCTGCCCATCAACTACTACTCTTATGAGCCTATCGGAGAGAAATGATTTAATGATCGAGAAAACATTTCCAGTTATACCGTAGCTGGAAATCTTGTGAAGTAGGCCTTTATGCCATACCTTATCGAAGGCCTTTGATATGTCAAGAGCAATTGCCCTAGAGAGGAAGCCTTTGTCAAGAGATTCGCTATTTCTATGAGATATAACAGTTAGCACATCTGCTGTAGATTTTGCAGAACGGAAACCATATTGCATGTCACAAAGGTAATTTCTGCTGAGGTGGTTGACTACTTCTCTATTTGATATGGATTCCAGCAGCTTACTCATGACACACAGGAGACTTATTGGTCTGTACTGAGAGGGAGAGGACTTACCACCTGAGTTCTTAAATACAGGGCATACTGATCAGGTTTTCCAGGATGTTGAGAAGCACTTCTCTTTAAGGCAATGCTTAAAGAGTTTTGTAAGTATGGGGGCAAGTTCTAGTTGAAGTTTTTTCAGCACAATGATTGGAATGCCGTCAGGGCCAGTTGCTTTACTGGAATCAAGGTTCTTGATTAGTTTGGTGACATCACGCACAGATATTTGTATGTTGCAGGGCGTGTTGTCCGTTATAGGAGGAAATACGGGGAGTTGATGGCCTTCGTCGCATAGGGTAGAATTAGCTGCAAAGTTCTTGGCAAATAGTTTGGCCTTGTCTGTTGCTGACGAGATGACCTCAGGTCCATTGATGATGGTTGGGATAGAATGCACACTTCTGTTCAGGATCCTATTTGCTATTTGCCAAAACTGGTGGGAACCAAGCCGCTGATCAGCTACTTTGGATTTAACGAATAGCATATAGCTCTCTTGCATTTTTTATTACTCTTTTGCAGTGGTTGCTGGCAGTCCTGAAAGCAGCTTTAGTCTCAGTGCATCTATTACGTTGGTAGCTATGAAAAAAGTGATTTCTGTGCGCGATGGCAGTAGCATATTCAGAGGAGAACCGTGGCTGGCTGTTAGGTTTTTGTTAGAATTTTTTGGATGGTATGAATCGGTCTATGCCTACAATTAGCCATTCGGTCAGGTCTGATACTATAGAGGACACATCTTTTTTAAACATGGAATGCAGTGCTAGATCGGATATAAGTGTATGGAAGCTATCTCAGTCAGCGGTAGAGTATCGATATACAGTATGGTGGAGAGGTACATCTCCAGGCTTATTGCATTTCATTGTTATCTTTACTGATACAACCGCGTGGTTGCAACATCCCAGAGGAGACAGAACGGAACTTGAACATAGCTCAGGGGAAGTTGTGAGAAAAAGGTCTAGAAGGCTAGCATACTGACCTGAAGTATCGGGCACTCAGGTGGATTCGTGGACAATCTGGGTGAGGTCATAGTCAATGGCAAAATCATGACAGAACCTCCCCTCATCATCTGTCTTGTTAGAATGGGTCAGCCATTCCGCATTGTAGACATTGAAGTCACCAAAAATGTGGATGTTAGCTGAAGGGTGAGCAGACAGAATGTGGTCAATTTTTTCAGATATGCTCTTAAGGATAGTAACTCCGCTGTTGTGGGGGCGATAGAGAGCGAATATAAATGCAGTGGTGTAACAACTCGGAAGCACATATAAGGTAAATTAGGGTCTTCCCTTGAGATATCCCTACCACATGGAAAGCCATCCTTAATGTAAGCACATATTCTATGTCCATGGCAATCTTGGGGGTTAGATTTAGATGTTAAGTTAGAGTATTCTTTAATTATGAATTCGTCAAGGGAAGCGGTCGGCCTAATGCCAGTTTCACTTTGGAAGAATATGTCTGGTTTCGTCTCCTATAATTGGGTTTCAACCTATGGAAGGTTGGAACGTAGACCCCTGATGTTGGAGTCATGGTAGTAGGGGTCTACGTTGGAGGATGGGGTTCTAGGTTTACACGTGTTATTATCCTGGGTCAAGGGAGAGCAGTAGAGAAAATATAAGTAGCTAATGTTATGTTGCAAGTTTCAAGCACATAAAGGCCTGTTCGTCTGATTCAAGTTTTATTTCTCTAATCAAGGGGAGGGTGTTTCAAATAGACTCAAGTCCGTGCATATGTCTGTCTGAATCCTTATGGCAAAGTGGGAGATAACCAGGCATGTTACAGTGGTTAGAGGGGATGGAGGAGTGTAGGTTAGTTTCACAGTGCTAAGATATCCGGGGTTTTTGCTAGGAGAAATGATTCAACATCATCTAAGTTCTAAGCTCTCGGATATTTGTGAATGCAAGCCTCAAGGCAAATTGGTTTTAAGCCTTGTTTAATCGTAATTTTTTTATTTAACTTTCATTTTCCTTTATTTAAGAGTTTCAGGTTTAGGGTTAGGGATGCTGTACAAAGTGGTTGTGCAGAATATCAAACATGCAACACAAGTAGACCATCAGCCAACTCTTCATCTACAGGATTGTGGCCTCGGGGAAAGTCCACCAGAGATGAGTGCAGAGTCCCTTTCCATGCACGACATGGCACTACAATCCTCCTGATATTATACTACTGATGATGGAGCTGCTGCTCTAAGCGCTACCAAAAAGTTAGGGTTCCATACTGTAAGTCGGAAACAGCAGCCAGAAACTGTTAATCCAGTACCCTCAATCCATCAGACAAAAATCAACCCAATTCAATTGCATTGGCATATATGGCATTCTAGCACCCCCAAAGTGCCCAGTTTTAGGGGGATGTGGTGGGAGTGGGGAACGGCGGTCATTGCCCTAATCAGGAAACAATGTCAACCACTAGGTGTTTCTGTCGAGTCCCTGGGATCGCACCTCTATGCCTGGCTCGTAGGCAAAGGAGCACGAAAGCCAGGCAATAGACTATCTATCGACTTAAGCAGTTTAGGTTTGCAAACTGGCAATTTGTTCAAGTCACCAGCTCTAGGAGTTGTCGTCCAGGACTGTAGAGATATCCTTCCCCTAGTTTTCCTTCTCCTAGATGGATGACCTGAGATCTATGGGTCCATCAGCACCGAGAGGGTTAGCCCCACACCTGGGTCGTAAACCAGGTATTTTGTGACCCCACATGGGTAATGTTAATGGGTTAATTCTTAAAGTTGATATCCAGTGAAAAATTACGCCCCTCAGAATAATAAAAACGGACATTAGTATGCTTTCCATTTAAGTGGAAGCAACTAAATTTGCAACGAGTTGGTTTGAGATGGAGGAGTTAATATTCGATTAAAATATTGTTCATGTGTTAGTTTGTGAATAGGATAACATGTTAAAGGATGATTAAATTGATATTAGGAATTAAAGTAAAGTTTTATATTTATGATAGGAGGGATAATAAACTGTATCTATTCAATATAGATTCAAAATAGTGACACATCTATGATTTGAAGTACAATTCAGTACAGGTCTGCAAGTAAAGCATAAGCTATGGCGTCTTCAGTATATATAATTTAGTATAAATAGAAATATGGACATATTTACAATAGAGGCGAACATATAGAAATTGTAGATATTAAATATTTCTTTAAGTTCTTCTGATTTCTAATGAACTCCATTCTTCAATGTTGTCTAAAATTTTGGTATGCAACTCTGCATGAAGAGAAAGGGATCATCTGCAAGGTCCTATCGGTCCTCTCTCTCTCTCTCTCTTGCTTTCTCTCTCGACCTGATTGACAAAAAAGTGCTTATGGCCAGTTGAAAACCTGTATATCAACATTCAATAGCAGCACTATTAAGTGCACAAGTAGTTTGTGTACTCTAGAATCGGGACCAACTAACCATATTGTGATGTAGCTCTGGATCGGTGAAAGTGGTTTGCGATAGTTAGATGCTGTACTTGCTTGGAGGGAAGTTTGTTCAACTCTACCAAGATAATAACCATTACAAGTAGCATATAGATTGGAATTGTTGACCGACGCATTATTGGATTCTTCAAAATTGAATTATTGAATCAAACTATTGTAATTTCATGGACAATACATTGTGTCAGCGTTGCTGATCATATATGATGCAAGTTTACAAGGGAAGAGATGATGGAATGACTGCCACAATGTCTATCTGAACTCTATCGAAAATCTATGGTCAATTGTGAATATGGAATTATGTACAAATGGAAACCTAATAGAAAAGAAGAACATGAGAATCAATCAAAATCATCATGTTGGAAATTGAACCAGATGCAGTAAAAACAAAATCAAAGTTGATTGCTGCTGTTGAAGGTCACTAGAAAGGTCAAATTTTATTAATATGCTAATATATTCATGTGTATTTATTCTATTCTTGATGATTTTTTATTTTATTATTGAAGTTGCAACAATTATATTTTGATGTACGATTCTCTTAAAGTTTAATGCTGAGTAATTGACCAATAGAACGGCATGGCATGTGAATAAAGTTTGTTGGATCAGTTCTTTGAAGTGGATTAACACCAGTGTTTTCCAGCTTCTATACAATAAATGTGAAACTGCAGCAGGAACATAACGCACTAATGTTAGCTCCATTCAACTATCCAACCTAGAATGAAATCTGCCAGGATATGTGGCACCCCACTTTTTGTAAAGCTTTCTATTGTCTGTTTTTTTTTTAAATTTATTTCCAATTTAACCAAAATAAAAGGAATTTTCTGTTGAGCAACAATGTTCCCTCTCCACCCAATACACATATACACACACACAAATATACACGGTGCTAGTTGGCCGTTGACCCAGAAAGAGTTCATTCGCCCTTTGCCATACATACATACATTTAAACAGACAGGTGAGATTTATATTATAGACTAGCGGGTGTTTGTAGGTGTAAAAGAAAAAAAAAGTTTTGGTAGGGAGGTAGACTTGAATCCGAAGCTTTCAGATGAATAGCCTAATAACATACCACGGCACTACGAGGGCAGAGAAGTGAGAATGGGTGAAATTAAAAGTTAAAAAAATCAGGTAATTAAACGAATGTCAACGTGTGGTTTTCTAGATCAAACATCCCGCCAGAGAGAAATGAAATCACAGCGCAAATTTTGTAACATAAAAGTCACTTAAATAAAAGGTAGACGACCTTGTTTTGTAAATCGGAGATATTATAATCTAGGAAATATATAAAATGCAAGAATTAGTGACGCCCCCCCCCCCGAAAAAAGCCTTTAGTGGACATACAAAAGAAATGTGCACACACACACATTTTCGCTTTCATATAATAGACTAGCAGAGTGCCTGGCATTGCCTGGGTGTTTGTCAGTGTAAAAGAAAAAAGCATTTTTGGTAGGCAGGTAGGCTCGAACTAGAAGCCTTGAGGCGAATAGCCTGATAACTTACCGTGACACTACGAAGGCAGCGGGTGTGAGAATGGTTGAAATTAAACGATTAAAAAGTTAAGTGACAGGTGTATAAATTTAATGAGGTCAAACATCATGCGATAAAGGAATAAAATCCGATACTTAAGTTTGGCTGCAAGCCAGTTTCCCCAATATGTTGGGGAAACCCAGCTCCCCATAAAAAGGGAAGGGTCTAACTGAATAGCGTCTGATGACAGGTTTTGCCCACATTGATTAAAGTTCATTGCTTTTATGGATCTCCTGGCACGAGCACCAGATAACGCCTTTGTTACGGATTCAGTTTTGCTTTTATACTGAAAAGCCAAACAAACATGTGAAGACCAGGAAATAGTGCGAAAATAGCGTGTAAGAGTCGCTGAAATGAAAGACTGACATGAGCTTCTTTCGTAAATCAAAGATATCATAATCTAAGTTCTACGAAACAGTGACCGCCCCCAAGTGCCCCCCCTTCAAAAGCCTTTGCCAGACATACAAAGAATGTGCACACACTAACCCACGTTTTGCCTTTTATATATATATATATATATATATATATATATATAGTAGAGATTTAGAAGGCTATCACAATGCGAGGAATGAGATATAGTTGGTGTTGTTGGAAGAAGACGAAAACAAGTGGCAATTTACAAATCAATATGTACATACATATATGTTTATATATACATATATTTATTCAGTTGTATTAAATACAAATGTCTTACTTGTTATGTCTGCGACAATATTCATAATAATTTCGGAAAAAATTCCCTTTTCAAATAGTAGACGTGACAGATCGATTCAAAGCATGCTAGATGATGGAGCGGAAATTGAATGGCTGTGTGGAGCCTCGGAGCAAATGTAAGGAGGGGGTTTATGTATAGCATGTTTTAGGTAATTAACATTTTCTGCTTTTCTGTATTATTCATTTATTTGTTTAATTTATTATTATCCTAGCATATTCAGTGGAATTACTTGGTGTATCACACAAGTCGCTAGCAGGCTGGTACGGGTTAGCTTTTGAAGGAGAGGTAGAAGGGGGAGGTGAGAGAGGAGGGGAGGGTGGTGCGGTATTTTGGTAGTAAGTAGGCTCGAACCCGAACCCTTGAGGTCAATAGCCTGATAACTTACCATGATGCTACGGGCGCAGAGAAGTGAGAATGGTTGAAATTAAATGATTAAAAAGTTAAGTGACAGGCACGTAAATTTAATGATGTCAAACATCATGCCATAGGGGAATGAAATCCTGCACTTAATGTTGGCTGCAAGCCAGTTTCTGCATATTTATTTATTTCCTCACAAGATGTTGGGGAAAATCAACTCATAAAAAGAGGAATGTCCAACTGAATAGCAATTATCTGATATGATGGGTTTTCACCGCATTGATCAAAGCTCATTGCTTTCTGAAGAATTGTTGGATACGCACCGCCTCCGCCCCCCCCCCCCCCCGCCGCCGAGCGCCCTCCCTCTCTAAAAGTCTTTGCCGGACATACTTAAAAAACGCACAAACTAACACATTTTCGCTTTTATATTATAGATGGTTTCAAACGTGAAGTTAGAAGGTTCATAGAATTCTAACATTTTATTTATAATTGTTATGGATGCCCAAATCCACTCCTTGCCTCTATTTAACTCATAATTATAAAAGTAATTTTCTGGGTTTTGCGTAATTACTTCAGACATATTTATTTTATAATATAATCAATAATTTTAAAACTGACTAAAATGATTAAAAATTGAACCCTGCTGTTTTGACAATGATCGTTTGAAAAAGAAAATGTTTGCAATGGACGAAAAATATTCCGGACAAATTTGATTTATTTAATTTGCATCAAATGAATTCTTCTACTATGACTAAACTATCGATGCCAATAATTACTCTATATGCCATATCTTCATCTTTTTCACTTGTACGGATACTTTCTTCCTCACCTGAAGAGACAACTGTTAATCATGTGTCGTCCTCGTCACGTACAGACAATACGTAGCAGTAAATGGGAACTATTTTGGCCTTGATTCTGTCATTGTCCAATTGTTGTCCGTTATCTATTGATAAGGATTCATCTCTTGAAATTCCATCTTTGTGATCCGTAATGCATATAATCTTGTGTGCAATTCTTTTCGATTGTCACTTGAAATGTCTCTTCCGTCCGTTTCTTTTCTTCCTCTCTTTGATTTCTCATCTTTGATTCATTTCTCATTTTTCTTCTTTGGTCAATTCTATTATTACTTTGGGCCAAACAATATCAATCATAATGCAATTTAAATAATGCCTTCTGGGTGATTGTATTTTAAAAGAAATACTAAACAATCCGTAACCCCTTAGGGAGGGAAGGAGGGAGGTAGGATAGAAGTAAGAGGGGACACAATGGAATGTTACATACTTATTGGCAGTAATATTCTTGTGGAGTTTATACAAAGTTCTCCAAACAATTTTGTTTTTATCTAGAACGATTAAATTTTCTTAGAGCAGGAATATGAGTTTTTGCTTTTTAGTGGAATTTCCTTTTCTTTTTTTTTTTCAGAAAGTGTATTTCTGCTTAGAGCCTTCCATGATTCTCTGCTTTTTATTTGAAATCCACTTTATTTTTTTTTTAATTTATTTGTTTATTTGCAGAAAAAATCGCTAGAGCCTTATGTTTTGTTGCTATTTGGCTATACATTTTTTCTGTCTCTTCTCTCGTTTTCTTCTCTCTCCTTTTTTTTTCTTTTTTTCTCTATATTCATTTTTCTCTAATCTTGCCTTTTTTCTCCTATGTTAGTTCTCTCTGAAAATGTTAATTTTACTATGAAAGCTAAGATTTCAAACGATTCATGTAAGGAGGGGATATAGATTTAGAGAACTATTTTAACTAACCTACTAAGGTACAAACTTACATTTAACAATCTGACTATGTAGACACCTTGAAATATATTTTTCGTTATTGGAAGATGTTCTTGCAGAAGGATAACATACTTTCTCTTTTCCATAATTCATTAACCTGTGATCTAGTTCTACCAAGAGAAGACTCTTGTATCTTTTGGACGTTTGTATAAAATTTGACAATTTTATGTTTGTATGTATAAGAGTAATTCCTAAATTAATCGATCATTATGACTTATACAATGCAGCTGTTAAGAGGTTAAACGGGTTTAAATGTGAATTATATGTAGTTTGAGTTCTATTCAAAGGGGTTAAAGGGTGCAGAAGTTCTTTACAAAAATTCAGATACCTTCAATTCTTGTGAAACTTCAACCATGGCTAATAAATGAATCATCATATTTTGCTTGTTCCTTTCTCAGTCCATATGTTATGCTTTAAAAAAGGCCAAATACAATTTTTGAAGGTCAAATTTGCAAATTTTGGCTTTAAAAAAGCCAATCTGGCAACCCTGGACAGGAATATGAGTGACCTCCCATTGATGTAGCCTTGTGTTCGAATAGCATTTTGATATGATCGTAATTGTGTGAGAAAGGAACTTGTAATTTCAATGTGCAACAGTTCTTCACCAAAGGAGCCAGCAAAACATTATGTAAAAAAGGGAACATTTGAAAGAAACGTAGCAAAAAGAGGTGCTGGACTGGAGGAGTTCAAGATTGTCTCTTACAATATGATCTTATTTGTATTGAACTATGTAACACAATATTACTTTCAGAGTATTTATTAGTACTTATTAATTTATCTTTTGGATCAGTTCTATATCTCCATCTCACCTGTGTTTAAATGTTTGTATGCCTGCCTAAAACTTTCAACAGAGGCGACAGATTTTCATGAGATCAGTATCATTTTGAAGCTCGACCCTTTAGATGACAAATATCGAAAAATTGACTAAAAGCATTAATTCCTTCACTCTCAACTGGGCACTTTTCTACAAGGAGGGGGTCACTTTTTTTCGCCGATATTTTTGAAAGTCATCCCCTTTTTTCGATTGACTAGTCTTAATTTAAACCTTCGCCACTTCCAACAGCAAAAAATGCCATTTTTTTATTTTCCACGTTCTTTTCCTCCTTCGCAGTACGAGTTTGAGTCTGCTTGCCTACTACCACTTTTTTTTTCTCAACACACACCTCCAAACACCCAGGCAACGCCGGCACCCAGGCTAGTATATAATAAAATGACTGCAAAAATTCCCCTCTGGACCAAAGTATCATAGGCTTACAACAGAAGATGCCAGATACAAATTCGATACAGGTAGGCTAATAACCACTATCTCATGTAGCTTTCGAACACCATTTTATGCACATTCAGTCATAATAAAATGCTACATTTTTATCCTATGAGCAACACCATCACAATCGCAACATCTTTAGAGGAAAGAGTCCCTATTTTTCTCTAAATGTTTAATGGTCCTGGATATGACCTTAAACTATATCCGATGGTGAGGCCCCAGTTTGCGGCTTTGGGGAGTGTGAAGCCACTCTTTAATTGCCATTGCTCCCAGGTCCACTCTGACCTGGAGTGGTAGTACCTGTTAGGGTCCCAACTATGGGTTAAATAGAAACCGACTTGAAAAAAACAAATGTTCTATTTAAAAATTTTTAAAATCACTGGATTCGACATTAAAAAACCTGAAAAGGGTTGATATGCTGTGAAACAAAAACAACCAATCTAAATGTTTAGTTCTTTCACTACTTCCAGTTGAATTCTACACGTTCCACAGATTCTGTGATTATACTGACCGTAACTGGCTCATAAATACATACACCAAATATGATCTTTACAACTTCTGATTATTTGTGTAAATCTGGCTATAGTTATCAGTTTGGCCTTTTTTCTGAAATATTTAGCTTCAAATGTTTAGAGTATGCCAACCCAATTAGGACCAGCTATTGAACACATTTACCCTTTTAAAATCTTTAAAAGACAACTTTCAGATTGCAAAATGATTAAAAAAAAATAAGAATTGGTGGACCTAAACACTGCCGCTTCTGCCATTTAATTTTTATTACTTTTCACTTATTTGTAAATTATCTAAGCGATTGTCGGCGCTTACAGGCTTATATTTGGAATTATAACATTCTACTAAAGTGAACACCCACTTTTTGGCCACTCCCGTTGTTAATGCTGCCACTAGCATTTACATAATTTCTTTTCAATTTTTGTACATTTCCATGGCGCTTACCATAGATTACATGCTTAGCTTTCACATTACCAAAATACATTGGAAAAAATTGAATACACCTTACCACAAGAAATGGAAACATTTAACAGCTAGAAGCAGCATTAACATCTGACGTGGCAAAATGTGTTCCATTTATTAGAACGTTATCATTACAAATTGCTCCCCGACCTTTACAGTCATTAAAGATACTTGATTTTCAGGTTTAAAAAGAAATTTAAGCCTGTACTTGATGATAGGAAAAATTTAAAGGCTAGGGGAATCATAGGGGGGGGCGGCATAATTTCACCGGGTAATGCTAGTACATGGGTCCTGCTAGTTTAAAATAATGTGAACACTATTTTCATAGAAATGTTAAACTCATATTTTTACTATTGGTTTTTCTGTCCAAAAAACAATTTTTTTTGCACTATCCAGAAAAAGATTAGTTTTATCAAAACATTTGTTGATTAAATATATTTTTAATCCGATGGAATTTCCATGGGTACTGCTACTTGATAAGTATTCTTCAAATTTCCGGTTCTTTTTTTAGGGGAAATGAACACATCTATGAAAATTCAAATATCAGACCTACACTGGATTTTATGTATTTGACACCAGCTGAGTAAGATTTCCTGTGTTTTAATTTTTTTTTTTTTTTTTTTTTTTTTTTTAAGACCACTTAAGTTTAAGCATCAAATTGTAGACATTTTCTAAAATTAAAATCATGTAATGGATTCTGATCTGGATTCGTATAAGGATTCTAGCCATGAGGTTGAGTATAATTTTAGCTTGATTTTAATCTTCATAAGTTGAACATAAAAATGATACTAAACTGTTCAGAGAATTAATTTTACCTGTCCTGGAGCGGGTAGTCTTCTAGTTTTTATTTTTTTTTCATAACATAAAAATGCATGAATGGGATAGAGTAGAAAGTAAAAAAACAAAAAAAACAAATGAGAGAGGAGGGGTGTGATGAGAAAGGATGAACAGGAAATGAGGGGGAGGTAGTAAACATAATTCAACTACAATGAAGCCTGTGATTTTTTTTCTATTTTTACATATACTCATTTGTTGTGATTGGTTCATTATATTATAGTGGATAGCAAATTTATGCACTCACTCGATGCAAATATTAAAGTTTAATAAATCTGCTACCCTACAATCTCCTGCAAAGTTTAATGGGTTTTATAATTCTTGAAACATGTTTTACATCTTTGTCTCTAGCCAGGTGATTTGGGTTTTCTTCTCTTGGATATGCAACAGAAACAGGTTCATATATGGAAGACGTGGAAACTATTTCATTATAATATAGTGTGGATCTTTTTTCTTTAACTAGGAGTTCATACTAGTTGGACCCTCACCACTACCACAGTGGGTATTAATACCTGCTTATCTAGTCTTTTATACAAAGACTTTCTAGCGTATTCCACAAGTCAAGAGAGGAGATTTGCTTGCATAGGAAATCAAATGATTTGTTCAGTCTTGCTCTCTTCAAAGTCAAAACCAAAATGTGAGAAACTTTTTGCTGCTGCTGATGCAACTTTAGTTGCTGATCAGCCTGAAAAAAAAGGCAAATTAAGATACCAAAACATCACTGGTTGAAAACTGAAAACTGAGGTCAGTGTGGTCTGTCAGTTTGCATACCTTAGCTCCAACATTACAGACCTAAACATTTAATCATATTCAATGATTGTGTCTGTGCACTTGTTCTTTAATTTTCAAGTCATTCACAATACAGTTTAGTTGAGGACATCGTTATTATGAGACATATATAAATTATAAAGAACTTTGCAACTAATTCTACCCTATGTGACGAAGGCCATCAACTCCCCATATTTCTTCCTATAACACAGAACATGCTAGGTAACATACAAATATCTGTGCATGAGCTAGTCAAGCTAATCAAGAACCTTGATTCCAGTAAAGCAACTGGCCCTGACGACATCCCAATCATAATGTTGAAAAAGCTTCAACCAGAACTTGCTCCCATACTTACGAAACTGTTTAAGCATTGCCTTAACGAGAAGTGCTTTCCAACACCCTGGAAAACCTGATCAGTATGCCCTGTATTTAAGAACTCTGGTGATAAGTCATCTCTCTCTCAGTACAGACCAATAAGTTAAGTCTCCTGTGTGTCATGAGTAAGCTGCTGGAATCCATATCAAATAGAGAAATAGTCAACCACCTCAGCAGAAATAACCTTAGTGACACGCAATATGGTTTCCGTCCTGCAAGATCTACCACAGATGTGCTAACGATTATATCTCATAGGAAATTAGTGAATCTCTTGACAAAGGCTTCCTTTCTAGGGCAATTGCTCTTGACATATCAAAGGCCTTCAACAAGGTATGGCATAAAGGCCTACTTCACAAGATTTCCAGCTACAGTATAACTGGAAATGTTCTCTATCATTAAATCATCTCTCTGATAGGCTCATAAAAGTAGTGGTTGATGGACAAAAATCAGAGGCCTGCAGTGTTAATGATGGAGTCCCTCAAGGGTCCATCCTGGGCCTAACTCTCTTCCTGATCTACATCAATGATCTCCCTAAACACATACTTAAATCATTCGTTGACATCTATGCTGATGACACGACCATCTATGGCAACACATCAAAGGCTGTTAATGACAAAGCTCTCTCTGATTCTCTCTCCTCTGATCTTGAGCGCGTGGTTCAGTGGGGGGGGGGAAGACATGGCTGGTTACCTTTAATGCATCTAAAACTAAACTCCTATCTTTACATCATCAACCCTGATCCCCATCTGGTATCAATTGAAATGGATGGCTCTCGTCTAGGAGAAGCCCCATGTTTTGACAAGCTTCTGGGCTTGACCTTCACTCCTGATCTGAAATGGAGCACGTACATAAAGTCTGTTGCCAAAGTCGCTGGAAAGATTGTGGGATTCTTCTACCGCTCCAGAAGATATCTCACTACTGATGCAATTCTCTATCTATATAAGAGCCAAGTACGTCCAAGGATGGAATACTGCTGCTATATCTGGGAAGGAGCTGCTAAAAACAGCCTATCCTGCCTTGACAGAGTACAAAATAGACTTTGTGGCTTAATGGGGATGCCCTTTTCTCTTCCCTGCAACCTCTCTCCCACAGAAGAGACATTGCAAGCCTATCTTTGTTTTAGCGTTATTTCCATGGCAGGTGCTCGTTTGAACTCCAATATCTGGTCCCCCCTTGCCAATCTTTTATGAAAAACACCCGTCTAGCTGAATCCACTGTCAAAAACTTTCCCCACTCTTTATCTATGCCTAAATCAAGACGTAGATTCCATGAAACAAATCTTCTTTCTTAGAAGTGCACGCCTGTGGAACTCTATTCCGTCTGCCTGCTTCCCACCTGACAACAACCTGGATATCTTCAAGTCTAACGTAAACAAATTCCTGATGAACCGCCCCCTTAAGTAGACACTTTATTATATCTCCACACTAACATACTGTACTTGCAATAACCCTTATCCCTAAGTGGCTTCCGGGCCTAGATAAGTGGTGACCACCTCGTAAAAAAAAAAAAATGTTCATCTTTTATATGAGAAACTATTAAGATAATACATTAATTAAAAAAAACAAGGAAATTGATAAAAATTGAATAAATGACAATGTTTAAAATCCATCAAATATTCAAACAAGAAATTATAATAAAAAATAAAGTCTTAATCCTTAACCCATGAATGTTCATATAAGCTCTTTTTGTCAGAGGATAAAAATCGGTAAAAATTGTATTACTAATTAGCATACATTTGAAAATATATATAAAGATTACAAAAATGTGTTTGTAAACTAAAATATATCTTTGATGGAATTAATGAAAATGAAAGTCTCAAGTAAATGATCAAACAATCAATGAAGTTATACACGAAATGGAATGATTCACAATCTGAAGTGTGAATGGTTTAGAGTGAAGTCCAAAAAAGTCAATTATAAAAAAGGAGTGATCTAATAAATATCCATAAAGATTTTGTAGGAAATAAATTTCTTGACATAAGTAACTCTTCTCTGCAAGCAGAAAAATGTAAAGAACAGTTCAATAAAAAATTCTTTAACATTTTTTTATTCTTTTATATTAGAACTCTTGTATTGACGTTGCCCGGTGGAAATATGACCCAAAGCAAGAACAGATTTGGTTTTTAAAAAAAAAAAAACACTTCCCAAAAACAGATTAAAGTATGATTATTTAGTGCATTATTGTATGTGAATCGCATAAATTACTGACTATGGATAAACAGCTAAAAAAAATAACCGTAGTTGCTAGTCTCTGCTCTGGAAAATTGCAGGCACTGGGTGCCATGGCCAAAGTGAAATCATTTGGCTTCCACTGTCTGTTGGGCATTGTATAGCAATTAGTGGAAGCCACTGGCTATCATTGTTGGCACTGGTGGTTACTTGCGATCAGTGTTGGTTTAGGTCAGTTACTTATGACTGCTCCCAAATTTGTCAATGGGTGCCAGTGGAGAGCACTAGTGGTCACTGGCGGTTCGTGGTGTTTTTAGGAATTTTAAGGCATTGGGTACTGACTACTTCTGTAACTGAGTCATTGTCAGTCACTGTTGATCATGACCGTTTTTGGCATCCATTGGGCTGCTCTGAAATGAAATCACCTATCTTTTAATAATCTTTGGTCCTCCAATGAAACACACTGTCATCCAGTGACAGATACTGTCATCAGCGGTAACTGGAGATTAGTGCTCTACTAATGTTTTTACTGCCATTTGATGGCATTGGCAGGCACTGCTATATTGAGTCAATTATTTGCTGGTATTGGCGTTTACATGTGGGCACTGGTCAAGTTAAATTCAACTGTATACGGTTTATTATATTGTTAGGTGGCTCCCATATTAAGAATGAGTTTCTAAATAACATCATTTCAGCAAGGTCCGTATTCTGCATAAGTACGGATGTGTTAGATAAGGGCATGGATATAACCTGCGTAAAAAGTATTTAATGTGTAGCATGCTTGAAATAATTTTGGTGATCGAAATAGGATGTTTTTGTAATGTTTGAAACGTTTTTGTGTTTATATTTTAATAAGATTTTGGGACAATGTAGAATATAATTTACGTGCGTTATCTTTATTGGATTCTTCAGACTATTAATATTCAAGTATAAATGAGCCACTTAGGTCAGTGACAGTTGTTAAAAAGATGGCAAAAAAGAAAAGGTTAGAAAAATGTTATAACTACTGCTTTACTTAAAAGCGTGTGTTTTTATTTATTTATTTTTTTATATTGAGGTGGGAGGTTCCTGTGACGGACAGTGGTGGGTATTAGTTAATGAATTTATTAGTTTATTAACGGTTTGTGAAGAAAATAAAGTTTTTCAATAATATAGATGACAATCTGTTTAATCTGAATAAGTAAAATTTCCAAAATAATTTTTAATAGAAACTAGAGTTAAAATCAAGTTCTGTTTGTTTGCATGAACTGTTGTTTGTGACATTAGATAAATACCCTGGAAAGGTCACTTCTGAATAATGCTTACCAGTTGTTAAATAAAAGTGCAATTGTAGACTTGTGCCAAGTGCAATAAAGAAGTGTCTGAAACAGTTTCATAAAATGGTATCGGCAACGATTGTATAGAAATACCTAATCTTATTCCCCTTCCCTCTAAATCTTTAAAACAGTTCCAAAAATGATTAAAGAAAACAAAATGTAAATAGGTAAAGTGTCGCAGTTAAATGAAATGTGAACCATAGGTATTAGGGCTCAAAGTCAAAGTGAAATTTGAGACTGGCTATTTTACGCTACTGTTTTTATTAAATTGTTAGGTGAAAGTACAGAATAGTTTCAAAACAGGCTCCCCAACCCATGTTAAGAATGTCTTCATAATGTGATTATTTCAGCATGGTATGATAAGTGCATAAATGCTAAAGACTAAAACTGCAGTAAGCAGTCTGAAAATCTGTCTTATTGCTAGTTATTGTAAGTATAGGTTTCTGTTTTTTGTCCAAGCGAGTAAGGAGGGAAGCCATATTGAATTTAAAAAATTAATTCTGAACGTGTTCGTAAAAGCAATTTGTTAATCTATGAAATTATGAGCAGCCAATCAGTGTTTGAAGTCAAAAATCTGAAATGAAAGGGAGCGTTCATTATTTGCATACTAAATAATTATTAGATGATTGAAAATAAAATGAAATAATTATGGATGCTTGTAAACTGATGTAGGAGAAAGACATAACAATGAGGAAGGAAGTATCTTGTTATCACATGTAAAGACGAATGGTTTGGGAGAGGGTTTCTCCTTGTCATTATAGTAGCCATTCAATATATTGAAATAAATTGAATGATAATAACCGGAAAACACATCAGGTATTTGCAGGTAGCATGGCCATTTCAGACTGGGTCCTGTATTTTTTTTTCCTGTATCTCTTTTTATAGAGGGGAATAATCTTGTCATATATATATATATATATATATATATATATATATATATATATATATATACTGATTATTGCAAAACGTATAAAACACTGTAGGTATGAAGAATAATTATTTATAATAAGTCGCTTTAAGAATATTTAAGTATGGATACATATCCAACATTCACGAATTCCGCTCATTTCAACACTCTAAGCTATCTGCTGTCTATTTGGAGTTTATAGGTTGTTAATTCCATTCATTCATGTGGCAATTGTTCAGTGGCCCGGAGGTAAAGGCTTAGCATATGGGATCAAAGGTTGATTCAAATTTCTCGACTGGTAGGAACTGTCACCTCCTACACTAACGGTTGTGAAAGCATGAAACACTGGTGTCTGTAGGTATAAAGAATAATTATAGTGTTGGGATTGGAATCAGAAAAATTGGAACTTTTTGAAGTTTCAGAAAAATTATGGTTTCATTTCTGATTCCAAACCAATTTTAATGTTTTACTTGACAATAAAAAAAAAAGTAGAATCCCATTTTGGGGAAGTGCTGAAGATGTTTGCTATAATCATCATCATGATTATTATCATCATTTTATTTTTATTGCCATCTGTAATTTGTTTTTCTTTTACAGTAACACAAACTAATAATCGACCAAATGTGTATAATTGTGAGAAAAAGAAGGTAGAGAATAGTCAACAGAAATTCGTCCTGATGTTAAGAATGCTTTTCTAAATAGTGTGTCATTATGTAGAAACTCATTCTGGACATGGGACAGGCTTTAACTATTCTGTTCCTATACTGTTTTCTTATTTTGCATGCAAACCGTCGGTTCTTTTTAATCCTTTATGAAAATTTCAAATGGCATTAACGACAAATAAATGCAAATGATCTTGTCTCGCAATTTTCAAATCAATTACAAAGAAAATATTTGAGAAAAATGGTGCTAGCGCAGAGAGTGATCCGCGCTATTTTTTAAATCGTATTTCCAAGTTTAATTAAAGTTTTGATGTTTTTTATTCAATTGTAAGGTTGAAGTATAGAATAGGTACAAAACACCCTCCCCATGTTAAGAATAGCTTTTTAAATAATAACGTTATTATTTACGTTCGGATCACTCTCTGCACTAGTACCAGAAAAATATTTAGAAAGATCTATGCCCCATTCCAAGTGTACGTTTTATGTTTTGCAAAATATATATGGACATTACACAAAGGGGAGAGGTACAGTTATTTGAGCATTTTTTTTTTTTTTTTTTTTTTTTTTAAGTGTTAAATCCTTAATGTTTCAAATTTTTTTTTTTTTTTTTAAAGAATTAGAATCAGTACTTGAATCGGGAATTTAGAACAAAATCGGTAAAAGTTTTGAAATTGTCCCATCACTATAATTAATATATATATATATATATATATATATATATATATATATATATATATATATATATATATATATATACTTGATGTAAAAATGATTTTGCCGTGATGAAATACAAAATCTCTGGTAACTTTACAATTTTCAAAATGGCGTTTTTCATGAAAACTCTTCATATTTATTATTCAAATGTATGCCAGTTTTGTTGGTGAGTGCAGACACTTTGTCAACTCAATTTCCTGTATATCATCGCTTGTTGCTAAATGAAGTTGTTAATGTCCGGTTGAAACAGGTGATGGAATGTGCCATGATAGGACTTTCAATATCTCTGGGGACCATCTTTAGAGGTGCAAAAGAATTCTATTGTAAAGCAGGTCAACTGACAGGAAATTAACAATTTTAAGTATAAATAGTTGAAAGTGTTTACGTATGTTATCGCCATCCTTAAACAATTCGAACCTGATAAGAATTTTATTTGGCGACTCTTAAAGAATTTCCAAGATATTGACAAAGTATCTATAGTCAACAAATATATATATATGCACACACTAGCAGGCCACCTGGCATTGCCTGGTCATAAAATACAGTAGAACACCGGAATACAGCATTAAAAATTAGTAACAAAATAAAGTACAGTATATAGTACACATGTATATAATCAAATAACATAACACCGTAAGACGGGGCAAATATCATAACCAGGGGCCAGAAACACATATTCCACATCGTAACCTGACCAAAACGTATTCTAGAGCCACTGTATCCCTAGGTTCTACTGTATATTCTAATTTATACCGATTCTGCATTATAATAGATTATAATATCACATGCAACATGTAGTGGTGATCTTAAATTAAAAAAAAAAATGAGTTGGCATCAGTTAGAATCAAAACTAAAACATTTAAGCGGTATTTGCTACCATCTGAAGTAAAACCTGGATATCAAAACATGAAAAATTAATGCAGTTAAATGAATATCTGTGCATGTATAAGGCATACACATTACATCAAATTATGCCAAGTTTCAAATTTTTAAATTTTGACCCTTTAGAAACTGTAATTTTGTTTCACTGATTCAAATACTCCATATATCAGGTTTTAAGTGTGTAGACCAAAAATTAACAGTAGTTTGGGAGACTGTTTCACACGAATACAAGGTCACTCTTATCTGTTTATAATGGTGTTACAGAAGATAAGGTTAAATTAACATGGATTTGAACTCTCACTGATTTGAAACCGACAGTATGGACTTGATATTCTGTAACACCATTATGAATATTATGCGATTTTTTAATCTTTATAAATTTTTAATTATTTTAAATAATTGAACATTTTGTTGATTCTTGCTACCAGTCTTATTAACAAGTGTATGTATAAAATACCGCTTCACTGAAGTGATATTTTATTAAAAGTATTTATTGCTCTAATATTACACTATCGAGCTATCTAAATTGAACTTTGAATATAAAATTGAAAATATGTGAAAGATACGCGATTGTTTTTTTTTTTTTTTTTTTTTTTTCGAAATGTTCCATGGATGGAGTTTAATGGACGATTCCTGAACATTTTATTGCATCATCTTTTTTGCTATCCTCGTTTTCATTAAAATACAAAAAACAAAATAAAAAAAGCAAAACAAAAATAGCAGAAATAAAGAATATCTGCACTATTTTTTTTTCTTCTTGTGCAATTGTTTTTCCGTTCATTTTATTTTTTTGAATGCATATGAAATTGCTGCTTGAATTTGCACTTTGTGACAAGTTTGTGTTGAGAACAATATGATGTTTGGAAATGGGATGCCTTTGTTTCTCTTTTGAATAGTTTATGGAAATGGCTATGAATTGATGCAGAACTCCTACAAATGATTGTTTCAGGTTTTACACATGGATGTAATTATAACAAAACGTGCATATTAGCACACACACACACACATGTATGTTTATCGCTGTATGCGTGCATGCAGATACATGGTTCTATATGTGTATGAATAATCGATGACCAAATACGTTTATTGTATCACAAGATCATCGAAATACAAATAGGATGAATAATTCAAAATATTTTTAAATATTTATATATATGACAACAAATCGGCAACTGCTGACAAACACAAGACTCTAGAATAACTGATTTAAAAGGAAGTCCATATCTCTTTTTGGTACTTATACAGAATACGGACCATACTCAAATATTTGGAAACCCATTCTTAACAGGGGGAGGGGGCTTTAACAAATAAACAAAAGATACTGTAAAAATTTAACATGAAAATTCTATCTAAAAAAAAAAATTAGCACGGTCTGCATCAGTATCCTCTTTTTCTTTTACTTCCCGTTTTGTTTTTGTCTTTCACATGTTTTTAGAATCTCTATCACAAATAATCCATTGTTTTCTCGACTTAAATTATTACATGTGAATGTTATCTTCTCAAAATCGCTTTCGCATTTTTCTTTTGTAAAAAAAAATTTCTCGGCACTGATCTACTTTTGGATTCTTTAGATTAATGAATTTACGAGTGAATATTGTACCTATAAATGCGAACAGGAGTCTGTGCATGTTCGATCATAAACTTGTCTTCAGATGAAGTCTGTACTCGATTTTAACAACAATCACAGTCGGTCTCGGTCAGTGTGGCAACTGAAAGTTTTTTTTCTGCGAAACAAAAACTAAAAATATTTTTTGAGATTATATTTCTTCATCAAACAGACTTGCAATCAGTTCTTACCGAATCAAAATTTGTCCAACTGAATGCAGGCAATCAGCTCAAATGTTCTTTGAAACGCACAAACTTAACTGGTCTCTTTTTTTTGCTGCTGAAATATGTGTGTTTAGGCAGCATTTTTTCATTTAAACAGACATTGCTAAAGACAACAGAAAGCTTCTGTTTTGTAATATCTTTTTTTTATTTATTCAATTTTTCGTATTATCTTTTTTTGTGTGTGTATCTGTATGTGTATATACTTATCTACGAATTCGTAAGAAAGTTTGTCATAGTGGCATTAAGGTGCCTCACTGTATTAATATCGCCAAGTTAGTTGCCTGAAGTTCCAAAGAGTATGGCGAAAAAGCTTGATAATCTTGCATTTGATGGCACGTGGGCGAATTTCAAGACTCAGGTTTATTCTGCTGGTGCTGAAGTTCTTGTCTTCAAAGGGAATTATAACAGGGACTGATTTGACAACAATCTTGAAATTAATCAATTGCTGATGAATAAACAGACAATTTATGAACCTTTACTCTGTGGAAAATCATTCTAATCATACAACCAATTTGTGACAATACAAAGAGGTCAAAGCCACATTGCAACATGAACTAAGAAAAATGAAAAACCAATGGTGGATAAATATAACGGAGCAGATCCAAAAGGCGTTTGATACGCAGAATTTGAAGGAATTTTATGGACTCCTGTGCCAAGTATTTGGTCCTCCTACCTCAATATCTCCCCTGATGTCGAAAGATGATTCTATTGTCATTAAGGATCCAGAAAATATTATGAAAAGATGGCAGGAGCACTTTACTGATATGTATCAAAATCCCTCAGCAGTGGATGCTGATGCAATTTATGACCTATCACAGCATGATGTCATATTCAGAATGGAGCGTTTGCCTAGTCTGGATGAGGTGCAGTTGGCTATCACAGGTATGTGGTGGCAAGGCACCTGGTTTAGATAGTCTTCCGGTGGAACTTAAGATTGGAAGTGTGAATATTGCTCAGGCTATTTTTGATTTTTTTGAGATCTGGGCAGATGCTCTTGTTGCACAGGATTGGATCGACAGTGTTTTGGTGCCCCTGTTTAATGGAAAGTGACAGAAGAATGTAAACCATGGGATCACGCTGCTGAAAAAGTTTTTGCACAACTCCTATTAAACAAGCTACTGGAAGATGTTTGTCCTAATGCTATTCCAGAATCACAAAGTGGCTTTAGGTCTGGCAGAGGAACTATGGATATGATGTTTTGGGCCCAGCAAGTCCAGGAGAAATGCATTGAGCAGCTGTATCAAGTGTTTGTAGATCTGACCAAAGCATTTGACACCATCAACAGGGATGCTCTCTGGTTGATCTTAGAGAAAGTAGGGTGTCCTTCAACCTTTCTTAGAATATTCAAGGAACTGAACAAGAACATGAAAGCTAGAGTTTCTTTTAATGGAAAATTGTCTGATGAAATCCCAGTTGATGATGGTGTCAAACAAGATGATATTCCTGCCCCTACTCTTTTCTCTATATTTTTGCTGCTTTACTTGCTCATGCGTTCCAAGATTGGGATAAGGGTGTCATATTAAGGTTCCAAACCACAGGTCGCATTTTTAATCTTAGGTTTATGCCAGGACCAAGCTGCATTATGTCTTGGTCAAAGAGCTACTGTATGCAGATGATGCTGTTTTGTTTTTGTTTTGTTTTTTTGTCACACACTGAGGAAGATATGCAGCATATAATAGATCACTTTGCTGACTCCTGCACTACCTTTGGTCTGTTTAAAACAAAGGTGATGTTCACTCCTGCACTGGGCCAGTCATACCTGGAGCTGAACATCATGTGGTGCTTGGCTAGGAGTAGTCGATTCATTTGTCTACCTTGGTAGTTTTGTCGAGGGCTAGCTCTCTTGATACTGAAATTCACAGACGAATTCAGAAGATTGCTGTAGCTTTTGTAAAGTTAGAGAATAGTGTGGTCTGACCGTGGCATCACACACAGAACAAGGATCTGTTTACAAGACGTGTGTGCTAACCACCCTATTGTATTCATCAAACATGGACATTGCATCAAAGGCACATTAAATTGCTTGAACGATTTCACCAAAAATGCTTGAGATATATCTTAAACATCAAGTGGCAAGCACAAGTACCCAACACTGAGCTCCTTGTGAGAGCATGTTGCTCTCGTATTGAGATCCTTGTAATGGATTCCACATGTGTTGAATGGGTCACGTGGTTCAAATGAAAGCTTGCCAAAGCAAAATTTTATGGGGAGCTGGAAAATAGCAAGCACCCTCAACATAAGCCAAGGAAGAAGCTCAGGGACTGTACAAAGAACAATTTGAAAGTCCTGCAAATCAACATTAACACGTCGGAAGATGATGCTCTAGAGAAAAGAAAGCAGGTCCACAGCAATCTGAAGCAAGATCTTCGCAAAGGTTTAATTGATGGTCTTAACCATGATACACAGAGCTGAAAACGCGACAATTGTGAACGAGTGCTTCTGTCAAAAGCTAACTACGTCAACCACCTTAAGTTACACAAAACTCCTGTTCAGGTTAACTTTCTGCCTATTAGTCCGAACCAAACGATCTGTTTAATATGCAACAGGGTTTGCAAGTCTACTGTTGGTTTGAGAAGACATGATTGTTCATAGGAATACCCTTCAACCTCTAGAGAAAGTCAACTCAATGAAAATTGGTCAATTTGTATGTCACATCTGCTTAAAGATGCGCAAATCTGCAGTGGGATTGCAGAGCCATCGGAATGGCATGGATGACGAGATGGGGAGAACTCACTATGATGGCAATCATTTTTAAACTTTTAAATTCAGATGAAGATATATTGGAAAGATGCAGCAATCATGTGTATGTGTAGATGATAATGATTAAGGTTTGCCCATTACGTATTGTTTCTGTCGGACATGTTTTTACTTATGTTTGTGTTCATCATCGTTATAAACATCAGAGAGACCAGGCGTCCTTAAAACGGTTTTTTCTATTTTAATTTTTTTAACTGAAGATCGCGACCAAGGTCTACCCGTTACATGTATCGTTTTTGTCGGATATGTATTGTTTTTGTTTATGTATTTAAATTGATTTGAACATAAATAGGTTAAAGCAAATTAATTTAATTAATCTCATCACACCGTTGTCGTGATTGCTGGGAGTTCTACTGTGTTGGATACTCCTTCGGTTTTGGATTTTCAGACACTGCAACGCATGACCACCTGTTTTCAGCATTTGTCCCTCCCCCCTTAGCTCCAAAAGTCTCCAGGGGACGTTAAGTCCTGATGAAAATGAACAAACGGTACAGTTTTAAGCCTTAACATATTTAAATTTGAGTTCAGCACTATGCAAAACTGCTAAATAGACATACATAGAAAATTTTGGACAAATATGGTAAAATAGTCCCAAAAATGGAGTGTTTTTATTAGCGCTAACAGAGCCCAAGAGCTATTGCGAAGTATAGACAAACAAAATTATATAGAAATCAGTTACAACTTTTCAGAAAGTTGTATAAAAATCTAAGGCATCAATTTTTTTTTTTTTTTTTTTTAATAAACAAAAGTGTCAATTTTAACGATTTTTACCCAAAAGCACCCCTGGTGGAGGGGGGGGGGCAGAGTTTTCCTGGAAAATCCGTTCTGTTATTTTTTTACTCGTATCTTGTTTAATGTTTGTGCAAAATTTTCAAAAATTCCAAGGCGTAGGTGAAAAAAATGCGGACAGACAAATGGACAAGGGTGAATTTACAGGTCCACCCTCCTTTTGTCAGGGGACCAGAAAGGTAAAGTGTTAGGTAGATGGTGAAACATGATCATTAGAGCTATGACAAGAGAATATTCTTTTCATTGTTTTTACTCTCGAGTATATATCAGTTAATATCTTATATGTTTTTAGATGGAGTGATGTGGTTCTC